>NW_016805057.1:3443211-3469723 GCF_001698545.2 Rhinopithecus bieti
AAGAACATGAGAACATAGGTAAAATCTAATTTGGAAATTATTTAATGAGAGGAAGTAATAGTAATATTATCATCATCCCACTGTATTTCATGAAACGGGCTAATCTCAAGTGCCTCCTTTGTGCATATGAGCAAGACTCGAAGGATACAATCAGAAAACAGCTTTACTATCTCCTAACGTGGCCCCTGAGATTGGCTATGTGAGACCAGTCTTTCCCAGGCTTTTTGGATGCTGTAAAAAATTAAAGCTTTTTGGTCTTTCTCAAACAGTAGAGTGACCTAGCTAATTCTAGGCCCAGAACAGTCTCATTTCAGTAATTAATGTTCAGCCTTAGGTACTGATCAAAATTCTGTTACTAATGGAGATGAGAGCTGCTGCCCTGCTCTAACCCAGGCCTGTTTCAGGTAGGAATCTAGCAAGTGGAACAGAGTGTGGCTGGACTTTTCTCTATTCACTGCTCTGTTCCCAGATTCTGACCTTTCTAGGGTTGAAGGGGGAAGTGGAGATAAGAGAGGTCGGAGTTCATAGTGCAGTGATCCTGGTTTCTTTGAGCCTAGGTTTACGCTGACTGCTCATTCTCCTTCTTGGGATTCTTTGAGTTTTTCAGCATCCTCCACTCTCTGCCACCCATCTCCCACCTGGATTTCCCTGATATGATTTCCTTTCCTGTCAGCAGGGCTTGGCCTCACTGTTGGCTCTTGGTAGACTCCTTTTAGAGTCTACCAAGACTCCTTTTAGAGTCTACCAATTACCAATGTTGGCCATTGTTCTTGACATGGCCCTCATAGGCAAGTCCCTTTATATGGCTTTATGTTGGCATTCTCTTTCATGAGAATAATATTAAAAGTACAGGAAATACTTGTGCATTCTTTCTTTTCATCAACTGTGAATACGGGCCATGTATAATGTAGCTACCTCTTCTTGAGGACTCATCTCAGTGGCCAACTGACAACAGCCTTTTATACCTTTAGGCTCTAACTGTTCTAGGCATGAATCCACTAGGACCCTCAGACTCTTAAAAATGCAGATTGAGGTCTCCAGCTGATTTTCATTAAACCTCTCCTGCTCATCTGATGTGAAGATTTCTCCTTCCTCAAAACACAGAAGAGAGGCAGAATGACATCTTTCCTCAGATTTCTGCTTCCCTTTGGCCTGACCAACCTCTTTTATAGGGTGAAGTTAGTTAAGGTTCCCCAAGGTAGGTTTCAGTTACCTCCTTGCAGATCCTGCTTTGAGGGGGCATTACCTTACTTTGGAATTTGAAGTGCTTGGCATCTATTGTCTTGAAGTCTTAGCAGAAAATGAGCAGGATTCTCATTTTGACTTCCTGTTATATGCATTATCTAGGGATAATCAGGTATGTGTGTGTGGGAGAGGCTTGGGGGTAGAAAAGAAAATTCTAGAATGTATTAAACTTTGAGTTTTGAACAAAACTTGTAAATACTTAAACATCTGACTTTCTCCATTTCTTCGAATTTTCAACTCCTCCTTTACTTCTCTACCCCTTACAATATTGGAATGGTTGCAGGAGATACTAAAAGTTGCTGTAACATTAGAGAAAAGCGTCAACATTCCTCACTGTCCCCCGTTCCCCACAATAGCAGTCAAAGGGCCAACACCAAACAGGCCTATCTTTTGGATCTCAGAAGAAAAGTCCCTATGGCATCTTTCTCAGTTCAATGATAAGATCTATAGTGAACACAAGTTGTTTTAATGCATCTTCTGTGAGAGTGAATCTTTCAGAGAGCTGACACTTTTAGTGACCAAAGCACCAGAGAATTATTTCAAAGGAATCTTTATAATACGTACACCAAGCTTGCATAAACACTGAGGATTCCCTAAACAGCAATTCTTAGATGATTGTCAAGCTGCCTCAAATTCTTTTAGGTTTAAGAGAGAGCAAGTAAATCATCTCACATCCACATTTTTATTTTGACTATATAAGGAAAGAACAATAAATAGTATGGATTGATGATCAGTTACTAAGTAGAATATTCCCATTGTATTTTTAGAAACTGGGTTATAAAGACTACATACTTGTCTAGTGGCAAGACCTCTGAGAGCTTCCTGAGCCTTGCTGCTTGAACATAAAGCAATAGAGTTACAAGAAGAAAAGCAATAGAAGCACCTTTGATCACCGTCTTTAGTAGGTTCAGGCATGGTCATATTCAAGCAGGAAGAATATTCTACAATTTCCAAGACAGGCACTATTTCTTCTATTTAGCACAGACCTTTAGGTATGGTTTCAATCCAAGTGAAAACTTTAATACCTACATGATTGGAAAACCTTAGTAAAGTGCTCTTTTGTTTTAAAACTATGGCCTCCTCTTTCTGTCCAGTTCTCTCTTCTCAGTGATTCTTCTTCTTTAAGGTCTTATTAGGAAAACTGGTTATGTTCTTATTTCCAAGAGCATGAGAATGTTAAGGAAACTCATGTTACAGATTTATTATGTATTAATTAGTCCTCGATGGCTGACATTTCAGCTTAATATTTATGTTTCACCTTTGTGGATTTTTTTTTCCTAAGGTGGAAGCCAGTCAGAAACTGAAGTCAGACAGAAACAACAACTCCAGCTGATGCAATCTAAATACCAGCAAAAGGTCAGAATTCATCTCTTTTAGTTTAATTTTGGTAAGGAATGTGAGTACCAGCTCTTTCAAGTAACCGTGAAATAACACGATAACTTTACCAAAAGCGTAAAACCTTCCAACCCACTGCAAACAGCAGCTTTCAAAGTCAAAGCTATCACGAAGTGAGAAGTGAAGAGATGGATACATTCAATTCTTACCCAAGCCCTTTGTCACTCAGTAAGACCCTCTATTAAGGGAATTATTTTTCTCGTTTAAGTTAACTATGTTTAACTATAGTTTAAAGTCTACTGTGTTTGGAATGTTTTGGTTCTAAGAATGTGGATTTGTTTACTGAATGCCAGTCATGGAAGTAGTATAAAAAAGATTTAAGATTCCCAGCGATTTTTACAATGAACACTGAGTTTTGTAATCAGGAAAAATTATTTTCCCTTTTCCCTCCCGAATACACACACACACACACACACACACAGACAGAGGGAGAGAGACAGGTAGATAAAGACAGAGACATTGAAAAAGAGACAGACCAAGGAAGAAACACAAAGAAATTCACGGGCAGAAGATGTAGCCTGGCCATTCTCTGTGATCTAAGTAGCTTGAAGTAACCTATAATCATGGTGAGGTATAGCACAAACAATACTGTAATTTGCCTTTCATCATAATTTTGTGTTCCAGAGTTCAGACTGAAAAATGGTAACTGTTTTCGTTCTCTGTAATTTTAATACAATTTAGCTAAAAAGAGAAGAATCTGTAAGAATCAAGAAGGAAGCTGAAGAAGCTGAACTCCAAAAAATGAAGGCAATTCAGAGAGAGAAGGTGAGGAGGAGGAGGATTAGTTCACATTTGCTGATCAACAATTATAGTTTCATTATAGAAGATTTTCATTACAGTAACTTTAAAATTTACCCATCTTTTCTCTCTCTCTGTTTCTATTCCCCACCCTTCTTTTCCTCATCCAATTTTTTCCCTTCCATTTTATCCTTCAAAGGAAGATTCATGCTTAGGTCTTGTGATTTTAGAGGGGGTACTCCCTTTATGGAGCATAGTCTGTATTTCAGGTAGAACAAAGACAGTCATTAAGTCATCACCAGGAACAGGGTGAAGAGGCTTACAGACCCTTAATAATTATTGCATTGCAACCTCGTGTCCTAAAGGTCATTTATTAGTTGTCATTTAATACCCATAACTGGCTGGCATGTGGGTCATTTACAGCTAATTTCTTCATGGGTTAATAGTGTACACTATTCATAAATGTGTGTGGTTGAAACTGTTTTCTTTCTTTCTTTTTTTGAGATGGGGTCTCACTCTGTTGCCTAGGCTGGAGTGCAGTGGTGTGATCACAGCTCACTGTAGCCTCAGTGTCCTGGGGTCAGGCAATCCTCCCACCTCAGCCTCCTGAGTAGCTGGGACTACAGGTTAATACCACTGTAGCTATTTTGTGTGTGTGTGTGTGTGTGTGTGTTTTGTAGAGACAGGGTTTCACCGTGTTGCCAAGGCTGGTCTCGAACTCTTGGGCTCAAGGGATCCACCTGCTTTGGCCTCCCAAAGTGCTGGGATTACAGGAATGAGCCACCATGCCTGGCCTAAACTGTTTTAACATTGTCTAAAAGTGGTGTTTTTTCTTTCCCTTTCCTAACATGATAACTGTAATTCTATTGGCATAAATTTGCCAGGATGTGAGAGATGGGGAGAGAGAGTTGATCTGTAGACCCTTCCCCTCGAAAATATGGCCCTTGAACAAGCAACATTGGCATCACCTGGGAGTTTGTTAAAAGAGCAGAATCTTTAGCCCTACCTCAGACCTACTGAATCAGAATCTGCATTTTAACAAGCTCCACAGGTAATTCTTGTGCACATAAAAGCTCAAGGAGCATTAATTTAAACGACCTTGCAAAAGAAGGAGTGACCCATCCTTGTTCTTCCACAGGTGTGATTTCTCTGGCTGATTGGCCTGCACTGCCACCATGATCCCAGCCTTCCCGGCTGTAGATAAATCTGTAGCTTTTCATGTTAAATGTGAGCCTAGTTAGTAGTTTGTGTCAGATAAGATAAGTGGACATTAGCCATCTAGAAACATCTTGTGATTTTAGAGGGGGTACGCCCTTTATGGAGCATAGTCTGTATTTCAGGTAGAACAAAGGTGAACAGGTAGAACATTGCCAGTGTAGAAATGGCTGAGGGAAGTGATAATGGCTGTGCTTATGGAGCACTTATTTTTTAAAATGCACAGCAAACACACACATGGACATCAGCCTGCAAACACACTGCCCTCCTCCCTAGGCAAATGGCTGCTGTCCAGAAAACTCTGAGCCAAGTAGAATCCAAGCAGCCTACTGTCGCCCAAGAGCCCCTAGCTTTGTCTCTGACTTTCCCCCCACTGGCCGCTGGTCCCCTTCTGTCCTTCATTTCCTTCTCTCCCAAAAGAAGTCAGGGGACATTGGGTCTCATTCTGATTGGTCATCATCTCTGTGTGCAGCATTTAGTGAGGGAAGAGTAGACTGGATTCCTTGCCGGCATTTGTGCATGTTCTTTAATCCTTCACAGTCAGAAAGGTGTGAAAGTCAACCAGCTCCTTAGTATTCAGTCATGTCAGGCGGGCCCATGAAGAGTTAATCCTATGGGTAAAAGGAGAAATTTGGAGACAGCACTGGTATACTTCAGTTGTGTTCAGTTCAGGAATGTAACTTGCATTCCCTAGACTAGAGTCTGTTACAGTATATATACTTCAAGTGATGTGCTGTAGCTTCCTTGTACTGGCTTGTACTGTGAGAATTGTGACATTTTCAGGATTTTTTGAGCTACTTGGCTTCATCATTGTCAGCTTAAAACCGACTGTGGTGGAAAATATTTACGATGTGGAAATCAGTAAATGCTACAGATTAATTTCCCCTCCTCCTCCTACCTGCTAGACCTGATTAAATGTTGACCAGCACACCACTGCTTAGCACTAAATGAAAAAGGTATTTTCTTACCCTCCTCTACCATCCACATTCTAAAGCCAAGTCTCAGAGGGCTAGGGAGAGCAAAGATTTGGGGAAATAGCTGGCCTATTGTGTGTTTGATATTTATTGATTTAAAAATAGATTATAATTCATGTAGTTGGCAGAATAATGCTCCACCCCAAGATGTCCACGTTCTATCCCTGGAACCTAGGAATATGTTTCCTTACATGGGTAAGGCGATTAAGTTCACAGGTGGAATTAGGGTTGCTAATCAACCGACTTTAAAATAGCGAGTGTATCCTGCAATATCCAGGTGCCCAATATAATCACAGGGGTCCTTAAAATTGGAAGAGGGAGATAGAGAAAGAAGAGATGATACCAGGAGAAAGATTCAGCCCACCACCGCTGGCTTTGAAGATGCAGGAAGGGGCCATTAGCCCAGGAATGTGGGTAGACTCTAGCAGCTGGAAAAGACCAGGAAACTGATTATTTTCCTTTGAGCCCCCAGAAGGAACACAGCCTTTCTGGCACCTTGATTTTAGCCCGTTGAGACCCATTTTGTACTTCTGACCTCCAGAGTTGTAAGATAACAAATTTATATTGTTTTAAGCTGTTAACTTTGTGATAATTTATTACAGCAGAAATAGGAAACTAATACTACTTATGTGGTTTTATAATGATGCATCGATTTCTTTTCCAAGAAATCTATAAAGCAGAGACAATGTCTCTAAGACATTAGAGCATTAGAGTAAAAAAGCAGTCTACCAGATGCAAGTGTTTTGCCACTAGTTCTTTCAGCATAAATAGACAGATTTTCCTAACTTCCCACAGCAAGCATTTTACCCATATTTAGTGCTATGGGAGTAAATCACATTTTCCCCCCATAATCACATGATAAATAATAATTTTATTTTCCCATACTTTCATGATACCCACAAACCTGAAATATGAAAATCTTCTAACTCCATTCTGAAGACTCTATTTCCTAGGTTCATCTTATTCTGCTTTTGATCTACATATGTTTGAGATAATATGCAGTATTATATAGTTTCCAAATACAGCCACCCTTTAGATATGGGAGATTGGTTGCTGCCTCCCCCACCCCCCTAACACAATGGATACCAAAATCCTATATAAAATGGAGTAGTATTTATAATAGCCTATGTACATTCTTCTGTATACTTTAAATCATCTCTAGATTATTTATAATACCTAATATGATATAAATGCTGTGTAAATAGTTGTTATACTGTATTGTTTAGGGAATAATCACAAGAAAATAGTGTTACATGTTCAGTATAGATGCAACCATCTAATACTCGTCCCCTGAATATTTTCCATCTGAAGTTGGTTGAGTCAGCAGATATGGAACTCATAGATAAGGAGGCCCAACTGTACTTCATTTGATTCGCCAACCTCTTGGTATCATAACCTCAGAGAATTCAGGAAACCAGCTAATGATCTGAGTGACTTGCAACACCTTTCCTTGCTCTTTCCAGTAAGCTATGGCTGCCAAAGTCATTTGAAGCACTGGAAGTCACGGTGTTTTATGCAGACACTGAGAAGCACAGTTAGTTTTAATGCTATATGGTGAAGTAGGAACTAACTGGTAGAAAATAAGTTCTGCATATTAGATGCAGAGATGCATACAGGTACATGTTAAGGAATTACACTTGTTGCTTTCTTATTTCTAGGAAGCAAGTAGTAAGGGCTACCATTTTAAGAACAATTTTAGGGGTAAACTCAACATTGAGGAAATTATTTCAATGTTGTTTATATAAACTGGGAAACATTTCCATTTCTGAAAACTTTCAGGGAACATCAGTGTTTCCAAGAAATGTGGTTCCTACATCATGCATTTCTTTGTAGATGAATTGGTGGAGGCATTAAACCTTTGGTCATTGAAATGTAATAGGATCTCACTAATTAACTCCATAATGTTGTAATGTTGATATCTCTGAAATAAAGATGTGGTACTAAGAGTGTAGGCTGATAGCTTCTCTGTGCTTCACTTACCTTATTTGTAAAGTGGGTATAATAATGTAATAATGAGACTGGCAGGACTAGAGGATGTAATATGTGCAAATCTTAGTACGATACCTAGCACTTGGTGAGCACTCAGTAAAGGTTCCCTAACCTAATTATAAATGTAAAGAAGTGCTTTAACACTATCTCATTGGAATCTATTATATCAGCCTCTTGGAAGGGAGGCACAGAGAGTATTATTATTTTTATGCATGAATTGGATGGGTTCAATTATTTCATTTCTACTAAACCCACATGAATGAGTTTGCTGGAGAGAAAAACGTATGTGACTTTTGTTTTTTCTTTTGCCACACCGCATTTCTGAGATTTCATCTCAGCTGGGTCTTTCACAATGCCCAATGCCCAGCATCTTTTTTTCTTTGCATTGTAACTGGGGACCAACCCCAATTACCAAGATTCTTGCTGGCTTTATATTCTTCTTCTTTTTTTTTTTTTTTTTTTTGAGACGGAGTTTGGCTCTGCCACCCAGGCTGGAGTGCAGTGGCCGGATCTCAGCTCACTGCAAGCTCCGCCTCCCGAGTTCACGCCATTCTCCTGCCTCAGCCTCCTGAGTAGCTGGGACTGTAGGTGCCCGCCACGTCGCCCGGCTAGTTTTTTTTTTTGTATTTTTAGTAGAGACAGGGTTTCACCATGTTAGCCAGGATGGTCTCGATCTCCTGACCTCGTGATCCGCCCGTCTCGGCCTCCCAAAGTGCTGGGATTACAGGCTTGAGCCACCGCGCCCGGCCTGAGCCACCGCGCCCGGCCTATATTCTTCTTATACTCTTCTTTCATTTGCAGCATGTGACCTTGTCTCTTACTTCATAGGAAATAAAGGTCACTGGCCTTAGGTATCTTTATTTTTCTCTTTTCTTACTCTCCCTTTGCTGCACATACCCCCATCCTATCTCAGGAGGCATCAGAAGGTCCCTTTCTTCATTGGTACCGTGGATTCTTCCACCTGTGTTCACCATGTCATCGTCCCTCCTATCTCCCTAGGGACCTTGCTTCTTCATCGGTTATGCTCCTTTCTCCTCTCACTTTCTGGTTTTGTTGTTTGTTTTGTTTTTGTTTTTATTTCTTAGGATTTAATCTTACTCAAATCTCTCACAGTAAAAACAAATTTTCTGTATTGTGGTCTGCTTTCAACTCCTCTGTCCCAAGCATTATGGTTCAAACTTCTTCAAAGACTCCTCTACCACATTTGGTTCCCAACTGTCACTCTCTGGACTGACTCTCTAACAATCACCTGAACCAAAGAATCTCTATTTAAAAAAAAAAAGTTCCCCAGGGGATACATGGCTCAGCTAGCTTGAGAATTTACCTTCTCTGATTCCTTTCCTTCTCCGATTCCTCATTTGTTGGTAGGCTGAGTTTGGCTTTTCTTTCTAATGCTTCTCTGGTTCTAATCTAACTAAGATCACCAATGGTGTTCTTAATTGAAAAATCCAGCTGGGTGGAGTGGTTCATGCCTGTAATCCCAGGACACTGGGAGGCCAAGAAGGAAGGATTGCTTGAGCCCAGGACTTTGAGACCAGCCTGGGCAACATGGTGAAACCCCAGCTCTTAAAAAGAAAGAAATAAAAGAACCCAGGAAAGATTCTTAAATTCCTCACTTATTTTTGCTTTGTGTAAAACTAAATATTAAGACTGGGTGCAGTGACTCATGCCTGCAATCCCAGCACTTTGGGAGGCCAAGGCAGGCCAATTACTTGATCCCAGGAGTTCAAGACCAGCCTGGGAAACATGGCGAGACCCCATCTCTACAAAAACACATATATTAGCCAGGTGTGGTGGTACGTACCTGTAATCCCAATTATTCAGGAGGCTGAGGCATAAGAATCACTTGAACCTGGGAGGCGGAGATTGCAGTGAGCCCAGATGGCACCACTGCACTGTAGCCTGGATGACAGAGCAAGACTCTGTCTCAAATAAATAAATACATAAATAAAATTAAAGTTTAATGTTAATGATTATAAGTACTCTGTCCTTCAAATTTCACCCTCCTGAACGTCCCTGGGATCCTTTTCTTCTCGTTTTTCCACTCTTGATGCTTACCGGATCCCATCCCTTGGTTTCCTCTGATACTGCTGGGCCTAGGCCCCCTCTCCTTAGGTGAAAAATTCCACATTTAAGGATTTAGTTATTGTTTGTGCTGATTTCTGCAGTCCATATCTTCAGGCCAGACCATATTTCTAAATTCCAGAACCATATATTTTACCGCATGCTTGATATTTCTCCCTAAATATTTCACAAGTATACCTCAAATCCAATAAATTCGAAATTGAACTCATAAGTTCATTCTGATGCTCTTAAAGGATAGTAATCTTAGACTCTTCCTCCTTTTCTTACTCATCCCATATCCATATCGGCATACTTCCTATTATTTCTGTCCCTTAAGTTTTTCTCAAGACTGTCCTTTCTTCTCTCTCCCCTATACCTGCTGACTTAACTTGGGGCTCATAATTTAAGGCCTAGATTACTGTGAGAATCACCCCAGGGGTTCTCGTGTGTCTGTGGCCCTTGCTGCAGTTTAACCTCCATGTTGTTATAAGAGTGAGCCACTTCCTTTCCTGCTTAATATAATGGCTTACTGTTGGGTTTCATTAAGTCCACACTCCTTTACTTAGCACATACGTTCCTATATAATTATTCCTTCTTACTTTCTCAACCTTATCTTCTACTCCTCTCTCCATACACATTGTTCAATTTATCCACGAGTTTCTTGGGTTTCCTTGAGCTGACATATTCTCTTGTGCCTTTGTACATTAAAAATGTAAGTTCTGGGAACGCCCCTTTCCTATCCTGGGTTACTACCAGCCCATGGTTGCCTTTGTGCAAATTAGAGACCAATTCTCCATTCAGGCAGTCAGTTCTGTGGGTGCTCAGACTTGTGATAGATAGTGTCTTTGTGAGACACACAAAAACATACCTCCTCTGTACTAAAGCAGCCACATGCTGCAGTACAAATCTTGGTGAGGTGAACAGTGGCTCTATCTTTCCTTTCCTACCCCCCTGCCACCTGCTGGGACCCCCTGGCCTGAACAACCCATATAATGGAGTGTAGTAACCCTGTTCCTACCTTCTCCTCCTCCTGAAACACTCTTGCTTAAGATTGGGTTGCATTTAGAGTTTCTATCTCTCATTAGATCCATGGTATTTATCCTTTTATTTAGTCATCAGCTTTTTGGGGAATATGAAGAAAGCTGTGAGTCCACTCTCCATAGAAGGAAGCACCCTCATAACATGCAGCTTACCTGAAGTTAGAAACCGTATTCCCAGTGTTATTCAACTTCTTGGCTCTTGTACTCAGGATGGAGTCTAACACTAAGTAGCCATTGAGTGACTGTGGAACTTTTGAAAGCATTTCCTGACAATCCACTTAAGTGCTTTTTCTACATTCTTACTATGTTATTTGCAAACTGCTCTCCCCTAACATATTTAGAACGCTGCCATCATTGCTTTCCCGTCTGTGTCCCCAGCGAGGCTGTAACGTTTTCCAGAATGGACACTGCTCTGTTCGTAGCTGTATTCCCAGCATCTAACATGGTACCAAGCATGTAACAGGCATTTGATATGAATAGGGATTGAATATAATTTTTCAACTACTCCAGAAATACTACTACTACTACTTTTTTCCCCCCCAAAATACTTCTCCATCAACTATTAACTTCTGAGGCGTGAACACACCTTTTTTTTTTTTTTTTTGAGATGGACTCTTGCTCTGTCACCCAGACTGGAGTGCAGTGGCACTGTCTCGGCTCACTGCAAGCTCCGCCACCTGGGTTCATGCCATTCTCCTGCCTCAGCCTCCTGAGTAGCTGGGACTACAGGCACCTCCTGAGTAGCTGGGACTACAGGCGCCCACCACCACACCCGGCTAGTTTTTTGTATTTTTACTAGAGACGGGGTTTCACCGTGTTAGCCAGGATGGTCTCGATCTCCTGACCTCATGATCCGCCCGCCTCGGCCTCCCAAAGTGCTGGGATTACAGGCGTGAGCCACCATGCCCGACCTTTTTTGTTTTTTGTTTTTTAAGATGAAGTTTTGCTCTTGTTGCCTAGGCTGGAGTGCAATGGCGTGATCTTGGCTCACTGCAACCTCCGTCTCCCCGGTTCAAGCGATTCTCCTACCTCAGCCTCCTGAGTAGCTTGGATTACGGGTGCCTGCCACTACGACTGGCTAATTTTTATATTTTTAGCAGAGATGAGGTTTCACCATGTTGGCCAGACTGGTCTCAAACTCCTGACCTCACGTGATCTGCCCACCTTGGCCTCCCAAATTGCTGGGATTATAGGCATGAGGCACTGTGCCCTGCCATAAGTAGACTTTTGTTGGATAAAATTTAGCTACTATGTGACTGTTTGTGAGTTGGAATCTATTAGTGAAAAGGTTAAAACCAGTGGTCTTAACTTCTGACCTCGCTGAAGGAATCCAGCCTTTTGTCTCTAGCTGTTTTTGTGGCTTTCTCACTGTTCTCTGAGTAGCTTTCTGAATACTGGTTTAATCAACACTTACTGCTTGTTTGCTGTCTTTCACTCTTTGAGATCCACCACAATCCCCCCAGTCCCCACCCTGGAGGGCAGGGAACTCATCACAATGGAACACTTTTGTGCCCATGAGTCAGGACTTTTTCCTAGACTAGAATCATGTTTATTTGGTTTTATAATTTTCCATTAGTTTGCCTCCTAGAATTCTGTGTTTCATTAATAATCCAGTTGCTTGCCCTTATAATTGATTCTCTTTGACTGTAGTAAATTTCCTTTAGTTTTTTTCTGAAACTGAAATCATCCATTTTGCCTTTCAAAATGGGACTAGTAATTAGTTTTAAGTGAATGAAGACTTTCATGGAAATGAACAATACAAGCAGTTTTTTCCTCTCTTTGAAAGATGGAACCAGACTTATGTTTGGGCTTGAAAGTGATGATTTCCATTATTCTCCTTTCACAGGTCCTCTTCTGGGCAAATCCAATTTTTTATTAAAGTAAACCCAGCTGCTTACTGTCTCTCTTGGATTCATTTAAAACTTCATGATCCTCCTGGATAGTAGAATGTGTTTCAACTCCCCATTAAATTTGTTGTCTAGGAATTTTACTTGTTTTTCATAGGTCATAGCAAGTTAAAAAATGACAGTGTGTCATGGTGAGCAAAAAGCAAACGTTCCTGGGTTATTTAAATTGGATTAAAATATGCCAGAGCCATGGTGACAGAAATATCAAATATGTAGCCCTTTGTCTCCAGGCTCTCCAAACAGCTAATTAAAAAAAAAAAAACTATATTCAAGTGGATGGCTTCTTTTATGACATGTGCTGTTCAGTCCTTCAACAGCTTTAAATATCTGATTCTAAGTCAGAAGGGAGTTGGGTTGTCTTATTGAAAATCTTTTCCTGAATACTTTAGTAGAATTTGAGTGTATATATAAATTTTGTATGAGCTATTTAACCATTTATTATAATTTTAATTTAACATACTTGGTATGGAAATTTCATGTTTTCATTAAAACATTTTGAAAGCACTGCTTAAAATATAAATGTTGCTATCATTTGAACTAAAGAATAAAAACGCAAAATACTGGTTCTGTGATTATACCAATCAAGTTGGGAGAGGGGAGCTATGGAAAGAACTTGGAGCTCCTGGCTTTCAGTCCAGTGCCGGTGGGTCTGACAGGGAATACCATCTTGGAGCCTCTGGCAGGATACTGTATTAGACTATCAAGGCCACTTGAACCTTAGGATTTTCGACCTTGGGTAACTTTAGTATCATGGCTCTGCTTAAAGCATCTTTAATAAGTTATGTTTTGATATTTGCAATTTCAGAGCAATAAACTGGAGGAGAAAAAAAGACTTCAAGAAAACCTTAGAAGAGAAGCATTTAGAGAACATCAACAATAGTAAGTTAATGTTTCCAGAACTTTGTGCCTTTATAGGCAGATTGTTCATACAGGTTTTAAATTCAGGTGATGGTAACTTGTCAAAACACCTGGTATTGGGTTATTGGCTGTTATATTAATTATGTAATTGAACTCTGTCACCGTGTAAGTAAGGTGGGAGTCATGTCTACTCACCACAGTATCCTTTAGTAGTCAATAACACTAAATTTGAGAAATTCTCCATCATAAATAACTTGGAAGACTTGATCCTTTGGTGATCCAAGGTACTTCTGCTTATGTTGACTTCCAGGATACCAATATAAGGAACAGGGTGTTTGCACTGAAGTGCCTAAGCAGAATCTAAACTGACCAGGGATTTATCTAATGGACTGAAGGCTATTATACACCTGCATTTTTTTCTAGACAAGAATTGAGAAATCATTTAGTAGTTATTGGCAAAACTCTCCACTGGTGGTCATACACCAAGGTAATTTGCAGTATGATTTGTGAACAACAGCAGCTAATAGATACAGGGCAACTACTACGTGCTTTATAACACAATCTACTTTGTTATGTAGGCTTTAAGGGTAAGCTCATGTCCTAACTCTTGGTAGCCAGGTTACCTGCACATTGATTAAAAAAACCCAAAGAATCCTATTTCTGGCCCTACGTTAATTCTAAATGTGGTAGAAATAGAACCAAGCAGATCTGGGTTCAAAGTACTAGCTCCCACTAAAATTCTTTGAATGTCAGCGTTTTGTTTTGTTTTGTTTTGTTTTTTTCTTAAATAGAGATCGTATCTATCTTATAGGCCATTTGCAAGAATTACATAAAATATGTAAATGACATAAAAGTGCCTATTACAGGCACTTGAAACGATCCTTCTTACAGAGGCCCTTGTTGAGTAGGCTCATATAACTTTTATTTTATGGAGGCTGTACATGAATTTCTGGTCCCACCAGAACCAGTAGTGGGCGCTCCACTTTCATATGAAATATTCACTGCCTGCCTCGCTCCATTGTTGTTCCTTGTTTGCAGAATTTAAGAGCACTCACATGTCGGGGTGAGCGTATTTGTGACATCCTCCAACATATTCCTTCTCTAAGCACAGTATCCTCTGATTTCTCATGCCACTAAAATTATCCTGCCTCTATCATAAGCAGCCCTTTCTTGCTTTAAGATTCAGAGGCAGGAATGGAAGAGAAGTTTCTCAACCCTCCGCTTGGTCCTTAGCAAGTTAGATACTGTGTTTCTGCTACCCAGGCCAGAAAATAGATGGGAGATGGGATTGGGTAGGATGAAAGTGTTGGTAAGTGATGTCATCCTCCTTAGCTAAAAGGAGCCTCGCTCTAATTTTCATCACAGAATCCTTAGCCTGTCTCTCTCTACTCTTCTTCTAAGGAAGGCGTTTGAGTGAGGAGCTAGTGGGAAGCTAAGGAGCTAAGCACCAGGAGAAACTGTCTGTCTTGCAGAGATATGGTGGGAGGGAGGCACTAGATGAAGGCTGTGAATTTATCATTGCCTCTCCTCTCATGGGTAGAGAATGAATGAGCATTTATTTCGAGACTCAGCCTGAAGAGTTGAGAGAGATTAGGAGCTAGACTGGTGGCTTTGTGTCCGAAGTTGGTTCCTTCCGGTGGGTTCTTGGACTCACTCACTTCAGAAATGAAGCCGCAGACCTTTGTGGTGAGTGTTACAGCTCTTAAAGGTGGCACAGACCCAGAGAGTGAGCAGCAGCAAGATTTATTGTGGAGAGCAGAAGAACAAAGCTTCCACAGTGTGGAAGGGGACCTAAGCAGGTTGCCACTGCTGGCTGGGGTGGCCAGTTTTTATTCCCTTATTTGTCCCTGCCCATGTCCTGCTGATTGGTCCGTTTTACAGAGTGCTGATTGGTGCATTTTACAAACCTCTAGCTAGCCACAGAGCACTGATTGGTGTGTTTTTACAGAGCACTGATTGGAGCATTTTACAAACCTCTAGCTAGCCACAGAGTGCTGATTGGTGTGTTTTACAGTCCTAGCTACAGAGTGCTGATTGGTGCATTTTATAATCCTCTTGTAAGACAGAAAATTTCTCCAAGTCCCCACCCGACCCAGAAGTTCAGCTGGCTTCACCTCTCAACTTTGGTAGCCTAGAGTCACAAATGAGAACAAATGTCATTGTCATATGGCATACTAGTTTTACATCAGAAGAGGGAAGATCTACTTAGCAGTGAGGGGCCTTGGGCACAGGACTACATAGTTGAATGGGTTCATTCTCTGGAGAGTTCTAGATATGGCAAAGTAAAGGATAAGAGATTCTTGAAGTTTTAAAAAACTTTAGAAGTTGTGCGTCCAACCTCCTTTCTTTTATAGTTCTAGCTTCTTGAGTCTTAGTAAAACAACTAAATACAGAAGATCAATCACCCTTTTTCTGTAAAGAAAAAAAAAAATTTGCCCTCAGCCACCCGGCCTACTATCAGTGGAGCTGAATTCAATTACACGCACATTTCGCTCTTGCTCTTTCTTCTGCTTGTTGTAAAAGTCCCAGTTAACCAGGAAAAAGAGAGGTTGGCTAAAAATGAGAAGGATCTCAAATTGATTTTTAAAGCCTATTGAGAAACACGGGAAGAGGTATGTGCGTGAGGTTCTTCTTTGAAAGAGTATTGTGTTTTGAATTACTTTTGAAATTAAAAGACCAATAGCTCATGAAATAAGCAGCAATTGTATAGTTAGAAATATAAAAGAGATTTAGAAAAGATGGATCCTCTATATGACAAGTCTTTGTCATACCTTCTTAGAATCAGTTTATGGTGGAAAAGAAAGTCTAGGAAAGTTCTTTGGATTTTTTTTTTTTTTTTTTTTTGAGACAGAGTCTTGCTCTGTTGCTCGGCCTGGAGTGCAATGGCTCAATCTCGGCTCACGGCAACCTCCGCCTCCCGGATTCAAGCGATTCTCCTGCCTTAGCCTCCCAAGTAGCTGGGATTACAGGCACATGCCACCACACCTGGTGAATTTTTGTATTTTTAGTAGAGACGGGGTTTCACCACGTTGGCCAGGGTAGTCTCAAACTCCTGACCTACAGTGATCCACTTGCCTTGGCCTCCCAAAGAGCTGGGATTACAAGTGTGAGCCACCACGCGTCCAGCCAGCTCTTTGGATTTTTAACATCACAAAGGTTTTGCCAGACCAACCAGACTGCCTACCCCCACCTCCCAAATTAGTTTCTCCTGAAACTGTCAAACGAAGGAACACAAAATAGAAACGTACATAAGAAATTCTTTCAAACCAGTCAGTACTTTGCTAGCTTCACCATGCTGCAATGTGTGATTCGCACAGCAGANTTTTTTGAGACAGAGTCTTGCTCTGTTGCTCGGCCTGGAGTGCAATGGCTCAATCTCGGCTCACGGCAACCTCCGCCTCCCGGATTCAAGCGATTCTCCTGCCTTAGCCTCCCAAGTAGCTGGGATTACAGGCACATGCCACCACACCTGGTGAATTTTGTATTTTAGTAGAGACGGGGTTTCACCACGTTGGCCAGGGTAGTCTCAAACTCCTGACCTACAGTGATCCACTTGCCTTGGCCTCCCAAAGAGCTGGGATTACAAGTGTGAGCCACCACGCGTCCAGCCAGCTCTTTGGATTTTAACATCACAAAGGTTTTGCCAGACCAACCAGACTGCCTACCCCACCTCCCAAATTAGTTTCTCCTGAAACTGTCAAACGAAGGAACACAAAATAGAAACGTACATAAGAAATTCTTTCAAACCAGTCAGTACTTTGCTAGCTTCACCATGCTGCAATGTGTGATTCGCACAGCAGACCAGAAATGGTATTGTTTTCTGTAGAGAGGGCAACCATGGACTTGAGCGGATTGTAAATCCAAGTTGCTGGAGAAAAAGCTCATGATAGCAACCTGGGGCACCACCATGAGAATCTTAATGTGCTCTTTCTTAACACCTTGTTCTTGACTTCGTTCATTTGCTTCTGATTATTTTTAGTGTTGTCAATTATTTAGCTAACAGGCAGAAAACTAGGCTTTTATTGACATCCAAAGGGACTCTCCTGAGTGTAATAATGAAGGCAGTTTATCGAATGCCTGTGAGGTTGCTTTCTAATTGTACGCATTAATCTGCCCGTGCAAGCTGGCTGAAAATACACAAGCAGATTGCACATGCAGATGGAGCACACAGGATGGTTTTTATGGAAAGACCTCTGGAATGTACTTTTGCAGTACTGTCTTTTCCCTAAAAATCAAATGACTGTGACTGTTTCAATGAGCGGCTGAGAGCAGAACAGATTAATGGTGCATTAAGTCTGCTACTCTGGCTGGGGACAGACTCCAATTTCACAATTTAGAATTAGTTTTAGGATTCTTGAGCCTGAAAACAGGGTAGAAATCGGCAGTTAGCCTTGGTCTAAGTTTCAAGGTTATTTTAGTCTCTGTAATTATTTACTACTTATAAAATTCATGTGTGATACCTTTGGGTGGACTTTTCTATTAGATAGAAGATGTGAAGTAACAGTTGATAAGCCTTTCTTAAAAAAAATCATAGGATTTTATGATTTAGATTCTTTAAAACATTGGGTAAAATAAATCTCAACATTTTAAATTTTAATTGGTAATTTGTTGTTGGTGGTGGTGGGGTGTAGTCATCTTTCCAATTGTGTTTTTTTGGATGAGTGTTAAGACAGGTTTAAATTTTGAGTCTATTTAACCAGCTAGGGTAGGAAAGTGAGTGAAGCAGGACAGATGCATTTTGTATGTGAGTATTAGGAAAAAGTGTTCTTTTAAGAATTTTCTAGAGATATAAGAATTGGCTACATTTTAAACATTAACAATTTAAAATTCATGTCTAATAACCACTTGATGACCAAAAAAGAAAGGTCTCTCTCTTCTTTTTTTTTTTTTTTTTTTTTGAGATGGAGTCTTATTCTGTTGCCCAGGCTGGAGTGCAGTGGCTCAATCTCAGCTCACTGCAACTTCTGCCTCCTGGGTTTAGGTGATTTCTCCCACCTCAGCCTCCCAAGTAGCTGGGGCTATAGGCATGTACTACAATGCCCAGCTAATGTTTTGTATTTTTAGTAGAGATGGGGTTTCACCATATTGGCCAGACTGGTCTTGAACTCCTGACCTCTTGTGATCCACCTGCCTCAGCCGCCCAAAGTGCTGGGATTACAGGCGTGAGCCATGTGCCTGGCTCAAAGCCTCTCTTTTCAACCCTTAAAAATATCAGATTCTCACTTATCTCTCCTTGATCTGGGAAAGACCTGGAAGGGGTAAGAGTGTCCCTATAGATGCAAATTTACCCCACAAAAGACAGCTTTACAGGGCCATTTCAAAATATGTCAAAGAAATATATTTTGGGGTATTTTTATTTCCTTCAGAGTCTGCTATCTGTCATGTGATGCTGTNAGTCTTATTCTGTTGCCCAGGCTGGAGTGCAGTGGCTCAATCTCAGCTCACTGCAACTTCTGCCTCCTGGGTTTAGGTGATTTCTCCCACCTCAGCCTCCCAAGTAGCTGGGGCTATAGGCATGTACTACAATGCCCAGCTAATGTTTTGTATTTTAGTAGAGATGGGGTTTCACCATATTGGCCAGACTGGTCTTGAACTCCTGACCTCTTGTGATCCACCTGCCTCAGCCGCCCAAAGTGCTGGGATTACAGGCGTGAGCCATGTGCCTGGCTCAAAGCCTCTCTTTTCAACCCTTAAAATATCAGATTCTCACTTATCTCTCCTTGATCTGGGAAAGACCTGGAAGGGGTAAGAGTGTCCCTATAGATGCAAATTTACCCCACAAAAGACAGCTTTACAGGGCCATTTCAAAATATGTCAAAGAAATATATTTTGGGGTATTTTTATTTCCTTCAGAGTCTGCTATCTGTCATGTGATGCTGTACCAGAGTCAGGCTGGAATTTGGTATCTTATTGCCACAACGAGTCTGTTAGGGCAGTCTCTGATGTCTATTTTAATGTACTGGTTAGTTGTGCCTAAACTCCAAAAGGGAGGGAGCATTTAGAATTTGCAATTTAGTTTCTCTTTTAGTTTTTCTTTCTGGAATTCACTTGGCTACACGGGGATCCAGTCAGTCTGTTGGGGGCGCTTGGGATTTTATTTTTGTTTACACATTAAATGTAACAGATTATATATTCATATGGTTTTAAACTACAAAGTGCTTTGTTCTTTTAATCAAATAAAGTAATAAGAAGCTGCTATGAGGCTGAGTGCTATGGCTCATGCCTGTAATCCCAACACTTTGGAAGGCCAACATGGGTGGATTACCTGAGGTCAGGAGTTCGAGACCAGCTTGGGCAACGTAGGGAGACCTCATCTCTACAAAAAACACAAAAATTTGCTGGGGGTGGTGGTGCATGCCTGTAGTCCCATCTTCTTGGGAAGCTGAGGTGGGAGGATCGCTTGAGGCCATGAATTTGAGGTTACAGTGAGCTATGATCATGCCATTGCACTCCAGCCTGAACAACAGAGCGAGACCTTGTCTCGCCGAAAAAAAAAAAAAAAAAAAAAAGCCACTCTGGAGTTCCTGCAGAGAGCTTGGTGAGAATCGGAGCATGGCCACTTCCCCCATGGCCCTCCCAGGAAAGCTGAGGTCCAAGGACAAGCGAACCTCTGCCCTGCAGGCACCTGGAGCCCTTGCCATGGCTGTGCACCAGCAGGGCCCAGGCCTTGATGCGGAGGAGGACCCCTCTCTCCACTCCACCTCTTTGACCTTCAGGCAGCCGCCTCTGGTCAGCCCAGACCCAGCTGGCTGCTGGGCCTCCTGGTCTAACCCTGCCTGGCCTAGACGAAGCCTTCAGGATGCAGCCCCTTTGGGTGGTGCTGGTGTGTAGGGTGGGAAGCCTGGCAGCTGTGGGAACACCTTGGAGAGCGCTGTGGGGTAAGGCCTGGAAGGCAGGTCTGCAGATGGACCTGACTCTGCCACCTCTGTAGGCCTAGAACCCTGCAGGACCGAGGCCTGGGGTGACCACTCTGTCCCAGTTGGGTGAGGCCTGCCTCATTCTTGATGACAAAAGACCAAGCAAGGCCTTAGTGGTCCAGAAGGTGAGCAGAGCCCTGACCGATGAAACTGCTAGAATCCACCAGGTGGGGTTGATCTCCTATCTACCATACCTTCATATCAGAAGAGAAACGGTAGGATGATAAGCCACATTTGGGCCAGTGGAAGGGCCCACTGGTCTTTGGAAAGATGTACTGGCCGTGTGTAGAAGACCTGTGTATGTAATAGGAAAAACTGCTCTCAACTGACCTCCCCAAACTTTTAAAAGAACACTTGCTACATCTAGCCCTTCTAGATGTAAAGAGGTTTTGCTAAATTATGATAAAAGAGTCATAAATCACACATCTTGCAAATGCTCACTTCTTAAAAAAATCATAGAAAATGTCTTCTGGAATGACTTTTTGAAATGGATTTGTGAGACCACCTCTGCAAGTGACATTGGGATGACATGTCCACATTTGTTCAGTGGGTAAGAGGACTTGGGGTGGAAGACCTGAGAAGGAGGAGGAGAAGGCTCCGTGCCAGAATGGTCATATTTAGGAGACATTTTCATATTTTAACCATTGCTTTGTGTGTATATTTTATTCCTCACTACTGTATACATGGTTGGCAATATTAAGTACATTTTTAAACTTTATTTTGGAAATGTTTGGGTTTTCTTCTAGATGTTCTGAAGTGCCTGATATGTGTTAAAAGTGCAGGTAGTAAAATAACACATTTTGTGAATATCTTTTGTTGATATTCATACGAAATGTTTTAGTGGGGACTGGCCAAACCGCCTCTTCAGTAATACAACATTGTGTTTCAGGGGAGGAGGGAGGAGGTGGAGGTGGAAAGAGCTCTGTGCCCATGTGCCCATAGTGAGGCAAGAGTAACCATTGTCCCTTATGTCTGTGAGTGTTGTTTTACTTGTCTGTGTTTATACTGTGTATAAAGCAGTGGTCCCCAACCTTTTTGGCCCAGTGAACTGGCTTTGTGGAAGGCAATTTTTCCATGAATGGGGCAAGGGGGATGGTTTTGGGATGATACTGTTCCACCTCAGATCATCAGGCATGCGTTTGGATTCTCATAAGGAGATGTAACCCAGATCCTTCACATGCGCAGTTCACAATAGGGTTTTTGCTCCTATGAGATTCTAATACCGCTGCTGTTCTGACAGGAGGTGGCACTCGGGTGGTACTGCCCCCTCACTGCTGCTGTGGGCCCATTTCCTAACAGGCCACAGACCAGTACCCATCTGGCCCGGGGTTTCGGAACCCCTGATATAAAGTACAACCAAGTCCTAATTTATAACATCTAGTCCTTCTAGATGTTAAAGAGGTTGCCTACGTATGACAAAAGTAGAGTTTGTAGACTAATATATTGTATAAATTTTGTTTTACGATTCCTAGGAAATACTGTCTTCGGAAAATTTGAGCATTATTGAGTTGATGGGGGAGGAAAGAGTTCTAGTCCAGAATGTTTATAGTTTGAAAGCATTTTCAAACTATAACTATCCTTATATGTGTGCAATTTATTCAAGACTACTATATATGTAGTAGACAAATTAACCCCTTATCTAAAATATTTAGGCTATCTAGATGTTTAGAAGTGCCAGTTAAATGTTAAATGTAGAAGTAGTAAAACATTGCTTTTAAATACATTTTGCTACAATGGATAGGAAATATCTTCTTCTGTAAGTGGAATTGGTAAATCATATCTGAGCAGTATACTACTATCCATACTTGTACAGTGTTTTAGGGCAGGTGGGAAGGAAGGAATTGCAAAAGGTAAAATGCTAGTGTTTATATTTGGATATTTTCAGCACCATTTTCTGTATGTTTAGTGCATTTAGTTTTGCTATGTGTATAGGGTATATAATGGACAAATGAGTCCTAATTTTGCAACATCTAAAGAGGTGCCAGTGCATGAGAAAGTACCTGGTAAAACCAGTACATTCCATATACTTTGTTTTGAGATTCATAGGAAAGCTTGTCTTCTATAAGTCACTTCTGGATATGAATTTGTTCAACCATCTCTAAACATTATACATGGCCTCTACTTGTCAACTGCATTGAAGGCAGAGGGAAGGAAGTAAGGAGGGAATGGTTCAAGGCCCAAATGGTCATATTTAGAGGATGCCTGAGATTCTAATCATTGTTATGTGTGTGCAATTTTATTCAACAGTGCCGTGTACATATTGGATAATTCTTATATGAAATATCTAGTCTTTCTGTATACTTAGAAGTGCATGGTATGTTTAAAAGTAGGACTACTAGAATAATGCTTTTTGTAAATAGCTTTTAAAAACAATTGGGAAATACTATCTTCAGAAGTGGAATTGTTAAACCACCTCTGTGAACAGTATATACTACTCTCAGTACTTGTTGGGTTGAGGGAGGTGGGAGGGAAGAAGTTGCAAAATGTGTTTTGCTTTGCTAGTACATACTAGAAAATTTCAGCTAATCCGTCGCCCTGCATGATATGTACATGTCATTTAACTTTGCTATACTTTATGTATTGTGTACATACTGGACAAATGGGTTCTTATTTCATATCTAGTCTCTACAGTGGAAAACTTAAGTCCTATTTAAAACAGCTAGTCATTCGAGATGTTTAAAAAGGCACAACACGTTCAAAGTAGAAGACAAAAGTAATATCCATTAGGTATTTTTTGTTGTTGTTATTTCACAGGAGTGGTTGCATTTGGGAACAGTGTCATTCAGCTTGGTGTTTTGCAGAGTGTGCTGACTGTTCATTGGATGGTGGCAGGTGCGGGGAGGAGCAAGTATGCTGAGAGAGGCTGTGAGTTAGATTCGTTCAGATTATCTAACCATTGTTCTACATGTGCATTTTAATTAACATTGGTGTGTATCAAAGGATAAACAAGTCCTCATGCTAAAAGTTTGTTAAAAGTAGAGGTAGTAAAATAATTCCTTTTCAAATGTCCTTTTGTTAGTTTTTAGGAAGTCCTGTCTTCTGGGAGTGACCTTTGTTAACCTGCCTTTTGGAGCTAGATGTCGTTCTGTACTTAGTCTCTAGAATGGTGGAAGAGGGTGAAAGAAAGGGCTTTTTGCTAGTATCTCCATATATAGAAGAATGTCTTGGATTATAACCATAGGTCTATATGTGCATTTTTAGTAAAGTGCCTGTGTTTATTGTGGACCGAGTTAATTATTTTGCAATATCTAAGCTTTATAGATGTCCTGAGGTAACAATGTGTGAAAAAAGTAGAGCTAGTGAATTAGCCAATTTGTACTTTTTTTTTTTTTGGGTTATAACTGATAAAAAAAAGATGCATGTTGGACATGGAATTGTTAAACCACTTCTGAGCAGTGTAGGACAGGGCTTGTTCTTTAAGTTGGCAGCAGAGGGGCAGAATGAAATAAAAAGGGAGAGATGCATGCAGATGTGTTCATATTTACGTTTTGATGCTAGCCATTGAGGTAGCTGTATCTCTTTTGGTCGTATTACAGGAATACATTAAGTAATTAAATAGAAACATACCTTCTTGCTAATATTTTAATGTAGATCTGATAATTTTCCTAGAAACATTATGCTTAATATACTCTGTTGCTTTATGTTTCATTTTAAATTGAGCGTTAAGGGAATGCTGTATTTTAATCGGCACGCTGCCAATACCTTTATCTAGAGGCCTGTGTCCATTTTTGTCTTCTATGAAAGTTTTGTCTCAAGAAAGATGTGATTACATTCTTTTTTCTTTATTGTCATTATTATACTTTAAGTTCTAGGGTACATGTGCACAATGTGCAGGTTTGTTACATATGTATACATATGCCATGTTGGTGTACTGCACCCATTAACTTGTCATTTACATTAGGTATAGCTCCTAATGCTATCCCTCCCCCCACCCCCACCCCACAACAGGCACTGGTGTGTGGTGTTTCCCACCCTGTGTCCAAGTGTTCTCGTTGTTCAACTCCTACCTGTGAGTGAGAACATGCGGTGTTTGGTTTTCTGTCCTTGCGATAGTTTGCTCAGAATGATGGTTTCATCCACGTCCCTACAAAGGACATGAACTCATCCTTTTTTATGGCTGCATAGTATTCCATGGTGTATATGTGCCACATTTTCTTAATCCAGTCTATCACTGATGGACATTTGGGTTAGTTCCAAGTCTTTGCTATTGTGAATAGTGCTGCAATAAACATACATGTGCATGTGTCTTTATAGCACCCTGATTTATAATCCTTTGTGTATATACCCAGTAATGGGATGGCTGGGTCAAATGGTATTTCTAGTTCTAGATCCTTGAGGAATCACCACACTGTCTTCCACAATGGTTGAACTAGTTTACAGTCCCACTAACTGTGTAAAAGTGTTCCTATTTCTCCACATCCTCGCCAGCACCTGTTGTTTCCTGATTTTTTAATGATTGCCATTCTAACTGCTGTGAGATGGTATCTCATTGTGGTTTTGATTTGCATTTCTCTGATGGCCGGTGATGATGAGCATTTTTTTCATGTGTCTTTGGCTGCATAAATGTCTTCTTTTGAGAAGTGTCTGTTCATATATTTTGCCTACTTTTTGTTGGGGTTGTTTCATTTTTTCTTATAAATTTATTTAAGTTCTTTGTAGATTCTGGATATCAGCTCTTTGTCAGATGGGTAGATTGCAAAAATTTTCTCCCATTCTGTAGGTTGCCTGTTCACTCTGATGGTAGTTTCTTTTTGCTCTACAGAAGCTCTTTAGTTTAATTAGATCCCATTTCTCAATTTTGGCTTTTGTTGCTGTTGCTTTCGGTGTTTTAGACATGAAGTCCTTGCCCATGCCTATGTCCTGAGTGGTATTGCCTAGGTTTTCTTCTAGGGCTTTTATAGTTTTGGGTCTGACATTTAAGTCTTTAATCCATCTTGAATTAAATTGGTATAAGGTGTAAGAAAGAGATCCAGTTTCAGCTTTCTACCTATGGCTAGCCAGTTTTCCCAGCACCATTTATTAAATAGGGAATCCTTTCCCCATTTCTTGTTTCTCTCAGGTTTGTCAAAGATCAGATGGTTGTAGATGTGTGGTATTATTTCTGAGGGCTCTCTTCTGTTCCATTGGTCTATATCTCTATTTTGGTACCAGTACTATGCTGTTTTGGTTACTGTAGCCTTGTAGTATAGTTTGAAGTCAGGTAGCATGATGCCTCCAGCTTTGTTTTTGTGGCTTAGGATTGTCTTGGCAATGTGGGCTCTTTTTTGGTTCCATATGAACTTTAAAGTAGTTTTTTCCAATTCTGTGAAGAAAGTCATTGGTATCTTGTTGGGGATGGTATTGAATCTATAAATTACCTTGGGCAGTATGGCCATTTTCATGATATTGATTCTTCCTATCCATGAGCATGGAATGTTCTTCCATTTGTTTGTGTCCTCTTTTATTTTGGTGAGCAGTGGTTTGTAGTTCCCCTTGAAGAGGTCCTTCACATCCCTTGTAAGTTGGATTCCTAGGTATTTTATTCTTTTTGAAGCAATTGTGAATGGGAGTTCATTCATGATTTGGCTCTCTGTTTGTCTGTTATTGGTGTATAGGAATGCTTGTGATTTTTGCATATTGAGTTTGTATCCTGAGACTTTGCTGAAGTTGCTTATCAGCTTAAGGAGATTTTGGGCTGAGATGATGGAGTTTTCTAAATACATAATCATATCATCTGCAAACAAGGGCAATTTGACTTTCTCTTTTCCTAATTGAATACCCTTTATTTCTTTCTCCTACCTGTTTGCCCTGGCCAGAACTTCCAACACTATGTTGAATAGGAGTGGTGAGAGCGGGCATGGGCATCCCTGTCTTGTGCCAATTTTCAAAGGGAATGCTTCCAGTTTTTGCCCATTCAGTATGATATTGGCTGTGGGTTTGTCATAAATAGCTCTTATTATTTTGAGATACATCCCATCGATACGTAATTTATTGAGAGTTTTTAGCATGAAGTGCTGTTGAATTTTGTTAAACGCCTTTTCTACGTCTATTGAGATAATCGTGTGGTTTTTGTCTTTGCTTCTGTTTATATGCTGGATTACATTTATTGCTTTGTGTATGTTGAACCAGCCTTGCATCCCAGGGATGAAGCCCACTTGATCATGGTGGATAAGCTTTTTGATGTGCTGCTG
>NW_016805057.1:3471610-3476608 GCF_001698545.2 Rhinopithecus bieti
GAGTATCTCTGTGACATTCTCTGTATTTCCTGAATTTGAATGTTAGCCTGCCTTGCTAGGTTGGGGAAGTTCTCCTGGATAATATCCTGCAGAGTGTTTTCCAACTTGGTTCCATTCTTCCCATCACTTTCACATACCCTAGTCAGATGTAGATTTGGTCTTTTTACATAGTCCCATATTTCTTGGAGGCTTTGTTCATTTACTTTTACTCTTTTTTCTCTAAACTTCTCTTCTCACTTCACTTCATTCATTTGATCTTCAATCACTGATACACCTTCTTCCAGTTGATCGAATCAGCTACTGAAGCTTGTGCATGTGTCATGTAGTTCTTGTGTCATGGTTTTCAGCTCCATCAAGTCATTTAAGGTCTTCTCTACACTGTTTATTCTAGTTAGCCATTAGTCCATTCTTTTCTCAAGGGTTTTAGCTTCTTTGCAATGGGTTCGAGCATCCTCCTTTAGCTCGGAGAAGTTTGTTATTACCGATCTTCTGAAGCCTTCCTCTCGCAACTCATGAAAGTCATTCTCCATCCAGCTTGGTTCCATTGCTGGTGAGGAGCTGCATTCCTTTGGAGGAGAAGAGGCGCTCTGATTTTTAGAATTTTCAGCTTTTCTGCTCTGGTTTCTCCCCATCTTTGTGGTTTTATCTACCTTTGGTCTTTGATGATGGTGACATACAGCTGGGGTTTTGGTGTGGTTGTCCTTTCGTTTGCTAGTTTTCCTTCTAACAGTCAGGACTCTCAGCTGCAGGTCTGTTGGAGTTTGCTGGAGGTCCACTCCAGACCCTGTTTGCCTGGGTATCACCAGCAGAGGCTGCAGAACTGCAAATATTGCAGAACGACAAATGTTGCTGCCTGAACGTTCCTCTGGAAGCATCATCTCAGAGGAGCACCCGGCTGTATAAGGTGTCAGTTGGCCCCTACTGGGAGATGCCTCCCAGTTCGGCTACTCGGGGGTCAGGGACCCACTTGAGGAGGCAATCTGTCCGTTCTCAGATCTCAAACTCTGTGCTGGGAGAACCACTACTCTCTTCAAAAGCTGTCAGACAGGGACGTTTAAGTCTGCAGAAGTTTCTGCTGCCTTTTGTTCAGCTATGCGCTGCCCCCAGGGGTGGAGTCTACAGAGGCAGGCGGGCCTCCTTGAGATGCGGTGGGCTCCACCTAGTTGGAGATTCCCGGCTGCTTTGTTTACCTACTGAAGCTTCAGTAGTGGTGGGCGCCCCTCCCCCAGCCTTGCTGCAGCCTTGCAGTTCGATCTCAGACTGCTGTGCTAGCAGTGAGCAAGGCTCCATGGGCGTGGGACCCTCTGAGCCAGGTGTGGGATAGAATCTCCTGGTGTGCCATTTGCTAAGACCATTGGAAAAGCTCAGTATTAGGGTGGGAGTGACCTGATTTTCCAGGTGCCGTCTGTCACGGCTTCCCTTGGCTGGGAAAGGGAATTCCCTGACACCTTGCGCTTCCTGGGTGAGTTGATGCCTCGCCCTGCTTTGGCTCATGGTCCATGGGCTGCACCCACTGTCCTGCACCCACTGTCCAACAAGCCCCAGTGAGAGGAAGCTGGTACTTCAGTTGGAAATGCAGAAATCACCTGTCTTCTGCATCACTCACGCTGGGAGCTGTAGACTGGAGCTGTTCCTATTCGGCCATCTTGGAAGCTCCACCTACATTCTTTTTTCTTTTTTCTAACAGATTGAGTTTGTGTAGTGTATATTTGGTTATCAAAATACTTATATAACTTTGGGATTTTCAATTGGTAAATATTCATGGTATGAACAAGCATGATACATAGGATAAGATCTCAATCCTATAAAATTGGATATTGTTTCTGTATACACACAGGACCTAGAAGGACATGTCAAACTTACAACTGCTTGTGCTTGTGGATGACTTTGTTCTTTGCTTCTTGTGTTTTTTTAGTTTACTTTTAAAGAAGAAAGATTATTTTAAAAGCTTGAAAAACACCTGCTAAGTAATTTTGAACCTGTGGAATGTCAGGCTCAATATTTGGCACATTTCATATAGGCTTTTTTTTCATTTAATTTTCAGATTAACCCTATTAGGGATGTATCATCTCCATTTTATAGGTGGAGGCTTGGATAATTAAAATTTCCCAAAGTCACAGAGACAGTAAGTGATGCAACTAAATCTAGGTCTTGAGATTTTAGGGGGTTAGGGAAAATAGGTAATTGAGAAACACAATATGTACTTTGAAGGTCAGGAATATCTGAGTAGGGTGTAGGGGTGGTGAGCACTGTAGAAACACAGGCTACCTGTGGAGAGGACTATTGGAGAGGGTAGGACAGACAGCTCAGAGAGAAAGACTGGGGTAGTTGACTTCTATTTCTTCCTGCCAAGATCTAGATTTTGCTAGAATAGGCAAAAGTAAAGCTGAGGAAATGTGTCTGCTTTCTCTGTGATCAGCATATATGAATGACCTCCTCTTCCCAGGCCCAACATGGATTAGTACCATAATTAAACTTACTGTAGGATAGATGGGCTTTTGTGACCTCTCCTGGCTGCACTTGATTCCTAGGTACAATTTCCAGCATTATTTCTAGGGGAGAAAGGGCTCAGTTCTAAAAATCTCAGTTGGAAAAGCTCTTGGAACCAAGCCCATTCCAAAATAGGGCCTTCCTGTTTCTAAATTGCCTTGCACCACCTTGAGCTCAGCCTGTTGATTATAATATTGGGAAGTTTTCTTCATTTTTGCCATTGAAACCGTGCATCTTTTTTACTTCCATGTGAATAATAGTGTGATTAGTTCCTATGGGGCACATCTTCATCTTTTTTAGTCTCCTAGAGCTGAGAATCCAGGCAAGTCTGCTGAATATGCACACATAGGCATCAAGTTTGCTTTCCAATATGCTCACAAAACTTCTAATGCCCTTCATGGGAGCTTCTGAAAGACACTTAAGGGCTCAGTTGATCCCTTATCCATATGGTAGGCTTAAATCCAACCTTGAATTTTATAATCCAGGTAAGGTGAATAGAAAGTCATCCTATTCATAACTTTCTATCTTATGCTAATAAAGTGAACTTATAGACACAAAAATCTCATATCTATTTTGTTCAGAATAGGACTGAGCAGCTTATGAAAAATCTGGTCAGAGGAATTCCTATTGAATGTAAAATTACGTTGATGGTTAAAACCATGTCAAAATCTCTACCCACTATCAATTCTCCCTGCAGATATCCTAGTGTATGTTACCTCATTTTCATTCCTACTGCCACTGCCCTGATGTCAGTATTATCACATGCCACTTGAATCATGGCCTGTGTCTTTTGTGATTCCTTGTCTTCCCTGAACTACTGTAATGACTTTGTTACTGTCTTTGCAACCAGTCTCTTCATTGTCTTACATGGTTTGTCAAGTTTAGTTTTCTAAAACACAGCTTTGTTCATGTCACTCTACTGGTCAAACAGATTTGATTATCTCCTATTCCTACTGCCTATAAAATGAATTCCAGACTCCTTAGCCACACCATGGCGAACCATGGGCCATCTTAGATGTCAGAAAGGACTTACAGCATTTGGGTCTGTGTCATGTTGATGTGGTTTGGCTGTGTCCCCACCCATATCTCATCTTGAATTGTAGCTCCCATAATTCCCATGTGTTGTGGGAGGTACCTGGTCGGAGGTAATTGAATCATGGGAGTGGATCTTTGCCATTGCTGTTCTTGTGATACTGAATACGTCTTATGAGATCTGGTGGTTTTATAAAGGGCAGTTCCCCTGCACCCACTCTCTCTTGCCTGCTGCCATGTAAGATGTGTCTTTGCTCCTCCTTCACTTTCCGCCATGATTGTGAGGCCTCCCCAGCCATGTGGAACTGTGAGTCAATTAAACTTCTTTTTCTTTATAAGTTACCCAGTCTCAGGTATGTCTTTATTAGCAGTGTGAGAATGGACTAACACATAGGTGATTTAGGGGAAGGTTTAAGGAAGCAGAACTTTGCTCTGTATTGAATGTTATCAGGAAGCAAGGATAGGTCTATGATGAGGTATCTTAATCAATCCCATCTAGAAGGAAGGAAGACCAGAGTGAGACTCATGCTGTAATTGATAAAAAAGCAGCAGTCACTCATATTAGCCGTAATTTTGGGATGTTTGGTCACTCTTGTACTTTGTACAAGGTCCATGTATTTTTCTGTGTTCAGACATGTTATAGAGTGATCTTGTTTTTGTTACGAGCTATTATAGTCACAATGACCTCTTCTGATGTTGACATTATGTGACATTGGTTATTTTCAACAGGAGAACACCAAGGCCTAGCTGTGAGTGCCAGACCAGTTTTTTATTTTTTATTTTTATTTTTTATTATACTTTAATTTCTGAGATACATGTGAAGAATGTGCAGGTTTGTTACATAGGTATACACGTGCCATGGTGGTTTGCTGCACCCATCAATTCGTCATCTACATTAGGTATTTCTTCTAATGCTGTCCCTCCCCTAGCCCGCCACCCCATTACAGGCCCTGGTGTGTGATATTCCCCTCCCTGGGTCCATGTCTTCTCATTGTTCAGCTCCCACTTATGAATGAGAACATGCAGTGTTTGGTTTTCTGTTCCTGTGTTAGTTTTCTGAGAATGATGGTTTCCAGCTTCATTCATGTCTCTGCAAAGGACATGAACTCATCCATTTTTTATATCTGCATAGTATTCCATGGTATATATGTGCCACATTTTCTTTATCCAGCCCAACATTGATGGGCATTTGGGTCGGTTCCAAGTCTTTGCTATTGTGAACAGTGCTGCAATAAATATATGTGTGCATGTGTCTTTATAGTAGAATGATTTATAATCCTTTGGGTATATACCCAGTAATGGGATTGCTGGGTCAAATGATATTTCTGTTTCTAGATCCTTGAGGAATCACCACACTGTCTTCTACAATGGTTGAACTAATTTACAGTCCCACCAACAGTGTAAAAGTGTTCCTGTTTCTCCACATCCTCTCCAGTGACTGTTTTTTCCTGACTTTTTTTTTTTTTTTTTTTTTTT
>NW_016805057.1:3477091-3553177 GCF_001698545.2 Rhinopithecus bieti
CAGGATGGTCTCGATCTCCTGACCTCGTGATCCGCCCGTCTCGGCCTCCCAAAGTGCTGGGATTACAGGCTTGAGCCACCGCGCCTGGCCTTTTCCCGACTTTTTAATGATCGCCATTCTAACTGGCATGAGATGGTATCTCATTGTGATTTTGATTTGCGTTTCTCTAATTACCAATGATAGTGAGCTTTTATTCATAAAAGCTCATTGTTTGTTTGTTGGCTGCATCATTGTTTGTTGGCTGCATAAATGTCTTCTTTTGAGAAGTGTCTGTTCGTATGCTTTGCCCACTTTTTGATGGGGTTGTTTTTTTCTTGTAAATTTGTTTAAATTCTTTGTAGATTCTGGTTATTAGTCCTTAGGTGGATAGATTGCAACAATTTTCTCCTGTTCTGTAGGTTGGCCAGGCCAGTTTTTGTCTTTCTCTGTATGCAATTAATAATTGGTAAAAAATAAAAGTTGACTAGTGCCTTTTTTACAAAATAGTTTCACTTGGTTTTCTTATCACTGGAACCTAGTACCATCCATGTTTTCCTTTTGGGAGGGCAGGGTATCTGGGGGTTAGACTGCCTGAGTTTAAATTACAACATTTTTCCTCATTAATAGAACATTATTTAACCTCTTGGGGCCTCGTTTCCTCACATATAGCCTGGGGTAGGGGGTAACAATAGCTGCTAACTCAGAAGAAGATTAATTGATAGAATGAACATAAGAGATCTAGGATAGTGTTTGGAAAGAGATGCTGAATACAGTGTAACTCCAACAAGGACAGCAGAGGAAAAACTTAGGGAAAGTGAGCAGCCAACTTCAGTCTTGACCCCCAGTGATAGAGCCTGAGAACCTCTTCTTGATGCATAAGATTCACTAAGAAGGCCCTGGGGCCCAGAAAGTGCTCCTGGTAAACATGCTAATTAAATCAAAAGCAGAAATGACTAAGTTCAGTGCGGAGGCATGTTGAAAACCAAGATGGGCCAAAAGCTAGACCTCTTGCACTTGTTAGCCAAGTTGTGAATGCAAAGGAAAAGTTCTCAAAGGAAATTAAAAATGCTACTCCAGTGAACATGTGAATAATAAGTAGGTAAAATAGCTGTATTGCTAATATGGAGAAAGTTCAAGTGGTCTGGATGGAACATCAGACCAGCCAAAACATTCTCTTAAGTCAAAGCCTAAGTTAGAGCAAGGCCCTAACACTCTTTAATTCTATGAAAGCTGAGAGAGATGAGGAAGCTGCAGAAGAAAAGTTAGAAACTAGCAGAGGTTGGTTCATGAGGTTTAAGGAAAAGCCTGCTCCATAATATAATATAAACATGCAATGTGAAGTAGAATGTGCTGACGTAGAAACTGCAAGATATCCAGAAGATCTAGTTAAGATCACTGATGAAGATGTGTATGCTAAACAACAGATTTTTTTTTTTTTTTTGGACAGAGTCTTGCTCTGTCTTCCAGGCTGGAGTGCAGTGGTGCCATCTCAGCTCACTGCAACCTCCGCCTCCCAGGTTCAAGTGATTCTCCTGCCTCAGCCTCCCGAGTTGCTGGGATTATAGGCACCCACCACCATGCCCGGCTAATTTCTTGTATTTTAGTAGAGAAGGGGTTTCACCATATTGGCCAGGCTTGTCTGGAACTCCTGACCTCAGGTGATCCGCCCACCTCAGACTCCCAAAGTGCTGAGATTACAGGGGTTGAGCCACTGCATCCAGCCTAACAACAGATTTTTAATGTAGATGAAATGGCCTTCTATTGGAAGAAAATGCTATCTAGGACTTTCATAGGTAGAGAGGAGACATCAATACCTACTTCAAAGGACAGGCTAACTTTTGTTAGGGGCTAATGCAGATGGTGACTTTAAGTTGAAGCCAATGCTCATTTGCCATTCTGAAAATCCTAGGGCCCTTAAAAAACTATGCTAAATGGTGTGTATGCTCTATGAATGGAATAACAAAGCCTAGATGACAGCACCTCTGTTTACAACATGGTTTTCTGAATATTTTAAGCCTGCTAATAAGACCTGCTCAGAAGAAAAGATTCCTTTCAAAATATTGCAGCTCATTGACAATGCACCTAATCACCCATGAAAACAACGTTAATTTCCTTGTATATTTCCCAGGACTTTAAAGTTAGCATATCTAAACTTAAACTTTTGATACTTTTCTTCCCAAACCTTGTTCTAATACCTATTAGGATATTTGGCAGTATTTCTAAACCAAATATCAAAACCAAGAACCAAGGTTTGGGAAGAAGAATATCAAAAGTTCAAGGACAGACATGCTAAGTTTGAGATGCCTGGAAGATATACAAGGAGATTAATGTTTTCCTGCCTGCTAATGCAGTCTCCATTCTGCAGCCTATGGATCAAGAAGAAATTTGATGTTCACATCTTATTATTTAAGAAATTGATTTTTTTCAAGGCTATAGATGGCAATTCTTCTGATGGATCTGGGCAAACTAAATTGAAAACCTTCTAGAAGGGATTTACCATTCCAGATGCCATCAAGAACACTTGTGATTCATGGGAGGAGGTCAAAATATCAACATTAACAGGAATATGTTAGAGGTTGATCCCAGCCCTCATGGATGACATTGATGGACTCAAGACTTCAGTGGAGGAAGTCACTGCAGATGTGGAAATAGCAAGAGAACTAGAATTAGAAGTGGAGCCTGAAGATGTGACTGAATTCTTGCAATCTTAGGATCAAACATCAATGGATGGGGAGTTGCTTTTTATGGATGAGCAAAGAAAGGGATTTCTTGAGATGGGAACTACTCCTGATGAAGATGCTGTGAACATTGACTAAATGACTTAAAATTTAGAATATTGTATAAACCCAGCTGATAAAGTGGTGGCAGGGTCTAAGAGATTGACTTCCATTTTGAATGAAGTTCTGTTATGGGTAAAATGCTGTCAAACAGCATTGCATGCTACACACAAATCTTTCATGAAAGAAAGAGTCAATTGATGTGGCAAACTTCAATGTCTTATTCTAATAAATTGCCACAGCAACTCTGGCCTTTAGCAACTACCACCCTGATTAGTCAGCAGGTATCAACAAGAGCCTCTACCAGCAAAAATGTTACAGCTCACCCAAGGCTCAGATGTTAGTATTTTTTAGCAATAAAGTATTTTTAAATTAAGGTGTACATGTTTACAGACCTAATGCTATTGCACACCTAACAGACTACAATACAGTGTAACAAAAACATTTATGTGACTCAATTTATTGCAATATTTGATTTGCTTTTTTGTAGTGGTCTGGAAGCAAACTCACAGTATCACTGACATATGACTAGACCTACGTATTGTATGTAAGTTCAGTAGGACATATTGATATTGGGGATGAAGAAGAAGGAAGAATCAAGGATGACTCCCAAGTTTCTGACTTGAAGTATTGGAGGTGTAGTTATGCCGTATACTGAGATGGGGGCTACTAGGTGAAAACCAAGGTTTGGGAAGAAAAAATCAAGAGTTTAAGTTAACTTTAAGCTTATATATTTAGAAGAATATCAAGAGTTTAAGTTTGAGATGGCTTGGAGATATCAAATGGGCAGTTGTACACATGAATTTGGTCTCACTGAGCAGATGTGTGGGAAATATAAATTTAGGAATTATTAGCATGTAAATATAAAGCCATGAAAATGGATAAAGTCACTTAAGATGAAATTGCAGGTTTGAGAAGAGGACCCAGGACCAAATACAGAGGATCTCTATCATGTAGAGTTCAGATAGATACTAAAGGACATCTGAGAGGTTGGGCAAATCAAGAGTGTGGTATCATGGAAAACAGGACAGACATGTTTCTGAAAGGAGAAATTAGTCAATTCTCCACCAGTGTTGAAAGGTCAAATGAGAGGAGGACCAGTGACAATGGCTGTGATCTTGACAGGAATGATTTGGGTATGATGATGGGGCTGAAGCTTGATTGAATTGGACTCATGAGTAAATGGAGATATGGGAATAGATTTGACATTTAGCAATAACTCTTGAATAATTTGAAAGTGAGAACAATGAAATGGGGCAGTAACTGGATGAGGCTGTGGAATCAAAAGTTTTCTGAAATGGGTCATGTTTGTATGCTGATAGAAATGATCCAGAAGAGGAGGGGAAAACTAGACACAAGGGAATGACAGAAGAAAAAAACTTGAGAAAGAATCTATGAATAGGTTCCTGAGTATACATAACCAATGCTTAATGATTAGTCAGTGATTAAAAGGAGAGTACTTCCCCTATTATAATTGAGGAAGCACTCTTTACATTTTTGTTAAAGGAAGATAGGTATAAATATAGAAAGACTTAAAGATTTTGTGTTGGCAAGATGAAAGACTTATTTCTCTATTCTCAATGAAATATGAGAAGATTGTCAGCTGAGAACTGAGAACAAACAAAAGGTACAGGAGAAGAATTAATGAGTAGGCTGGGCATGGTGGCTCATGCCTGTAATCTCAGCACTTTGGGAGGCTGAGGCAGGTGGATCACTTGAGGTCAGGAGTTTGAGACCAACCTGAGCAAATGGTGAAACCCTGTCTCTACTAAAAATGCAAAAAATTAGCCAGGTATGGTGGTAGGTGCCTGTAATCCCAGCTACTCAGGAGGCTAAGGCAGGAGAATCACTTGAACCCAGGAGGCGGAGGTTGCAGTGAGCCGAGATCATGCCATTGCACTCCAGCCTGGGCAACAGGAGCAAAACTCCATCTCAAGAAAAAAAAAAATTAAAAAAAAAAAAGAATTTGTGAGTGAAATGGAGTAGTAGAATTCAGTAGGATGAAGCTAGAGTTAATGGACTTCATTTGAAGCCAGTCTACATCATCACTGCATCCTTCTTCATACCTCCCATCCCGAAACACCAGATATGTTATTTTTCCCAAGTTTGATTGATTGGTTTGTTTGTTTGTTTGTTTGTTTGTTTATTCTGGTGCAGACTCAGAGAAGGCAGATGGTTGGCTTGATCTAAGTTTGAGATTTTTCCAGACATATATGATGGAAGCAGGGAGAAAAGGGAGAAAGGAATTTGTAAGGGAAAGATTTAAAAATTGGACTATGGGCTCTAAGCTGCACAAGAATTTAAAATAGATGGGAACTGATGGTTAGAAAGAGGTGGGGAATCAGTGGTTTGGAAATCCCAGAAGACTGGAATGTTGTTATATTGATAGTACTTGAAAGAAGAACATGGACTGACAAAGTTGTATTCAGGAATGGAATTTATCAGATAGTTTGGAGAGAGGACATTTATTCATGACAACGATGACAAGGGTACGGCCCTGGCAGTGTGGCTGAGGTAGAGTGAAGAAGAGCTACAGGAGACCAAGAAATCAAGAAACACAGCTTGTGATTGGGGAGAGCACATAGGATATCCATGTTAACAGTAGTCAAGATAAGGAGGAAGGCTGAAGGGTTTTTTAAAAATAAATAAATGCATACTATATTTAAAAGGCAGTAACACTCCTTCCATTCTTCTTTCTTCTTTCTCTCATAGTATGGAATGGCAGGTAGAAAGATCTCTCAGCCGGGCACGGTGGCTCAAGCCTGTAATCCCAGCACTTTGGGAGGCCGAGACGGGCGGATCACGAGGTCAGGAGATGGAGACCATCCTGGCTAACACGGTGAAACCCCGTCTCTACTAAAAAATACAAAAAAACTAGCCGGGCGAGGTGGTGGGCGCCTGTAGTCCCAGCTACTCCGGAGGCTGAGACAGGAGAATAGCGTGAACCCGGGAGGCGGAGCTTGCAGTGAGCTGAGATCCGGCCACTGCACTCCAGCCTGGGTGACAGAGCGAGACTCCGTCTCAAAAAAAAAAAAGAACTCTCAAAGATTGCTCCAGAGCCCATGGGAGTGAATGTTCTGGTAGATTTAGGGCTTTCCTGATGGGGGCCAGGCCGTGAGGGGGCAATGCTGGCATGGGACCCAGTCCCCTCTGTACTACTCATTAGCAGTCTGGTTGGTGGCAACCAGGTATAGAGCAAAGCACCCAGGAGGAAGCGCAGGACCATTACAACATCCTCCCCAACCACAACCCCAGCATGAAGACAATTGTTGGAAAGGTCCGGAACAGGTACTGAATAAGAAAAATCAAGTCCATAAACTGGAAGTGTCCAAGGTCATCAGTGTAAGTCTAGTGCAAATCCAACAACACCACCAAGTTGACCAGAAACGCATTGCTCACAATGGCCATGGCAGCAGCCGAGGCCATCAACATCAAGAGGTAGATGAGAAAGTATTAATAACTGGCATTCCAAGCCCAGATGTAGTTGTTCACCCAAACCCAATGATGATCAAAACGGTGCACACATGGCAGTCAGTGCTTAGATCAAGCTGGTGTTCGTAAATCATAAGTAGAGCACCTCACCTCTTTAGAAACATCACTTCATTGAATTTATAAACTTGAAGAAATAATTCATTTGCTTTTGTTATAATGCCAGAATCAGTTACACAAGTTAGGGTGGAAATAAACGGGTCTACAATCAGAAGCAGATAGGGCAGAAGAAGGTAATACAGAACTAGCTTTTGATGGTAGCCAAGTATTTCCCAGGTATATTCAGTATTCACCATCCCTTGCAAGACCAGGTGAAGAATAATGAAGGTATGGTTTCATGTATGGAAAAGGTAATGAAGCAATCTTTACATGGCTTTCTGAACACATTCTGGAATTATATAGGAAAATATCTGTGCTCCTGCCCTGACCAGGCATTTCAAATCATGGGTTTTCTAGCAAAAAACAGGTCATAACATAACCAACTAGCACCAAAGCCAGTAGAGCAGGAAGAGAACCGGGAAGTCCATGCTGGGGGGTGTTCCTCTTGTTTGGATAATTTTCAGCCAGCAGCTCTGGTGTTCCTCCTTCCAACATTCACAGAGAATTCAAAAAGCAGCTCCTCTTGGGCAGCAGTGTCTGCTTGACATGGCGAGTAGCACCCAAAGCTGCAGAACATGCTTCCTTCAGGAGGCTGGGTCTGGCACCAGCCTTGACCAACTGCCAATTACGTGATGCCCACGCCTCCTGGGTGCACCAAAGACTGAAATCTTAAAGAAATGAGAGATAGTTGACCAGAAGGTTGAAGGATGACAATGGCAAAGAGGATGGTATATTCTGTGTTGTGGGAACTATAGGAGCAAACATGTTTTGCAGGTGATGGGGGAAGTAATGGTCTGGAAGTAGATTGGGAGCAAACAGGATGTCTGCTTCACTTTCAGGCACCAAGGAATATGTATATGAGAAGTAAAATACCTCCATATCCGGGGGTCGGGGGAAGTACTGTTCTCAAGAGGTGGTCAGGTTTCAGACAATGTGGGAAAGTGAAGCCGACTCTTTTTTTTAAACTTTTATGTTGAAATAATTTCCAACTTAAAGGTACAAAATAGTAGAAAATAGTTTCCAATAAAACCTTCATCTGGCTAACATTAATATCTTATATAGCCATAGTACAATGATCAAAATCAGAAAATTAACATTGGTACAATACTATTAATATAAACTACAGACCTTAGTCACATTCCATCAGTTTCCCTCCAGTGCTCCTTTTCTATTTCAGGATCCAATTCAGGATCACATAAAACATCCAGTCATTATGATTCCTTAATTTCCTCCAATATGTGACAGTACCTCATTTTTTTCCCTTCTCTTTCATGACCTTAACACTTGCAGTGGGTACTGGATAATTACTTTGTAGAATGTCCCCCAATTTGGGTTTGTTTGATGTTTTCTCATGAATAGCTTGAAATTATAATTTCCAACAAGAAAATTACAGAAGTGATGCTGTGTCCTTCTCAGTGCATCACATCAGAGGGTACGTGATGGTCAGTATCCTTATCACTGGTGATATTTACTTGGATCATTTGGTAAGGTGCTCTCCACTGTTAAGTTATTGTTTTTCTCTTTGCAGTTGATGAATGTCTTGGGAGAGATACTTTAAGACTATACTATATCCTGTTATCTGCAAACTTTTGCCCAGTGATTTTAGCATTTGTAAATGGATCTTGCCAACATTTATTTTTACCTGGGTGTTTGCCTAATAGTCATTTTGTATTTGAGGGACACTTTCTGACATGAAGTTAAGAATCCTGAGTTGTTAACTCTTGGTTAAAGATAAAGAGATTTTTGCCCCCCTGGAAAGGTTTGGAAGGCTAGAGGGAGGTGTGGGGGCTTAAGTGGCAGACATACTGGGCAGTGTGGGATTGAGAGATTGAGTGGTATTGAATGATTGGTGAGACTGGGACACTCGGAGGTGACGGAGATAAATAGGAATGTGCAAGACAGGATAGGACTAGTACTTAAAGGAGTTTATCCTTGGTTCTGAATTGGCACTTTCATAAGGTTAACTTTTGGTGAATATATATAAATTTGTGTATATCAGCTTGGCACTATTAAGCATGGTTTAATCATGCATAGGCTGAGTGCAGTGGCTCATGCTTGTAATCCCAATACTTTGGGAGGCTGAGGTGGGAGGATCACTTGAGGCCAGAAGTGATCAGCCTGGGCAACACAGCAAGACCCCACCTCTAAAAAAATATTAGCTGGGCATGGTGGTATGCTCCTGTAGCCCAACTATTTGGGAGGTTGATGTAGGAGGATCACTTGAACCTAGGAGGTCAAGGCTGCTGTCCAGCCTGGGCAAAAGTGTGAGACCCTGTCTCAAAAAAAAAACACAAAAATTTGTTTATCTATTTATGTGAACCTATATTAGAATAAAATTCTACTTCTAGGTTTATATCCTAGAAAAGTATTTATGTATTTGAACAAGATGTATATACCAGGATGCTCACTGGAAAAAACCATAAATATCCATCCATAAGAATGTTACATGTATTATACCCATATCATAAAATGCCAGTCAGCTGCCAAAAGGAATAAGATAGATATTTATAAATATGGAAAAATCTCGAAGATGTGGTTAGATGACAAACATCTATTTTCAGAACAAAATATAGTATCCCACTTACAGAAAAAAATCTGTTAGGGTAGGAAAAGCTGTAGTTAAAAAATGTAAACACCAAAATTTTGGTGACTTAAAGAACAAGAAGTTTATATCTTTCTTGTGGAATGATCCAGGGCTGATGTTTGAGTCGGGTTAGCTTTTGCCCCCTGGCATTAAAAGCTTCAGGCAAAAGGTGACTCTACTATCTTTTGCAAATGCCTTGCAATCCCACCATCATCAGTTAGAAGGAGGAAAGAGTATTAAGAATCCTGTGAGAGGTTATTGATGTGGATCACTTCAGCCTGGCCCATACATTTACTCACATTTCATTGACCAGAATGCAGATATATGCTCCTAGGTCACATCTAATTGTGTGGGAGCTGGGAAATGTAGTCTAGCTATATATCCAGGAAGCAGACAAACACATTTTAGAGAACAGCCAGCCTTCTCTGCCTTATCCTAATTACCCTCCCCCAAGGTAAATCACTGTTCATTTGTATGTAATTTAAAATAGATATTTATCAATTAATAGAAAATAATCAGGATACATACTTGACAATTCATGATGTCCTTTGGGGAAAGGAGTCAGGTTGACAGAGATGTTAAATAGGACCTTCACTTTTTTTCTTTATATTTTTATCTAATTTCTATTCTATTTTCTGACTTGTATTTATGTATTACTTGTGCAACTAAAAATTAAATTATTAAAGGCCAGATAAATGAAGGGAAAGAATTCCTTAAAGTTTATGTAATAGGTTGATTACTTTAAGTACAAAGTTCTCCCAGCATTACTACTCACTTTCATGTTTTGTTTTGTAAATCTTGTTCTTGTGATCTCTTAAACGGGTTTTGTGTATCCCAATAGATTTTCTCTCACTCTCTTACTTACATAGGCTTTGTGAGTGCTTATAGGTGTGTGAATGTCATTTGCTCATACCCAGTTATGTGAAACTGACTCAAGCAAAATAATACTTCTTTAGATTGTCCTATAACCCATATTGCTAAGCCCATGGCAGAGAGTCAGGAAATATTTGTTGCCTACATGAATACATGCGTGCCTGTACGAATGATTACTTACCTAAACCTCATGGCGGCAAAGTTCAGGTTTGTGAAGCTATTGCAAAGTACATGTAGAATGCATTATTAGATTGTACAGTTCCTAAGACACACTGAGGTTTTATTTCCAAATGTGTTATATAACATGAATTATTCATAAGTCAGAATCATGTAGACTTAAGATAATTATGCACATTGAATATCCATCTGTACTACTGTAGTAGTTCTTACCATCACCAGGGGTGCTTTTAAGAAATGCAGATTCCCGGATCCCACTCCAGACGTGCTGAATTAGAGTCAAAGGCTTAAGTCCAGTAATGTCTAGGAAGCACCACAGGTGATTCTCATGTAGCCAGCGCCACACTGGTCTTCCCACTGGCATTCTGGAAACTATTGTTCTATGAAATCTGGAATGGGATCTGCCAAGTCTCCCTAGTAAACACCACCATAGTTTGTGTGTTTTTTTTCCCTTTTTATTTGAGAAACATTTCAAACACACAGAAAATATGTATCAACCACTAAGGCCATATTGTTAAGATATTGCTTATATTTGGTTAATTAAAAAAATAAATATTACAGAGACAGCTATCCCTCCACCCTCATCCTTTCCTTCTCTGTCTTTCCCTAGCAATAACCACTGTCCTGGTATGTAACATTTGTCAATGCGCTTTAACCAAAAACTACCAGGAACATACCTGTAGTTGAACAAGTTGGGTTTATTACTCATTGCAGCAAAGGAAAATGCATACCATAGGGAATGCTGAGTTATCTCAGTGAGAAAGTGTTAGAAAGACCCTACTACAGGATTTGTGTTTTGGTTGGGTAATTTTGGGGAGGTCTACGGAGGCAGGGAGTTGTTCTGGACTGGGCGCCATCAGAATGTGGGGACAATTTTATGATTGGGTGTCTCAATAAATCTTACCTATGGGAAGGACCTAGAGTGACTATGAAGCTGTAATTAGTGAAGAAGTAGCAGTCATTCACTTAGAGGAGATGATGTTTGGTACTTTGTGGATTGCATGATGACCTTGTGTGAAGTGGATATTCTGTGTGACTATTTACATCCAACAGTGGAACACGGCTTAACTTCAGTGTCGGATCAGATCAGTTTATAATAACACTGAGATTTAGACATGAGCATCAGATCAATTCCTAGATGCCAGGAGCTGCTCTTCTCACTTGGCAAGTGCTTCTAATTTTACTACCTATAAGTGAATCCACAAAAAGCATAGACTGCCTTTTAAAATATCATTGTATCATGATTTGAAAGGCAGCCTCCTCCACTCATGTATTTAGGAACCAAAACTGATAGAGACTCCACCACCTTCAATGCACAACTTCCAACATTTCCTTGAGGGCTGTCTCTGTTCCAGCCAGGAGAATAATGTATGGAGGCACATGCATGGGAATTTTCTAATAAGTTAGTACTGGACGTGGCATTCATCACTTCTCACATTCCAATGGTCAAGACTCAATCATATAGCCAACCTTAGCTGCAAGGGAGGCTAGGAAATGTAGCTAAGTTGTGTGGCCAGAAGAGGAGAATGTAAATTTTCATGACCATTTAGCAGTCTCTGCTACAACTGTATTCTGTTGAGGCAAGATTTTGTTGAAGAGACCTTTGAGGATGTGCCATAGAAATCAACGTAAGAATGAGCAGGAAGGAGCCTTAAAAATCCTAAGTTGGACATGAGTAAATTTTATTTTGTTCTATGGAGAATAGAGGAAGAAATCTTTTATGCTTGGATCAGAGTGACAAAGTGGAAGAGGACCACCCCTCTCCAACAGGCTGCAGAGTCACAGTAGTTCTAATACCAAGAAACCCGAACAGCAAAGTGAAAATAGTGCTCGAGTCCAGGGTTCTTAGTCCAGTTGGACTTCCCACAAGGATGGTTTTCCTTCGTTTGCCCCTCAAACAGGTTCTACATCTTACTTTTGTTAAGTATTACCACAGTTACCTACAGGGATCCCACTTCAGTTCAGCCAATATATGGAAATTTTATTATATACCAGGGACTAATGCTAATAGTAGAAAAATACGAGTGAGTGTAGTAAAATGGGACTTCCTTTTTATAGTCGATCACTTGACAGTAATCCACATCCTCTGCAGGCCCCTACGTGTATTCCTCTGGCAGTCCTGTGACCTGTTGCTCTGCTTTATATCCTGCAGCATGAGTGGGGTAGTGATAATTGGCACAAGGGCCACAGCTAGAGGCTAGCTATGCAGACAGCTTTGTGCTTGGTGTTGGCAGGTAAGATGCAGCAGTCAGTAAACTGAGGGGCTGCCTGTCAGCTTGGTCTGAAGTTTCCTCCTTGCTTGTCACAGTGTTTCTTTTTCACTGCTTTCTCCTATGGTCTGCACTCGGGATATTCAGAGATCTCATCCAAACTTCTGGCATCACTCTCCTTTTTATACTTTTGACTGATGACTTCATAAAGCCCCAGACAGTGGGGCAGCTTCCAGACCCTGCGACTTCATTAGTCTCCTTGTCTATTCTGGGCAAGATAAGTAATCCAAGACAAATGGAAAGGCTGCTCGTCTCAACTGCTGAATGTTTCTCAGGGTTATGTTTCACAGGGTCCTGTACGTTGCTTCACTTTTATTTCTTCCTTCCCCAGATCAAGCTTCTGACCGTTTTCAAATGCCATGCTCTACCTAAGTAATTATTTGAAGTGATGTTGGCACCTGTTTAATTTCTAATTCCTTGTTTTCTCCCTACACTGGATGCCATTTGTTCTTACCAGATACTTTCCATTTCCTTTGATGCCCATGTTCTAAGTACTTGATGAATCAGATCTTAGCATTGGGCTTAAAATGTTAGGGGGAAGCAGAGGGCTAGCAGGAGGGAGGGAGGGAGATGGGAGCAGGCTGCGCAAGTCTGGTGCAATTTAAGTCAGTGCTCAATGAGGTATGTGCCTGTGAATGTGCAATGAAGAGATAAAAATCCCACAAATTACATGAGAAAAGGACAAAGGGGTAGAAATTAATCAAGGGTAGGCAGAACGGGCCAGGCACTGAGGGTAAGGGCTGGGAAATAATCCCAGTGTTCTATGCTTGGCATAAGTGAAAGGGGAAATTGGGGTTGTGGTTTGGATTTTAAGGTAAAACAGAGAGCTTCTTATTTAAACTGAGGACATTTCTAGGTCAATTTTCAGAGCTAAAAGAGATATTAGAAATGCAGTCTAGAATCAGCAGCACTTTTTAACCTCTATGGAGGCTTTTTTCCCCTCTCTGAAACAAAATGCAAAGGACTGTGTGTGTGTGTGTGTGTGTGTGTGTGTGTCTGTGTGTGTGTGTCTGTGTCTGTTAACAGAGGGTCCTCTTTTGCTTTCAGAGTCCTAAAGGGCTCTGTGATCCATAAATGGAAAAGAGCTACTGGATTAGAGGGTCTGTGTATCCTGACAGCGGTCAAAGCCATGCGGGAGATGAGAGGAGAGGGTAAAGGGCTGAATGTAAAACTGGTGTGAAGCAGGATGTTGTAGGGCGTGAATGTTCCACAGCTCCACCCTGAAGTCTGAGTGTTAAGCATTAAATGTTCAGATAGGAAATTAGGGCCCCATGCGGTAGAATGTGCTCTGAGAGAGGACTTGTATTTTTGTCAGTAATACCAAGTGGAAAAAATGAGGCCATAGGTTCACATTTCATCAACGTAGTTTTATATTTTTGAAATATTGTTCTTGAAGAATGCAATCTTGCAATCGCGTTCTGTTTTCATTTCTACTACACCTTATTCTCAGCATAACTTTCTGTTCTGCCGAGGACAATTTTAGTCATCACCCAAATAAGTCTAGGTTAGTATCCAAAGGAGCAATAAAGAATTATATTCATATTTTTGTGAAGGCACTAACACCTGTTTGTGTTCCTGGTAGCAAAACCACTGAGTTCTTGAGCAAACTGAACATAGAATCGCCAGACAGAAGTGCCTATCAAAGTGCTGTTTGTGGCCCACAATCCTCAACATGGGTAAGTGAAATGCTATGCAGGGTGCTGCCTGGCACATTTTATAGAGCTATTTAGTGACTGAAGATTAGGGATATAGAGTGACTTGTACATCACAGAATGCTGGAACTAAAGACAGATGACCTGATCTGAAACTTTGACCTCAACTGTTGCCTGAGCTATAAAATAATGCTTGTATTATTTTATGGGTACCTGGACTAAAACAGCCTCAGAGAAGTCCTTCCTCTCACCCAATCATTCATTTACCCACCCATCCACCCATCCAATCATCTATCCATCCATCCATCCATCCATCCATCCTTCCATCCTTCCATTCTTTAAATTCATAGGTCTATATAAGGCCTACTGAGTGCCTACAGTTTCTGCCCAGTGAAGCTTAGTAAAGGAGAACTCCATTGGTTTTAAAGCAAACTGCTGAGCACAGAGCATATCACAATAAGAGCACTACTGCCTTATCAGGAAGACGCATCTAAGTCAGACCATGTGTGTTAGATGCTTCCTGGGAAATGACACCAGAGCAGAAGCTTAAACTATGAATCAGTAAAGTGATGAGTCTTTCCAGGCATCAGAATTAATAAAGATACATAGAGCAAGAATTAAGGTATAAATGCAAGAAATAAGTATGGCTTGTGTTGCAGAAGAAGAGTTATGTAGCCGCAGTGCAGAAAAGTGAGCTGGTAGGATATAGAAGTGAGCAGGAACCATGAGGACCCTTTCCCAATGGTGTTACCTCTGGAAATTCAGATGGGACAGTTCATTGTGTGAGTTGTCTTGAATCCTGCAGGATGTTTAGTATCCCTAGCCCCTGGGCATGAAGGGTCAGTAGCGCCACCCAGACACTGAGACATCTAGAAATGCCCCCCCACAGTGCTTACCAATGAGACATGTAGAAATACCTGCATACTGCGTGCTCGTGGTGCTCCTGGTAGAAAACCGCCACAGAAATTTGCATGCCACCTTGGAAAACCTAAACCTCATTCTGTGAGTACTGAAGGTATTGAACATTTTTAAACAGGGAAATCTCAAGGTTGGATTTGTGTTTTCATTCTGGATCACATTGGTAGCATTGCGAAGGAGGGCTCTAAAGGAATAGAGAAGCAGAGAGGCCCCCCAAGACTTCTGTGTCAGTCTGGGTGAAGGATGATGAAGACTTCAGCCGGGACAGCAGGGCAGAGGATGGAGAAGAGAGTGCAGGTCGGAAAACTGCTTAGAAGGTGAAAGCAGCAAGGCTTGGTTATTGACTTGCTAATTGGGGACAAGAAAGTAAGTGTTATTAAGGATGACTCTGGGTAAGGGTTGTAGCTGAAAGAGAAGATGAATTTAAGTTTCTTAAAGTCTCAGGTTTCTCAGGGTTTGGGTAGCTAAATCAGTTGTTAAACAACCCTCATCTTCATCTCCCCTTACCCCTTTCTCAATAGAGACCGTGTGTTTAAATGTCAGGAAGATATTATGACACTCCTTAGGAAGAGGTCATTATACTCCTACTTAGAAACCTTTAGTTGTTTCCTATTTTTTTTTTCTGCTTCTAATGTGATGTTCTAAAGTCTAAATTCGTGAGTGTGGGCCCTACAAGTTATATTATAAAGGAAATCCATCATCTCTTCCCTCACTGCAGGGCTCTGGGGGAAAGAGTTGAGAGCTGTAGGCAGTGGAGTTAAATCATGTGTAGATGACAACCCTAAACACCCGTCTGGATATCCTTGTGGCTGTGAGGCAGGGAGAGGGAGAACAGGAGTTGGATAGCTTTACCAACTGGATTTTCGCCTACCAGGCTGGTCTTCCTTTCCGTCTGAGGGCTCCCTGTGTCATATGATGTGGAACACCTGGTAGAACTGCGTGTGCTGCTCTATTGATTTTGGCTCATTTCTTCAATTTAACAAGATCATCCTGAATTTTAATATTGTCATCCAAAGCATTAGCAATGTTTCCCAGAGCTGCATTTTCTATGGATTGATGAGTGCATTTGTCATAGGATCCTCAGAGCTATTAATAGAGAATATGAAGTGGGATTGGACCCGGGATGGTTCCTTATAAACTGCATGCAATAGCTGCTCTGATTTTGACCCCAAACTGTTAATACGGTTTCAGTGTTCAATATATTTAATTGACTTTTTACCCATATTATACTTTTCTCATTCTGTCTAATCCATATGCATAGAATTCTTCTGAGAATGCTTTGCAGAACCATTTCTAATGCTTTAGGAAAATCAAATATGTACATTGCACTTCTGTGAAGAACATTTCTTTGGAAAAAGAGGACACCTGCAGTTTACTTTAGCTATGGTCAACGTGTAGAATGTGAACGCTGTGTGATTCCCATCTATATGGGGTGTGATGAGTTGGAGGAATTCATATATATATATTTAATACTTTAATTTTACTACCTAATGTAACTTTCCTAAGATTTTTCCTCTTGTACTTTTCTCCTTTAAAAGTGGATCTGCCATTGGCAGATTGGGATTTAATAAATACTGGAAAATTATGTCAATGTAAAAGATTACAAGAAAAATCCTTTAGTGGTTACAAGAAAGTTCCTTTTGGCTTAGGACTTCAGACAAGAGATATTTACAGGGTGCACTTTTACATGTGGATTAATGCAGTTCTCTGTATTGTGTGGGTAGGCAGAAGTCCCAGCATCATCAGACCTCCCTCAGCGACCATCACTGCATATTTCTAGTTAAATGCGAAATGGTTTCTAGTCTCTGGTTTGCTGCCCCTACTTTTTTTTTATCTTTTATTATTTAAATTTTGGTAGACAGGGTCTCACTCTGTCACCCAGGCTGGAGTGCAGTAGCGTGATCTGGCTCACTGCAACCTCCACCTCCCAGGCTCAAGCCATCCTGCCACCTCAGCCTCCTGAGTAGCTGGGACCACAGGCACGCACCCCCATGCCCCGCTAACTTTTGTAGTCTTTGTAGAGACAGGGTTTTGCCACATTGCACAGGGTGATCTCAAACTCCTGGGCTGAAACGATCCAGCCCTTGGCCTCCCAAAGTGCTGGGATTACAGGTGCGAGCCACCGCACCTGGCCTTATGCCTCTACTTCTTCAACAAAGAATAACGATGTGAAAAAGTCTCATCCTGGTGTTTCACTTCCCCAACTCATTCAGTGGTCCCCCGTATCTTCAAGGATAAAATCAAAATGTCTTCGCTTAGGCACAAACCTCTTTCCTCTCTCTGTCCCTCCCTCTCTCCTTCAATTCTCGATTCTGTCTCTTTCTTTAGAATGGCCCCTTTTTAGTCCTCTGGGGTCTGGAGGAGTGGCCTCAAGTCTAAATCTTTGCTTCTGCAAAGGGGTAAGAGGAAGCAAAGCTTTTGCAAGCAAGGCAAGGGGAAGCAAAGGTTTTGAAATCAGGAGCAAAGATTTAGATGCAGACCAATCTCAGGCCCCACTGCAGACCTCCTGAATCAGAGCTTGCGTTTAACACAATCCATGGGAGATGTGTGTGCATGTTGATGTCTGAGGGCCGGAGCTCTATAGCTCATGCCACTCCAGCTGTCCTCTCTCACACTACTGTGAGCACTCAGTGCGGGTTGGTTATTGTAATTTTTATCTATGTGTCACATGTTCATTCATTAAGAAGTCAAATAAAATATGATGTGTCCCTTTCCTCCACTTGAATTCCACTTCCACCCCAAAACTTGGAACACTTAGCATTTCCCATTGCTGCTGTAACAAATTACCACAAATGTAGTGACCTAATAGAACAAACATTTATTCTCTTACACTTCTGGAAATCAGAAATAAAAATGAGTTTTAAAATGCTAAAATGAGGTTATCAACAGGGATGGTTTCTTTTGGAGGCTCCAGGGGGCATCTGTCCCCTGTCCCCCCAAACCCTTGGCACATGGCTGCATTGCTCCGATTTAGCTTCCATCTCACCCAACCTTCTGCACCCTCCCTGACCTTCTTGGCTTCCTCTTATAATAACCCTTGTGATTACAATGGGCCCACCTGGACCATCCAGGCTAATCTCTCCATTTCAAGATCCTTAATTTCTGCAAAGTCCCTTTTGTCATATAAAGAGACATTCACAGATTCCAGGGATTGGGACATCTTTGGGGGGCCATTATGCAACCCACTACCCCTTTTCTTAGTTAGCTCTGAATATCTGTTAATATGTGTTGGTATGTCTTGACTAATCAATTTTAGACCTTATTAACTCATTTCTTCCTCTCATTCTTATAATTATTCAGTAATTTGAGCTTTCCCTTTTATGACTATATAAACATTTTCTCACTGCCAAGCCATTTGGTATACTCTGGTTATATCTTCCTGTAAAACTCTTTGAACATATTTTATTTTAGCGTTTTCTTAGTTTCCTTTGAACATTTGACTGTCTTCTGACAGCTTTTGTGACTGTTCTACAAAATGCCTCTTGATGCAGATTTCTAAACAATTTTCCAACTTACACCTGTCAGATAACTTGTCGATTTTTTTTTCTCTCCCTCCTGGATCCCTCTTTCCTCCTGCCTTAACCTGTCCTGGGTGTTTGTAGGCCTGGTGCACAGCCGTTGTTCTGGGACTTTCCTTTAACACAATAGTTCTCAGCCTCCTCTGCACACTGGATTCACCTAGGGAGCTTTAAAAATCACAGACACCTGGGTTACACCTCCAGAGAGCCTGCTGTGTTGTGGCCTGGGCTTCAGGGGTTCAAAAAGCTCCCCGGGTGATTCTAATGTGCAGCCAAGGTTGAGAACCACTGTTTTAAAGTTATCTTGGGAATTGCTTTTATTGCTTTCCTAAGTTGGGTTCTCTGATTTCTGGGCCTCATTTCTTCTATTTTCTTGCTTTATTTCTTTGTTTTGGTGGAGCATATTACTTAGTAGCTTCCCAAGAGAAGACACGTGGAAGGTAAACATGTTCAGGTCCTTCCATGTCTGAAACTATCTTTATTCAGCTCTCACACTTTGCTTGCATTTTTATTGATGACTATTCCAAACTGGACATATTTTTCCTCCAGAATTTTGAGGCGTTGCTCTTCTAACTTTGGGTACTGGTTCCTGAGAAATCCAAGGCCATGTGAATTTCAGACTTTATGTGGGGGATTTTCTGTTTCCCCTGAAAATACTTTAGTATCATCTTTTCTTTTTCTGGCATTCTGTAATGATGTGATTTAGTGTGAAAGTCTTTTTTAAATTGATTTTCAATCTAGACATTCATCTCTAGTTCTAGATGATTTTCTTGTGTTATCTGTTTGATTTATATCCCTTCATTTTCTCTTTTTGGAATTTCTATTATTCAAATTGTAGACCTCCCGGGTTTATCTTCTAACTTTAGAGATTTTCTCCCGTAAGTTATCTTTGACTATCTTTTTTCTATATTTTGGCGTATTTTCTTGACTTTATCTTCTAAATATTTTACTGATTTGGGTTTTTTGGGGGAAGAAAAGGGAGAATTTAGATTTAACCAAAAACCTCAAACTCCTTTTTTTTCTTTGTTATATAAAAAAAAAATATATATCATATATATATCATATATATCTCATGTCTTATATATATGTATCATTTCTTACCTCAGAGGAAACAGTGCAGGAAGCAGAAGACAACTTCAAAGAGAGGGACTCAGAGGCTCACTGGTCAGTATGCAGTACTTTATAGAGTCATTTCATTCTCTGCCTGGCATTTGTCCACTGCTGTTGTCTTTACATGTATGCCTGGTTTAGTTTCTCCAGAAAATACACTTTTCATTTCCTGTTGGTGTTGGGTGAATTAGCACCGGCATTTTCAAGGCAGGAGCAGGTATATGGAGGTGAAAGGCTTCTACTGAGACTGTCTAGTAACTCCTTTCTTTTACCTGCCTGTTACCCAGCTGTCTTCCTCAACAGCTGATGCATCCATTTCTTGGGCCCTCATGTTGCTCTGTGGAGAGAACTGGCTCCCCATGGGTGTCCTCTGGCCCCTTCCAGTAAGTCTTCAGGTTTGCTCTTTTTCTCTCTAAGTCACTTACTGTTTCTTTATCTACTTTGTCTTCATAGATTTTCCTCTGTGAATATGGATCTCTTGGTTTTTGAAGATAGAGCTTGTGTATATTTCATTTTCTGCTCTGTTTAGGGTAATTTTGGGGAGAATGGAACAGAAACATCTTTACTCCACCATCTTGAAAGGAGAACTTAATGCTTGTCATGGGTTGAGACCCACACTTCTCAAAATTTGTGTGGAAGCCCTAACCCCTAGCACCTCAGAATGTGACCCTATTCAGAGGTAGCATCTTTACAGAGGAAATAAGTTAAAATGAGGCTCCTAGGTGGGTTCAAATTCATTATGAAATATGTCTTTATAAAAAGGGGAAATTGGGACACAGAAGCATGCATATAAGGGAGAGGATATGAAGACATGCACAATGAAGATGGAGTCTGCAGGCCAAAAAGAGAAGCCTGGAACAGATATTTCTCACATGACCCTCAGAAGGAACCAACCCTGAAGACACCTTGATTTTGGACTTCTAGCCTCCAGAACTATAAGATAGTAAATTTCTGTTCTTTAAGCCACCAGTATTGTAATACTTTGTTATGAAAGCCCTAGCAAACTCATGCACTGCTATTTTCCATTTGCTCATTTGGTGCTCTTCTCCCTGCATGGTCTGATTCCTACTGACTCTTTGAAATATAACTTAGTCTCACTTAATTTGGAAAGTGTCCTCAATCTAGTTTAATTAAATATCCTTCTTTTTGGCTTCCTCTGTCATAATACCTGTCCTGCTGTACTGTAACCTTTAATCTTCTAGTTTGACTTTCACACTAAGCTATAAATGCTTGAGGTCTGGAATCATGTCCTGACACAGTGCTTGCACAGAGGAGCTTAAAGACTGTTAATTGAACGAGTACATTATAAGCATAGCTTTTGGGGAGGATAAATAAAAGTGTATTTTGGTTGAATGACAAAATATAGCATTGATATTGTATTAAATGGATATTTCAGTGTTAGAAAAATTATGTGAATACAGTGACTTAGAAATTTCTGGTGTTTAGAGCTAAGAAAAGTAGTGATCAATTTATTCCCTTCTATTATTTTTGAACAGAAACTTCCTGTCCTGCCTAGGGATCACAACTGGGTAAGCAGGCATTAGGATTGCAAGTAACTGAACTTTTCATAAGTTCAGATGCCATGTGACTTCCCAGTTTCTGTGGACCTTTATAAGGCACCTTATTTAATAATAAGGTATTTAAGAACCACTTTTTTTCTGAGTCAAAAACTAAGACGTGTATTCTAATAAAAGAATGACAAAATGACAAGTTTAAAGGGAGGCTATTCAGATAGAATGTAGGTACCTCATTCAAGTTGTAATTTTGCATTAACTAAATATTTTATTCTACCTTTTAATATCTTGAGTAGAAGCTGTCTTCTTTCCTTTCTTCTTCTCTCCTTTCCTTCCTTCCTGTCCTCTCTTCCCACCCTTCTTCCCTCCCTCCCTTCTTCCCTTCCTCACTAAGTCTTATATGGAATATTTGTGATAAAGACTAGCCTTCTCTAATATAAAAAGAAGGGGTTATCAGAAATAAAAAGAAGGGATTGTCAGAGAATCACTTTTCCCCTTCTATGTCTTAGCACAGTCCCCTTGAGTTTAGGATGCAAATAAGAGAAAGTCATAGGATGTATGTTTACCTGCCCAAGGCAGCAGGGTTTGGGTAAACCAGGGATTTCTGAACACATGAAGCTCCAGTTTTCCAGCTGGCACTGCTATAGATGATACTATTTTGAAAGCTTCTATCTTTTTCTGGGAAGTGGTTCTTATTATTTGATGGTATGTGGGTTTTTATAGTGACAGAAATGGGAGAGTGAACTAAGAAGTGCTTGAGAAAAGTTATATGAAAGTTCATGTAGGTTGGAAAAAGGGGGAACCAGCCTATCTGAACTTTATGGGTTATTAGTCCTGAGAACTAGGTCTGAAATATGTAACCTGCTGCCATGATGCTGCTGGTAGTTTTTTATGAGATCCATGTAATTTCCTAAGCATTAGCTCTTTGCCTTACAGAAGCTGGGGCTGCAGATCAACTGAAGGAGAGAAAGCATATGACAAATAAACAGAACACTTGAAATGCCATAAATTTCAGAACACACGGTCACTGTGCCCGGGTGTGGAACTCTGGTGTGGTGGGTCAGAGACACTGAATTCTCCCGCATGTGCTGGCTTGCCAAAGGCTTTGGTGTCATGTGTTCCTGAACAGGCTTTGTTTTGCTTTTCAGAAATAGAAATAAGCTTCATTCAGATGAGGGATGCAAGCACTTAGAAAATATGCATCCTTGAAATTATATGGTATCAACCACTAGTTGACAAGCTGCTTAATCAGATATCATTAATGAGCAGTAGACATGCCAGTTCTTCTAAAGACAGTGCCACTATTGCTTGTCTTTAATATTGACTGATCAACTAGTTGGAATATTCTGGAAAATGTCCTAAACTTTCCATTAGAAGGAATAAACTATGTTGATTATCTCTGAGGGGATATTTTTAAAGCTTAAACAAACATTTAGATCATCCTTTCAAATGTGCAGGATGATTGTGCTTACACTTGTTTTCTTTTTGTATATCCCAAGGGACATTTTCAGACATTTGCGTAAATCACTCAATAACCAAGTGTGTATGGAGAGCTTACTATATGCTCAGTACAGAGGTTGAGTTATTAGCACCAGGCCCATAGTAGGCAGCTTGGTGTACTGTGACAATACTTTATCCTATCAAATTGTTTTTTTTTTCTCTCTCTCTGTACCTTTACAGGCCAGAAGCTGGGCTTATAGAGATTCTCTAAAGGCAGAAGAAAACAGAAAATTGCAAAAGATGAAGGATGAACAACATCAAAAGGTACTTACAAGCCCCTACTAGTTATTGCTAACTGTTTATTTGAGGTACTAGATAATTCTGAAGAATTTCTGAACAGAAAGATTTAGAAACATGAAAATCCTGAAAACAAGAATACAAGCATTGAGGGTAAAAGGTGAGTTTCTGGATGTGTCTTAAGAGTATGGTGGTAGCTCCTTCTGGTCAAAACTTTCATGGTACCTAGCCTCGTGGAGTCACAGGGGATCTGCCATAGTTGGTGCCAGTAGGTCACAAAGAAGATGATAGAGCACTGGTGAACTTCTCATCTGCAAAACAAAACACCACCACCATCATTGCTATTTTTAAACCAAAGATACATAAAATTAGAGATGGTATCCAGAGAATATGATAATGTATAAGGGAGTAGGGATGCAAAGTTATGAAACTGGCATAAATATTCACTAAAAATAGTTATACACATACATTAAAACAAAGTTATACTACACGGGTATAAAAATATGTGAGGCATTCCATATGTTTTGAGCAATGGAAATCAGTGAAATGAATGCAGAGTGTTCTAAGAAAAGTGCTTAAAGAATAATCTTCATTACAATATGAAATTTCTGGTATGGTAACTGAAAATAGTCAGTGGCATACTTGGCGGTCATACCTGCTTTTAATAGGCCAGAAGCTCCTCAGCATGAAATGAGAATGACGAGAAAGACCCATGGTTAGCTCCAAAGTGCCACTTTATTTCAGATCCTTTAAACAAGAAAGAAAGACAGTGGGGTGGGGCTGCAACTAACTACATAATTTATCTTTCCCAACATTCTTATTTTCCAACTTTTCCTCTTGCCATACTAGTGGTTGACAAATCCTGTCACTATTTCTTATAGAACATTTCTCAAATCTATATCTTCAATTCTATAATTAGCTAGAATTCTAGCTCCCATTTTGATTTCCTTGATTTGGTTTAATTTATTTTTACTTTGTCTTTCCCCAACAAGGTAATTTATTACAACAATTGTGTGTAAAAATTCCATTGAAAAATGAACTATTTGTACTAACTGATGTTGCTAGAATTTGACCCTTTTGAGTGCTATCTTCTTCCCAACAGCGTGGAACCCCTTTCTCATTCATAGTTTCACCCAGCATATGGTATAAATGTGTCACTAGGGTGTTTTGTGCACCACAGGTCATCATTAAATCATTGAAAGAAATCATGTCAGTTGTAAATTTACTTATTTAGCTCCTATGTAAGCAAAGACGAACCATGAAACACTTTTATCCCTTAGTGCTTTTTTCTTTTAATAAATATCTTTTTGTCTTGACAAGATCCTAGTCTTAAAATCTACAATTAAATAGGCAATGTTATGATAAGATTCTAGTAGTTAACAAGTAGAAGCTAAATCTGGTACATAGTCATGTTGTACTTTTAGTGGTCTGCCAAACGACATAAAGGTGTTCATCTGTTTCCATGAGCTTTTAACTTAACATAAAATTGTGATGTACGTAGCATACTAAGGTGAATGTTGCAAAGTCAGTTGTAGATATGATTTATTTTTAAATAACTTCTAGTGGATTTTAAATAGCATTTTTAAAAGTTTGGTATATATATTTGGAACATAAAACTATTAAAAGTAGAACATTTGACAAAGAGAATGCTTGACAAATTAGAATACTAGATCTGGGATTTAATTTTCGGGTTGAGCAGTTATTTTAAATAGTGAAAATTAAACTTTTATTTCTTAATCTTGTTTTATCCTAGGCTTAGATAAATATTGATACATACATATTTTCTGGTTATTGATTGACCATATTTTTATTATATATCCTTTTACATAAATGATTTCCTTTTACTTACTGTAGCTTTCAGTAAAATGAATAACTTTAATATATAAATAATTCCATCATTAGGGATTTCAGTAACAGTAGACTACACAAGGATATTCATCCATCTATTCTACCTTACTTTTGCTTCTCGTTTTGCCTGACGTGTTGTTGTTGGGAAATGTTCATTGAAGGCATTTCCTTTTTTTTGAGACCGGGTCTCACTGTCACCCAGACTGGAGTGCAGTGGTGTGATCTCGGCTCACGACAACTTCCGCTTCCCAGGCTCAAGTGATTCTCCTGCCTCAGCCTCCCAAGTAGCTGGGATTACAGGCACATGCCACTAACACCCAGCTAATTTTTGTATATTTAGTAGAAACGGGGTTTCACCATGTTGGCCAGGCTGGTCTCGAACTCCTGACCTCAAATGATCCACCCGCCTTGGCCTCCCAAAGTGCTGGGATTACAGGCGTGAGCCACCACACCCAGCCTAAGGCATTTCTTTATTTGTAGAACCTTTCATTCCTTATCACTTGAATTATTTACCTTAAGAAAATGGGAGGATCATGTTTACTATAAGAAGATACAAAACAATACATTTTTATCATTGCACCCATTTATGTGTTTGTTTATTCCATTCATTCAACAAATGTTTATTGGATACCTACTACAGAATAATTCTTAGGTAAATAATCTAAGTTAAGTTTAGGTGAAAGCACTAAGTTTTGTTCTATGTGTCTCTCTGACTTTCACATTTTTAATTACTCATGGCTCTGGGGACAAAAAGAGCCTCCTCAAGCTTAAACTCTAAATATTTTACATGTGATTCACTTCCTTCTTCTAGAAATTTATTTGTAATTCCTCTTTTTTTCTATATCTTCAATACATTCTTCTCCATTGGATACTTCCTTTTTTTGTCAGAAATATGCCACGGTTGGTGCCAGTAGGTCATGAAGAAGATGATAGAGCACATGTGAACTTCTCATCTCATCTCACCATTCTAAAATAAACCAGCTAACCCCTTCCTTGATTTTGCTATCCTCAGAGATATTACCTTTACTGCTTCTAGCAAATTTAAAAAAAGACAAAGGTAATTTTACTGTACCACTTCTTTATTACCCACTTCATCCTTAATTCCTTATGATCTGGTTTATATTCACAAATGCTGTTACTGAAATTACTTCCTAAATGTAAAATCCCTTCTGAACATACAGTTTAGTGGTCTTTTTGTAATTCCTATCTTCTCCCTGAACTCTGTTACACTAACACCACTTTAAAGCTTTCCTTTTCTGGCTTTTTTTTTTTTTTTTTAACTGTATTTTTCTGGTTGATCTGTCTCAGAGTAATCTCTCCCAGCACTCATTCATTCATTCAATCGGCAAACATGTATTGAGTTCCTGTTATATATTGAGCCTTGTGCAAGTCGCTGAAGCTATAATTAAGATCAGGATAGACAAGTTTCCAGCTCTCCCGAAATTTACATTTTAATGGAGGAGGTAGACAATTAAAAGGAGACAAACAAATACAATATTATACTTGTAAATTTTATAGTGATTCGTCATCTTGTAGTTATTTGTAGTAACTAATTGTGTTATCTCATTACTATAAAGAACTATCTGAGACCGGGTTATTTATAAAGAAAAGAGGTTTAATTGGCTCACAGTTCTGCAGGCTGTACAGAAAATGTGACTGGGAAGGCCTCAGGAAACTTAGAATCATGGTGGAAGCCGAAGGGGAAGGAAGCACATCTTCACATGGCCAACAGGAGAGAGAGCAAAGGTGGATGTACTATATACTTTTAAACAAACAGATTTCCTGAGAACTCGCTATCATGAGAACACAGGGAGGCAATCTGCCTCCATGATCTAATCACCTTGCACCAGGTCCCTCCCCCAAAATTGGGGATTACATTTCAACATGAGATTTGGCTGGGGACACAGAGCCAAACCATAACCCTAATGCTGCAAGGAAATAAATTATGTGTTGTGATAATTTCAGAGTGATGTATCAAATATTGTTGATTGCCTGCCTCTCTACAGTTCTGATTTTTCTTCAAGTATCCGTTCTACTTTGCATGAACTGTGTTTCAGAAAAGGCAGGTTCTACCCCAGCTCCAGGATTCATTCCCAAAGTGGTCTAACTCTTCATGAGAATTCCGTTCTCCTTGACTGTGATTGGTTTCACTGTGGACATGTGATACAGTTTTGACCAATGAGACTAAGGGGAACCTACCTTTGAGGATAGATTTTATCAATATGAAGTATACTACTTTTTGCATTTAATGATTTGTCAGCTTGATTTCTTTTTTGACTATTTTGTCTGATTCTAATAATTCCTCTACCAATTTTTTGTTGTTGTTATTGTTAGCATTTACATGACATTTCTTTAATCACTTAATTTTAACATCTCTGTGTCATGGTTTGAAGTAGATTTTGAGTGGAAAAAAAAAGTCTGGTTTTCCTTTTACTTAGTTTCAGAATATCTTTTAATGAGTAGATTTGATGTGTTCTCATTTATTATGATTACTAGCACATTTGCATGTATTTGTATTCTTACTACATGATTTACTTTTAATTAGTTATGTTTTCTTTTTTTTACTGACACTGAATTTTCTGTTTCATTTATTTACTGTTTTTTTCTTCTCTCCCCTCCCCCTTCCTGTACTATAAGAAATTTCAGTGTTTCTATTTTTGTTTCTAATCTTGCATAGCCTTTGGTTGTCTCTTTTAATCTGAAAATACATGTCTCTCTTCAGTTTTCCTTTTTTCTTCCTAATTTTCTTTTATGTCTCTTTACCCATATTGTCTTTGCTCTCCATTTCTGGGACATCTATCAAATGGACTTTGGACATTTCATATCTATTCTGTGTATACCTTCATTGTTTTCTTATACTTCTTATCCCTTTGGCCTTTTTTTTTTTTTTAATTGGATTCTGGAAGAAAGCTTTAGCTAGATCATCCTGCTCACTAAATTTTTTTCTTGACTTTTCATTCTGATTATTTGGCACATATTGAGTATGTTTATTTACCACGATTGCTGATTTGGTAAGTAGCGGTGTTCTGCTTTGTAAGTGCAGTATTCTTTCTCATCTCATTTTACTTAATGTTTGTATGTTTGTGACTATACAAACATTAAAGTTTTCTATTTACCATATTAATTGTTTTTTTTTTTTCTTTCTCTTTTAATCTTTATCTCCCATGGAATTCTTTCTCAAATGTTTGGTTTTTCTTATCTCCTTATATATATATTTGGATATGCTGCTGAGTGAGGTATGTAGGAGCTTGTCTTCTGTGTGGAGTAGCCTCGTGTTCTCTTATAGTCAGTAGGTACTTGGGTCGTTGCCCTGTTTCCCTGAGCCCAGCTATGGCTCTCCCATTCACTTCTGACCTTATGGGCCACGATGGTGCTGCCTACTATGTAGTGCAAGTGTGGGAGGGGAAAGAACCCACCACCAAGCGGCTCTCAGTGCAGTTTCCTAACTGATCTTTTTTTTTTTTTTTTTTTTTTTTTTTGAGGGGATCCCCTTTTGTCCCCGCGGGGGGGGGCTGCGCCGAATCTCGGCTCACTGCAAGCTCCGCCTCCCGGGTTCACGCCATTCTCCTGCCTCAGCCTCCCGAGTAGCTGGGACTACAGGCACCCACCACCTCACCCGGCTAGTTTTTTTTTTTTTGTATTTTTTAGTAGAGACAGGGTTTCACCGTGTTAGCCAGGATGGTCTCGATCTCCTGACCTCGTGATCCGCCCGTCTCGGCCTCCCAAAGTGCTGGGATTACAGGCTTGAGCCACCACGCCCGGCCCTAACTGATCATCTTAATGACTGTCCCAGTATTCCCTCCTGGAGCTCCTTCAGAAGCAGGTGGACTTAGCTCCAATTTATCCTGCACGTTGGTTTTCCCTTGTAACGTAACCTGTCTCCTTTCTCTCTTTCAGAAATGTCTTAAAATATCTGATAAGCTGATTGCACTTATTGATTGTGCATGGTTATTGTTTTTATAGTCATTTAGAAAGTCATTGATTTTATAGTCAAAATATATACAAGAATCAGTAAAATACTGGAAGTCAGAAAATAAACGATTGGGTGACAGAGGAAATTATTATTGTAGAACACATACAAAATTATAGGGAGAGCCTTTTATAGGAAATTCATGTAAAGCTGTACTCAAAGAAAATGACAACATTTTAATCCATTCAATACTAAAAAAAGAAAATAAATGAATTAAGCATCTAATCCAAGAATTTAGAACAAAAACAATAAATGATCCTGAAGAAAGTAATTAAGATAAGAACAGAAATTAATAATAAAACTCTAAGAAACAGCTGTTATAAAAATCCAACAGCTTGTTCTTTGATAAGGTCAACAAATGAACACATCTTTGGTAAGTCTAATCAAGAAGAGATTAGTAAAAATGCAAATACACAGCATTAGAAATGAGGGACTAGAACCATAGATTTGGAAAAGATTAAAATTGTGTTACTGTAGACAATGCTGTGCTAATAAATTAAAAATTTGTATTAAGTGAATTATTTTCTAGGAAAATATATAACTCTATTCATAAAGACCAACGAAAATGCAAGTGATTTCTGAAGTTTTCTGAGAATTACTTCCCCCAGGAGACTGAACTTGGATAATTTTAGAGGCAAGTTCCTTCAAATTTTCAAGGAACAGATTTTTTTCCCTATGCTTTACAAATTATTTCAGAGTAAGAAAAAAAGACGAAACATTTTAGAATTTTATTTCACTATCCCCATGATGTCACAATCTAATAAAGGAAGCATGTGCACACTCACGCACGTGTGCGCACACACACACTCTCTCTCCTTCTCCCTCTCTCTCGCTCTCTTACAGGAAGACCAATCATAAAGATGGAGATTAACATCTGAAAGAAAATTCTAGTTAATGAAATTTTTCTCTCAATAGCAATTTACCAAGGCAAAGTGGAGTTTATTCCAGGAGTGCAAAGATAACTAGCTGTGTATTAAAACTTTTTATATCTTATCACTGCAATAGGATAGGTCATGTGACAAGAATATTTGGCTATCTCTTTAGTTACACAAAAGACATTGATACATTTTAATTTTACTATCAATTAAAAAACACTTCAGTGAACTAAAAATAATATTTTATTAACAAACGTGTAGTCTTCTAAACCAATAACAACATAATATTCAGTGGTGAAATACTAAAACTATGAACAACATAAGGATTTTTGCAACCCCTAATAAAATGGATGTTACCCAATATTATTCTGAACATTCCAACCTCGTGCTACTCAAAGTTATTTGATAGAAAACTTACTTTTTTAACTAAAAAAATAAATAAATAAAAAACCCTGTTTTACTGAATGGAACAAGGTTTGGATATTTTAAGCCAACAATAAAGGAGCTTTTCTAATTATTGCAAGTAGGTTGTTATTTATGGATGGGTGCAATTTGCCTGTGTAAACTAAGAGAATCAACTGAAAAATGAGAACGAATGGAGTTTAATGAAATAGTTGGGCTGGGCGTGGTGGCTCACTTCTGTAATCCCAGCACTTTGGGAGGCCGAGGCAGGTGGATCACCTGAGGTCAGGAGTTCGAGACCAGCCTGGCCAATGTGGTGAAACCCCATCTCTACTAAAATTTAGCTGAGCATGGTGGCAGGCACCTGTAATCCTAGCTACTTGGGAGGCTGAGGAATGAAAAGCGCTTGAACCTGGGAGCCGGAGGGTGCAGTAAGCCAAGATTGCACTATTGCACTCTACCCTGGGCAACAAGAGTGAAGCTCTGTCTCAAAAAAAAAAAGAAGAGAGTTGGTTACAAAATATATACAAGAATCAACAACTTTCTCAAATACAAGCAAAAATTAATTAGAAAATACAGGCCGGGCGCGGTGGCTCAAGCCTGTAATCCCAGCACTTTGGGAGGCCGAGACGGGTGGATCACAAGGTCAGGAGATCGAGACCATCCTGGCTAACACGGTGAAACCCCGTCTCTACTAAAATACAAAAAACTAGCCGGGCGAGGTGGCGGCGCCTGTAGTCCCAGCTACTCGGGAGGCTGAGGCAGGAGAATGGCGTGAACCCGGGAGGCAGAGCTTGCAGTGAGCTGAGATCTGGCCACTGCACTCCAGCCTGGGTGACACAGCGAGACTCCGTCTCAAAAAAAAAAAAAAAAAAAAAAAAATACATTATGGGACAAAAGATCTAATCAAAAGCAACTATATAAATAATTGTTCAACAGCTAAAAAAAATTAAAACTTTCCTGGAATCCACAAAAGTCCATTTTTAATTGACAAAACATTATTTGTATTTATAATGTACAACATAATATATTGAAGTATTTAAACATTGTGAAATGGCTAAGTCTAGCTAATTAACAAATGCATTACCTCACAGTTACCATTTTTGTGGTGAAAGCACTTAACATTCTTTGCGTTTTCAAGAATATAATAAATGATCATTATTGTCATTAACTATAACTATTGTCATTAACTTTATCATGCAATAGACCTCTTGAATTTATTCCCCATATCTAACTGTAATTACATATCCTTTGACCAGTATCTCCCCGAACTCCACCATTTCCTCCTAACCACCCCAGCCTCTGGTAACCACGATTCTACTCTATTTCTACGAGATCAGCTTTTTAAAGTCCATGTGTAAATGAAATCATGTGGTATTTGTCTTTCTGTGCCTGGCTTATTTCATTTAACATAATGTCCTCCAGGTTCATCCATGCTGTTGCAAATGACAAGATTTCCTTCTTTTTATGGTGGAATAATATTCCATTCTGTATATATCTCACATTTTCTTTATCCATTCATCCATTGATGGACACTTACTTAGGTTGATTCCATATCTTGGCTATTGTGAGCAGTGCTGCAATAAACATGGGGGTGCAGATATCTCTTTGACATACTTGTTTTATTTCCTTTGGATAGACACCCAGTAGTGGGATTGCTGGATCATATGGTACTTCTGTTTTTAATTTTGTTGAGGAAAACTAATACCTCTTTTCATAATGGCTGTACTAATTTACACCCCCACAAGCAGCATGTAAGGGTTCCCTTTTCTCCATATTCTTGCCAGCGCTTGTGATCTTTTGTCCTTTTTGATGATAGCCCTTGTAATGGGGGTGCGATAATAGTTCATTGTGGTTTTAGTTTGCATTTTCCTGACGATTAGTCACGTTGAGCATTTTTTCATATACCTGTTGGCCATTTGCATGTTTTCTTTCGAGAAATAGCTACTCAAGCTTTTTGCCTATTTTATTTTATTTTTTTTATTATTTTTGAGATGGAGTTTTGTTCTTATCGCCCAGGCTGGAGTGCAATGGCATGATCTTGGCTCACTGCAACCTCCGCCTCTCGTTTGCAAGCGATTCTCCTGCCTTAGCCTCCTGAGTAGCTGGGATTACAGGCATCTACCACCACACCCAGCTATTTTTTTTTTTTGTATATTTAGTAGAGACGGGGTTACACCATGTTGACCAGTCTGGTCTTGAACTCCTGACCTCAGGTGATCCACCCACCTCGGCCTTCCAAAGTGCAGGGATTATAGGCGTGAGCCACTGTGCCTGGCCCTTGTTGCTTATTTTAAAAATTAGGTTATTTGTTCTCTTGCTATTGAGTTGAGTACCTTATGTATTTTGGGTACTGACCCCCTATTAGATGTATAGTTTACAAATATTTTCTCCCATTCTGTAGATTGTCTCTGTAGTCTATTGATTGTTTCCTTTGCTGTGTAGAAACTTTTTAGTTTGATGTAATCTCATTTGTCTGTTTTTGCTTTTGTTGCCTGTCCTTTTAAAGTCTTATCCAAAAAATCTTTGCCCAGACCAATGTCATGGAGCTTTTCCACAATATTTTCTTTTTCTTTTCTTTCTTTTTTGTTGAAACAGTCTGTCACCCAGGCTGGAGTGCAGTGGCACCATCTCGGCTCACTGCAACCTCTGCCTTTGGGATTCAAACAATTCTCGTGACTCAGCCTCCCAAGTATCTGGGATTACAGGTGTGTACCATCGTGCCTAGCTAATTCTCGTGATTCAAACAATTCTCGTGACTCAGCCTCCCAAGTATCTGGGATTACAGGTGTGTGCCACCATGCCTGGCTAATTTTGGTATTTTCAGTGGAGACGGGGCTTTGCCATATTGGCCAGGCGGGTCTTGAACTCCTAGCCTCCGGTGATGTGCCTGCCTCGGCCTCCCAAAGTGTGGGGATTACAGCCATAAACCACCGTGCCCAGCCTCCCCCGTATTCTCTTCTAGTACTTTTCCAGTTTCAGGTCTTACATTTAAAGTCTTTAATCCATTTTGAGTTGATTATTTTTTAACGCCTTTTATGAAAACTGTCAAATTGAGTTGTTTTTGGTATGTGATGAGAGAAAAGGATTTAATTTCATCCTTCTGCATGTGGATATTCAGTTTTCCCACTACTGTTCATTGAGGAGACTGTCCTTTCCCCTATGTTCTTGGTACTTTTGCCAAAAATCAGTTGGCTCTACATGTGTGGATGCATTTTTGGACTCTCCATTCTGTTCCATTGGTCTGTATGTTTGTTTGTATGCCAGTACCACGCTATTTTGGTTATTATACATAAAAGTCAATCTGAATAAAGCAGAGATGGCTAATATTCCCAAATGCTAAAACTCAGTATTTCAGTAACTATAGTTCTATCCAAATTTACTTGTAAGTTTAATGCAATTCTAGTAATAAATTTCAGTGGAATTTGAGGTAATTTGAAAATACTGTTTCTAAATTTCAACTGAGAGAATAATAATGAAATTTAAACTTTAGAAAAATGTGAATAATAATTTATGTATTTGTTGGGGTAAGGAGAACTTCCACTAGTCGGTATCAATATATACCACAAACACTCAAGTACTGTTACTGGTGAGAGGATAAACTGAGAGGCACTTTGGCAACATCAAGAGTTTCCCAAAACTAAAAATGTTAGATCTAAAGGTATACATGTATTCTGAGGAAATAATGAGAGATGCACACAAGATATATGTACAAGGTTGTTTATTTTTAACATAAGATTAATGGGAAATTTGAAACAGTTTGTTCAGTGATAGAGGATTTGAAGGTTTTGGAGTTTGGAATAAATATGATGCAGCAATTATGACCACATTTTAATAACATAATAGAAATATGCTCACATATATGAAAATGAAAACAAAGATCATAAAATAGAGTGCAGATAAGTTTTGAAACCTACCTCCTCCTTGCATTTTGTGCAGGAAATATTTTTAGGTGGGAGACATAGAGTTGTGATTCCATGCTTATTGTAACTGGAAGTTCATTTCTCTCTATGTTAAAATGATAGAACTAGCAACAGCAAGTACAAAGTTACAATTAGATAAGAGGAATACGTTTTGATGTTCTGTTATACAGTGGAGTGACTGTGGTTGACAGTGAGATAGTGTGCCTTACAAAATAGCTAGATAAGAGGCTTTGGAATATTCTCACTACAAATAAATGATAAATGCATGAGATCATGTACATACCAAGTGCCCTGATTTGATCATTTTGCAACATATATAGTATCAAAATATCAAATTGTATCCTATAATATGTACAAACTGTCAATTAAAAAATTAAAAATTAAAAACAACAGCTAGTAAGAGGAGAGTGTACATGACTTGTGTTATTTTAAAACTCTGCTTCACCCATTAGTATTTATTTGCCTTCATTTGGTTGGTGCTCTGTAAATTCTGGGTGGCAGCTGGTGCCTTTTCTCCCCATTCTTGATAGCCAAGGCCATCTTTCTTCTTCAAGGCAAAGGTATTACTGTGGATGCCTGAGAACCAGGACTTCTTTAAACTCTCCTCCCGCCCCTCAAAGCTCTTCTGTGTTAAACCTTCAAAGGAAGGCGTTCTTGAACTTCATGACTTCATGGTCTCAACTCTCCTGCTTCCACTATCCTTTCCCTCTTGTTGTGTTGAGAGAACATGCTCTCCTGGGAGAAGTTTGTCCTGCCAGGCAATGGCATTTTCATGTTTACATAAAGCAGTCAAGCTGAACCATGTCGGAATACACTCTGCTGGGATTCAGACATGGTTTTAAAATGACCCTATGTTCACCTTCAGTTACCACACTGAAACTTTGCTTTGGAGCATGCTTTCCCTCTAACGTTGTCAGGTTTCTTAAGCATCCAGCCTTACACACCGCTGTCTGTTGTATAGTTGACCCTCTGTAGAACAGGGCACCATCAGACAATTGGAGCCCGGAGAAATGATGTTTGCAACCTCTTCCCGGAAATGGCGACCCCTCTTCTTCTTATTATTGGCTTGGGCTCCAAGCAGAGATATTGGTGCCATCCTGCAGCTCCCCAGCAGAGCAGCCCTCCTGGGTGAGCACTGCATCGGGTGGCCACAGGCAGTGGCGCTATTTGCAGTGTTGTCCTCATTTACCATATACCACTTGGCCGATGTTTATAGGAAGTTCCACACTTTCAGTCTCTAAGATGGTATTTTGTTTATCATATCGCCAACATACCCTCCTTTGTGTGCAGCTCTGTATGGATGTAGGGATTTGCATAGCACCGTGATAAGACAATGCACGAACACTAAGTGTTGAACACCCTTCTCTTGTTTGCATTCCTTCCTTGTATTACCATGTCATGTGGCTTAAAGTTGTGTTTAGCAGCACATTTCTTTTTACCTTGTATCAGAACTGTTCCTGGATCTGTCTGCCTTATTATACTGTGATTTACTTCAGGGTGGAGCTGTGCTGGTATCTGTACCTTTAGCATGAACCCAGGTATCTGGAAAATGGTTGACATGTGACAATATGCATTGAGTTGTCACTGTCCTCCTGCTTAGAGTGCTTTGATGCTTTTCATGTCCCAAGCTTGGTCCTTGGAACAAGAACAACTTATTTTTATTTGCTTAACTCTAGATATTGAACTTCTGTGTGGGATCTCAGTAAATGAACCAAGAATATGCTTATAAGGCATGCAGACACATCCTCAGTGGCTGTCAGTTCAGCAGAACAAATTAATTAGCTGAAATTATCCTTCTTAGTATGGAAGATAAACCAGACTCTCCTTAGTAAATATGCTTTGCTAGTTATAGGATAATAATCCTGAGTGCAGCGATGCCAGCACCTTCCCTTCCGCCATCTGGAGCAATGTTCTTGCATGGTGATGCCTCATCAGCTCCTGTCCTCGTTTCTCTCCTGGTCTTTATCTCTTATCCCCTTTCCTTGCCTCCATAATAGGTTGATGTATGTTGGTCTCTTCCCATCTTCTTTTCTTCCTCCCTAACAGTTCTTAGCTTCATATGTAGTTTTTTGCTCTTTTATATCTCTCTGTGTTAAAATTTACATATTTATTGGAATTTTTAAATAAAGTATAAGGAAACAGAAATGGCCTGTCACACTGATAATAAATTCCTACTGATGGTATGAGGAAATCATATATACACATGGTTCAAAAGTTAATAAAACCTATGTAAGATAGTAAAGCATCCTTTTCTTGCCCATTCACACTTCAAGCACTGCTACCCAGTGTTAATTACAGTTAACATTTTCTTGTGTAGTTTTTCATTAAATGTTTTGGATACACACCAGCATATAAAAGTCGAAATGAATGAATGTATGTTTTCTATTTATGTAGAAGCATCCCAAGAAAACGGCTCTGAACCTATCTCCTCTCACTTAATGTATCTTAGAGATCTCTCCATAGGCCCCCCGCTCTGCCTTACAAAACATCCATCTTATTCTTTGTAACTGTTTCATTGTATTCCATTGTGCTGATGGTCTCACTTATCATGCAAGTTTTTTGTTGGTGGGCATTAACATTTTTCCCTGAACTTTTACAGTTTCAATAATATAACTGAATATTCATATACATACATCTTTGAACACTTCTGCAAGGGATGTATACATCTTACATTTTGATGCTTATTGCTAAATTGACCTCCAAAAACCAAATTAGGTTTCACTAATTTAGATGCTATACCAGAGTGTTTTCTGTCAAACTTTTCTGATTTTTGTCAATGCAATAGAAACATCAAATAATACAATTCTGGTAAAACTTATATTAGAAAATATTAAGGTTTTCTGGTTAAACATTGCACATGAAAAGCATTTCATTTGCTTATGTTTTATCACTTTCCCCATATACCACTAAAAATAGAGGAATTTTTTTAAAAGTCATAAGCCAACAAGAGCAAAAGAATAGACTAGTAGACTGCAGTAAAGATACAAGCCAAAAATTTAAGTCTGGAACTAGGTGGTCAGTGGCAACTGATTTAGTGTAGCAGGATAAGCCAGAACTCATTTGCAAGAAGCAGTAAGACAGAAGTTGGTTAAGTTCAGGAATTGGAGGCACCTGGTACCTTTGAAGCCTAGACTTGAAAACAGGAGGATGAATTAGAAACTTGAATGAGGAGCTATAGGATTTCTAGATCCCTCTCCCACCACACTGAATGTTAAAAAAAGAAATGTTGTAAGAGAATGAGGCTGGGGGTGTACTATGAGAGGAAGCTGGGATTGGGGTGGAGGTGGTAATAGAGACATCAATCTTTTTCCATTGTAGGCAGTCAAAAGATGATACAGTTTTTTAAACATTAAGAAATGAATAAACGTGCATACTATTAAGAAGAAGATAATTACTGACAAAACCACATGTAGGAATTGAAAATGATTGTGGAGACGAGGGAGAGGACAGGAGCTTCTTTCACATCAGTATACTTGGTAGTACTGATAAGGAGTACTAATACTTGGTAGTACTAATAAGAGTACTAATACTTGGTAGACTAAAAAACGATCCTGTTGTGCAAGAGTGAGACTTGAGCATAAAACTTGGCAGCTAGGTGCATAATAAATGCTTATTGAGTGGGCAAATATTATTCACTGATTTCAAAAACTCAAATATTATTCAATGATTTCCCCTTGGTGTTATGTAGGAATTGGAGTTAAGCAATGTGCTTTAGGGATTGATGAGGAATTTATTTGGAATATCACAGTATAAGAAACAAGTCTTTTTATTTTGGGGGACTGTGGAATATTAGAGGGTCTTTGAACAAAGTTAATAAAATGTCAACCTGAACTCTGAGTTTTTTGCATACTTTCATCCAGGAAGTTTGGGAGTTAAAACAACAATAGCAACCTTTTATTGGTATGTGTTAAGACACAGTATTTTCTCTACCAGAAAGTCTCTCTGACTCAGGCACTGGTATATGACTTGGGCCTAATAATTTTCTTCTCTTTGCATTTTTTTGTCTTTGAAATGGGATTAAAATTTATTCTGCCTTAGGGTAGACAGTTGGGTATTAGAGAAATCCTGGGGTTGGTTCTTTGGTATAATACTGTAAACATAGTAACTGGGTCTGGAAGTTAAGTTGCATCTTCCCAGAAGATAAGCAGATTGTTGGAAGCTGAAGATTTAGTTATAATAATGGTCAAACAGACCATTATTCATATAAATATAAAGATTTATATGAAGCAAACTATCTCCTCCAGAGATCTCAAAGTTCTGCTGGTATTAGAAGTAACTAACCAATAATAGGTGATTGCTTGTTCTCCAGGATGGAGAATGTTTTATTAAGAGAATTTCGCTACAAGATTGAGTCCAATATTTATTTGTAAGTTGCTATGAATTTATTAGGAAAGAAATGCTAGAGAAATACCAAGAAATAGTATTGTGTGATATTCCTGAAGGAACTAATTTGATTTGTTTTTCTAAGACATAGATGAATTTGACTTACATTGTATTTTTCTCTGTTTGTGTTGTACCTATTGGTCTAGTATCTTGACCATGCATATTGGCTTTTAATCTAGCAATTTTACACTCACAGAGCAATTCTGTTTGACCAAGCCACAGTTATTTGCTACCTACGTATATAAGAAAATAATTTCACATCCAAATAGTACTTCAGTAAAAGTTTCAAAAATGAAATATTGTACCAGTTGAGGTTAAATATGTAATTGATTTGGGTGTCTTCTGTACAACCATGTTAATTGAAAGCCATTATTTTGAAACTTATTGTTCCTAGAGTGAATTACTGGAACTTAAGCGGCAGCAGCAAGAGGAAGAAAGAGCCAGAATCCACCAGACTGAACACAGGAGGTATAACTGGCTAATAAAATAAGCATCCTTGGTTAAATCAATTACCTACAAAGTTTGTACAGTGTTTTAGGAAAACATTACAGTAACATTATTCATATGGTTTTGGAATGTGTATTACATTTAAATCTGTTGTTGAGATGTGATATATGTATGAGGTATGCCAACTGCTACATATATGAGCACACATACGTGTACATATGTGTATGCACACAAATATCCAATTTTCTTGGATAGGTGGCATAAACTCACATTAGGAAACTGAATCATGTTCTTTTTTTTTTTTTTTGAGAAAGAGTCTCGCTCTGTCACCGTCCCAGGCTGGGTGCGTGGCCAGATCTCAGCTCACTGCACTCTGCTCCCGGGTTTACGCATTCTCCTGCTCAGCCCTCCCGAAGTCTGGGGTACAGGCGCCGCCAACCTCGCCGGCTAGTTTTTTGTATTTTTTTTTAGTAGAGACGGGGTTTCAACATGTTGCGGATGGTCTCGATCTTGACTCGTGATCCGCAGCCTCGGCCCTCCCAAGTGCTGGGATTACAGGCTTGAGCACACGCCCGGCTGAATCATGTTCTTTATTTATTTAATTTATTTTTTTTGAGACGGAGTCTGCTCCGTGTCGCCGGCTGGAGTGGCATGGCCGGTTCTCCAGCTCACTGCAATCAGCTCCGCCTCCGGGTTTACGCCATTCTCACCTGCCTCAGCCTCCGAGTACTGGGATACAGGCGCCCGCACGTCGCCCGGCTAGTTTTTTGTATTTTTTAGTAAAAGAGACGGGGTTTCACCGTGTTAGCCAGGATGGTCTCGTCTCCTGACTCGTATCGCCGTCTCGCTCGGCCAAAAGGTGCTGGGATTACAGGCTTGAGCCACCGCGCCCGGCTGAATCATGTTCTTAAGCTGTGTGTTCAATTAAGGTATGTTTAATTTTCCTTCCATGGGACAGAGTATCCTAATTTGAGACGATGCTGTACCATTTATAGACTTAATTAGAATAATTACATTAATATAGATGGTCAGATACCCATACTTGAGTACAAAAGCTCAAAGACTCATTGAAGTTATTTAATATTGACAAATACATTAGAGAAAAAAATCTTAGAACCATTAAGTAATTTTCAAATAGTCTGAGCACTCCCCATCTTAATCCTAATATCAGACTTAAGAACACCTAGTAAAATATCATGTTACTGTTGGGACAGTGCTAATAAGCACCATATTGTCTGCCATTATTATGCTAAGATTTCTAGGGGGGGACACGGGTTGTTGGAGTTCATTAGGGGTGTACTTGAGTATCTTGGAGAAGAATGTAAGGGTTTTCACAAATTAAAGGAATAAATTCTTTTGATAGTGAATGGCTTCTTTTATGTATTTAACCTTCCCACTGTCACTAAAGTGTGTTTTTGAGTTATGGTGGTTTCATTTTCTAAATGAGAGACTTTAAAAAGCATTCGGTGGAAGTGCCCTATTCTGATGGTGCCTGTAACTGTGGGCGGCGGGCTCACATTTATTTGACTGGACTATGTTGTTCCCATAGTCCAGTCAAAATAGTTTTAAAACTACAAATGTGAGTTATATATTTTTTCTCTTATTTAAGGAAATATCAAAACTCTGATATGTTGGTTAGGCTACATTGTTGGGTAAGATGGTGGTGGGGAAGGATGCTAACTATTTATTATAAAGTAGGCCATGATTTAGTCATTTTGTTACTGTTTTTTTCCTTCCTTCCCTCCTTCTCTCTCTCTCTAATTTGAGACAAAGTCTCAATTTTGTCTATGTTGCCTAGGCGGGAGTGCAGTGGTGGGATCCTGGCTCACTGCAACCTCTGCCTCCCAGGTTCAAGTGATTCTTCTGCCTCAGCCTCCTGAGTAGCTGGGATTACAGGCACATGCCACCGTGCCCGGCTAATTTTTGTATTTTTAGTGGAGATGTGGTTTCACCTGCTGGCCAGGCTGGTCTTGACCTCCTGACCTCAGGTGATCCATCCGCCTCGGCTTCCCAAAGTGCTGGGATTACAGGTGTGAGCCACCGCACCTGGCCTATTTTTTCTTTAAAATACTTTCTGTTTAATAAAACACTTGATATTGTATTTATAAACTGATTCCTAGTAATAGCCAGTTGTTTCTCTGGACTTCTGAGGATTAATCAAACTATAAGACTTTAAGCATCTTAAACATAGTGATGTGTCACATTAATAGGCTCCATTGCTGAAATATTTATCTTTGATGGGCACCTAATAAACACCCAAGCTATTTGATTAGAGGTGGAAAAGATAACTTTTTTGTTATAGGAATCTTGGCTCTCATTCTTTATTTCCATACTACTGAATACCTAAATATTGGTGGGGCTGTTTGATTTCTATATGTTATTTTCTCTTTCTTTTGATTCTACTTAAATAGATCCAATAAATGTGTAGCTCCAAATTTAATCCAAGAAGAGATTTTTCTAGATAATAAACTCAGTAATTAGTTTTGAAGTCTCTTATCAAGTTATTAAATATATATTTTATGCTCTTCATCAGTTTTTGAAAAGAGCTTACATTTGTATTGCCTTTAAAGTGTGCCATGAGCTTTCCCATATTATCATGTGAGAATACATATTCAATGAACTCTTAACAGCTGTGTCCATTCTTACTCAAGGCAACACCACAAGCTATATAGTATGTGTGTAGGGGATGTAAATTAGGTTTTCTCCAGAGGCACAATTTTATTGGCATCAAAAAGACAACGTGCTTTCTACAGTTTAAAAGTTCACATTGCAGAAAACTCAACTCTGAGTGTTATAATAGAAAGCTTTGAGATTCCTGACAAGCTTTTCAATGAACCTGTAATGAGCTTGAGTGCACCTGGACCTGACCCATTGTAAGTATTTGAGTAGGAGAAGACAAGTAGAAACTCTGGAGAGAAATGAGAGAGCATGGGGGTCAAGGACTTGAAAGGATTTGGGCCATGAGGTGAAAACTGGGATGAACTGAATTGATTTATTCAAACTTGAACCATCCCTGAATAATAGTTTTTATCCAAATTAACCCTCAGAAGAAAACCCAGAGCACGACTTTGACCGCAGTAGCTTGTATGTACTTTCTAAAACTATTAAACAAAAATAGAAATTGGTTCTTTTCCCTCCCATTTAGATTCTTGATAGGAATTGAGAGAAGCGAACTCTTTCCTCCCCCATTATCTCTAGCTGACTCACACTGCCGTGGACATAGGCAAGTTGAGGACACTCCTATAGTATCAAAGAGTGCTCAACCACTCTGATGTCCTCTTAGTAACTGATGCTCAAAAGTGAATCACATTACCTTGTGTCTTCGTGACAAGGCATCGGTCTTCGCAGGGTTTGAGTGAATTGAGAGCAATTGCCAGTGAGCTGTTTTGCAGTCTGCACTCATCATCCATGTTGTTTTCAGGGGTGAAGAATGTGTGCCAGGAAGATTTGTTCATTTAGGAACTACATTATCAGGTCACGTTCCATAAAGGTTTAGTTCTAGGTCCCGGGAATAGGGCAAAACATGGCAGAAAGGGTCCCTGACCATGTGGAAATTATAATCTGGAGGAGAGAAATGGAAGTCCACAATCAAAGGCACTGTTATTTCAGATGGTGATGTGTACTGTGAGGACCATATCACAAGAGGATATTAAGGAAGAAATTGGAGGTGATAGGTTACTTAGGAAGGCCTCACTGCAGAGGTGACATCAAAGGAAAAGGAAGAACCAGCCACATAGAGACTGGGGGCAGATGCATGGACTTAGATGGCCTACGAACAGGGGAGAAGCAAGCACAGAGGCTCTAAAGTGCAAATGAGCTTGGACTTTTTGAGTCCCAAGTAATGGGATTTTATTATTATTTTATTTTTGATTTTTATTATTTTTTTAGACAGAGTTTTGCTCTGTCACCCAGGCTGGAGTGTAGTGACGTCATCTCCACTCACTGCAACCTCTGCCTCCCGGATTCAAGTGATTCTCTTGCCTCAGCCTCCTGAGTTGCTGAGACTACAGGTGTCCATCACCGTGCCGGGCTAATTTTTGTATTTTTAGTAGAGATAGGGGTTTTGCCAGGTTGGCCAGGCTAGTCTCCTGACCTCAAGTCTTGCACCTGCCTCGGCCTCCCAAAGCACTGGGATTACAGGCATGAGCCACCACACCTCACCCCATGCGATGGGATTATAGTGAGTGAAGAAGAGAATAATACTCAGTGAGGGAGGAAAGGTAGGCAGGAGCAAGATAACACAACATTTTATAAGCCAGTTTTATTCTAAGACCAATGAGAAGTCATGGGAGAATTTTAAGCTACAGGAAGACAAGATTTCTTTCATAATCTAGTAAAGTTGTGTGGGGACTAGATTACGGAAGGTGGGAGTAAAAGCACTAGCAAGGTGAAGAGGAGATCATAATTTAAACTAGAATGGTATCCATGGAAAGGAAAGCGTAAATTTAGGATGTGTTCAGGAGGTAGAGCTAACAAGCCTTCCAGTGGTTTGGGTGTGGGGTGGAGGATGCTGAATGAAAACCCATCTTTGCTAATGACAAAAAAGACTGGATAAGAACAGCCCCAGGCATGTAGGCAGTCCAGGATACCAGTGGTTGTATTGTTTAATGGGGAGCAGGGTCACTTTCCTTTTCTTGATAGTTGAGTCTCCAGCGAAGTTGGATACTATTCTATCTGCACACTGACAGATTGAGAGAAGGTGACTTAAACATGGAGCTTGGCAGTGAAACAGGCTGACTAGAATATGGCACTTGGATGGATTTTATGGTAAGACAGGAAAGAAGCTTTACAATAGCTGAGGTGGAACCACAGCCCGATGGGACCTAGAGTTGTTGAGAAACAGCAACTAAGATGGCATCTTAGCTAGCACTGAGCAAGCACAGACAGACAAAAACCCCCTCCAGCCTTTGACTTTGCCACCCAGCCTTTATTTTCCTCAAAGTTCCCAAATCTCCCCAGTCACCGGCCTGTAGCCAGTCACCATGACCACGTTCTGCTTATCTTCATGACTGAACAAGAGGCTCATGTGACTGGTTCCTGCCTTCCGTCCTTCCATACATGTATATTTGCTGCTATGCACCCGGCATTGTGTTTCTGCTTCCAAGAAGCTTACAGTCTTATTTCTGTACTTCCTAAATAATCTGTTGATATCATAAGGTACCTATTGCAGTGTCATTTCTTCAGTTTCCAAGTCCCTGACTCTATTCAGCCATCCGTGGGCAACTCAGAGCATGGTGTTACCTGTGATTTATTATTTTAAATTTAAAAATTGAAATATGAAACACAGAAAGGTCCATAAAGCAGATATTTATGATGATTAATTATAAAGTAAACAACCAGGTAGCGAGCTCCAGAAATAGAATAATATAACCATCACCCTACTGCCTTCCATTTCTGCTTTGCATGTGTGGAGTTTACTTTAGCAAGACTGGCAGTGGAGTGCAGGGAACATGGGAAGGACATCTGTCTTGCAGCAATAATGCCATAGAGCTATCTTTGGTTCTTCTTCATGTTTTGGTTCGTGCTGAGGCTTCTGTCTTTCTCCAGCCTCTGAGGTTCATACCTGGCATGACTCTGAGGGCTGTAGTTTCTTTCTTGAACTAGGGTCTTGCTGAACTGGTAGGAGATGAGTGCCTGAAACTCTCAGGTTAAGAACTCATACCCCCTTTGGCTTGAGCCAAGATTGGCACCATCTCCAGTAAAGAGCGGTTAATAGCATGTCATATGGTTAGTATGAAGAGAAGTGTCTGTAGATGTCTTGTAAGCTGAAGCCAGGAAGCTATCCCCAGGGTCAGTTCACACAACACATTAGGTTCTCAGAAATCTCTCAGCCCTGCAGCAAGTTTTCTACTCACACACATTTTTCATTGTTTTAAAGGGTAAATAATGCTTTTCTGGACCGACTCCAAGGCAAAAGTCAACCAGGTGGCCTCGAGCAATCTGGAGGCTGTTGGAATATGAATAACGGTAACAGCTGGGTGAGTTTTTTTCTTTTCTCTTAAAAAAATCATCTTTGAATGTTGAAGAATAAAACAATGAGAATTTTAATATATGTTTTGGCCTTCTCCCCAGATATTATGTTTTGTTGTTGTTATGCTGTTCAGCAGTGTGATGGGCAGTCAGCCAGGGGATTACTGTAAATTCCACAATAGCTTCTGAGAGGGAGAAAGTCCTGATTTTAGCTCTGGCCAATCACAATAACAAATGACACCTGCCCTTTGTTTTCAGCATGATTGCCTGGACTCTAAGGCTTTTTATCATCCCTTGCGCAGACCTACAAAAAAACAAATGAACGTTTTTTTTTTTCAGAAAGATTTTAAATGAAATATGGTTATAAAAATAATAAGCATTCTCTAGTAATACATTCTTTCAGTCAAACTAACACATCAAAGAAACCAGTAGTTAATTTTTCACTACAAAATGATTTTTTAAAAACCCTATAGCAAAAGGCACTTTTAAAAAATGAAATATCCTTACATATTTCTGTGATGAAAACCTTGCAACTGTGTTGTAATATGTGTTTAATGTACTTTGTGTGCACAATATGTTATTGAGCGAGCACCAAAGCTTTGGAATATATATAATTGTAAGGTTTGCAATGTGTATAAAATCAAAAACTAAAGACCATAGGCCTTCCAGTTTCATTGAAGTCCAAGTGCATAACTGCCTTCTCTCTCTCACACTCACTCCCTTTATATACACACACATCAGATAGAAATCTGTAAACCGGTAAAAATACAACAAAATAGTCAAGTGCTTGCTGACCTAGAAAGTCTAGAGAAGATCTTCCTTTAATAAATACTCGACAGACCAATGATCATGTTTGAGAAGTCAATCTGTTAGAAATCTTATAGCATGTACCTTTGAAAGACATCTAGTAATCTAGTAGTTTAAATTGATGAATGGATTTTACAAATGTATACATATTTAAGATAATTGAACATAAGCAAATTTGCAGAGAACGCTTCCTGGATGTGTCTATTTATCCCTAATATATGCTCATTTGTTACACTCTGGCATTCAGAATGGGACAGTATGGAACAGAGAAAATAACTGAAACGCAGGATCTTTGCATTGTGTGATGCAATGTACACATACTGTCTTGCAACAATATGTGAGTAGGAGTCATGTGGAAAATGGGCCATTGTGAGTTGCAGACATTATCCAAGCTTGTATAACTTAGTTGTGAAACACGATTGGAATTTAGATTTTGTCAGGGCTTGGAAACACACTGTATGGTTGTCATTTCTTCTCTATGGAACTGCTCTTAAAACTTAGAAAGTATCTATCTGGAGCAGAGGGGAAGATGATGGGAAGGCATAAATGGATATCACATAGGCTTCTGAGGACGTGAGGATGTGGCAATCTGGCTCACCAATGACTATTGGCAGGCCTTAGTGAGCCACAAATCTCTGCTTAGATTCCTCACAGATCAAAGAGAGGAGCATTGTTTTCTCATGATGTAATAGCGAGGATGATTGGGTGAAATTTTTAGTAGGATGGGCATATCCAAGTCCAAAGGGCTTATCAGTGCTTTCCTTACTTAAAAGAAGCAGCAAGAGAAATCTGGAAAGTTCCTCAGGTGCCCACCTTCACCTCTATTGACCTCCAGACATCTGCACTTCTGTACTTGCTTTGCTTTATGATTTATCTTCTCCACCTCCTGGGGGACTTTGTTCTAATAATACTCTCTCCTCTCTACTGAATTGCTGAATGTTCCATCTCAACTAGAACACTTCCATCAGCATAAAATATAAATCAGTTATCAATTCTGTTGATAGCACATTTCCGAACTCTTGCTACTGCCCTGTTTCTCTGTCCTCCTTCAGAGTAAAACATTAAAAGGTGCCTACCCTTGCTATCTCTAGTTTCTTTGTTTTTTCTTAAACCCACTCTTTTCAGGTTTTAGAATCTACCCATCAAAAAGAATGTTCTTTTCGTGGTCACTAAAAGTGTTCACATTGCAAAATCCAACGATTATTTCTCAATCTTCATCTTTTGACTGCTCGCCATTCTTCGTCACGGTGAATCACTCCCTCTTCTTTGAAACCGTTTCTTTACTTAGCTTCTGGGACACTGTACTCTCCTGGGTTTTCATATACCTCTGTAATAACCCCTTTTCATTCCTCTTTGCTGAACTCCTTGCATCTTCCTGCCCTCTCAACAGTGAAGTGCCTCAGGGATCTGCTTTGGACCACTTTCTGAACTGATGTTCACTTAATACCTTGATGACCTCTTTCATTCTTATGAAATTAGATGCTAGCTGTATGTTCATGACTCCCAAGTTTATTTCCAGCCCAGACCCCTTCCTCCAAACTCCAGACTTGTGTACCCAGTTGCCTACCCAACACATCTCTACTTATCCAAGATGTGTAATACACATTTCAGCCTTAACATGTCTAAAACCTAACCTTTGATCCCCTTTACCCCAGTGCTCTATCTGCACATTTTCCTGTTTCCGTAATGGTGCAGTCTCTCTCTCACACCCACACAGCTAGCCATCAACAAATCCTCTTGACTCTTCCTTCCCAATATATCCAATTCAGCAGCTTCTCACCATCCTCATCATCATTATCCTGCTTCCAGCCTCTCAGTGCTCATCCAGATACTTGCAGTAGTCTCCTAGATGGTTTCCTTCCTTCCACAATTACTTACCTACAGTCTGTTCTCAATACAAGAGTGAAAGAAGTCAGATTCTGTCCCCGCATACCCCTCCAATGGCTTCCACCACCCCCCAAATCACTTTTAGTAAAAGCCGAAGTCCTTCCAGCAGCCTACCAGGTGCTGCATGATCCAGACCCCTTCTTAGGCCTCTGGCTCTCGTTCTTCATTTCTCTCTAGCCACACCAGCTTTCTTGCTGAGAGCACTGGCTGCTCTGTCTATACTATTCTCCATAATATCCATATGGTTTGTCCTCCTTCATTTACTTTCTTGAATTCCACGGTCTCAGTGAGGTTACTTTGGCATCCTAGTTAAAGCTGCTGCCTGTCCTCTCACTCTGGCTCCTGCAGTTCCCTTTCTAGGCTCCCCTCCCTTTTTCTATAGCACTCTTCAACTTCTAACATACTTTTGAAACATAATTTCCTTGTACGTTTTGTTGACTGTTTACTCTTCACCTCTCCCTGTGGTGATTGATGTATGTTCCACGTTCTACAAGGGCGGGGCCATTGGATTGTTGTGTTCACTGACATATCCCAGGCATAAAACAGTAACTGGAACTTACCGCACACGCAAGGAAACAAGTGGTTGTGATTCAACATCACAAACACAACAGAGGGCCAGATGATTTCATGTGCTAAAATGATTAGATACTGAATTTAAAAAATATTTGATGAAATAAAAATTGGATTTGAAATAATGAGCAAAAAATAGGAGGCAATGAAAGACAACCAAGCAGACTTGAAAAAGAATTAGACCAAAATGCCATTTCTTATCAATTATTTGGCAAAAAGAACCCTAAAAGATTGACAATATATACTCTGTCGGCAAGGCTGTGGGGAAAAGGGTACTTTACACATCATTGGTGGACACGCAAAGTGATACAAACACTATCAACAGCAATGTCTTACTGTCTTCCCATTAAACAAAGACCAGGCCTATACATATTAGAGCAAAATTCTATTAAACTTTCAAGGAACAAATTATTTCAAATGTCTGGAAAGTTTTCTGATTAAAAGAAGGAAGTATTCAAAATGATTAAGCAGGTAAATGTGACTTTGAATTAAAATTAAACAAAGACTGTATAGAAAAAAATAGACTCAGTATCACTTATAAACATAGATTCAAAACAATCACAAGATTTTGACAGGATAAATATGAAAAAGCATAGCATGTCCTCATGAGATAGGATTTATTCCAGAATTGCAAGCTTGGCTTATTGCAAACAAAACAAAAAACCTACTGAGATAATTCACCTCATAAATTATAAAAGAAACTCCATATGATCATCTCAATGAGTACAGAAAGCATTTGCTAAATCACAATACTCATAGTAAAATCTTCTAGCAAACTAGGAATAGAAGGGAAATTTCTTTGCCTCATAAAGGGATCAAAACTGTATAATAATAAAAAAGCATTAAAAACATTTCTGTTAAATAAGAGATATAAAGATTGAAAAGGGGGAAAAACCTTTATAAATCACAGATGATACAATTATTTACATAAAAAATCCAAAATAATTTACATTCAAATTATTAGAAGGAAAAAACGCTTGGCAATGTTAGTAGATGTAAGATCAGTATGTAAAAACTACATTTCTACACATTAGGAGTAAATAAATCTAATTAAAAGATCCAACCAAAGATATGCATGACCCTTTTTAAAAAATTCTAAAATTGGCTGGGCACGGTGATTCATACCTGTAATCCCAGCACTTTGGGAGGCTGAGGCGGGCAGATCACGAGGTCAGGAGATCGAGATGATCCTGGCTAACATGGTGAAACCTCGTCTCTACTAAAAATTCAAAAAAAATTAGCCAGGCGTAGTGGTGGGTGCCTGTAGTCCCAGCTACTAGGGAGGCTGAGGCAGGAGAATGGCATGAACCCAGGAGGCGGAGCTTGCAGTGAGCTGAGATGGCTACACTACACTCCAGCCTGGGTGGCAGAGCGAGACTCCTTCTCAAAAGAAAAGAAAAAAAAATTCTAAAATTTTGTAGAAAGATACTGTGGAATAAATAAATGAAGAGTTATACCTTGTTAATAGATAGGAATGAGCTCTCAAATAAGTTATAGATTCAAATAAATTGTAATCAAAGCAAAGAACCAAGAGTAACCAATTCACTCCTAAAGGTAAAGAAGTATAGATGGAAACTTAATTGTGTATTTAGTGTGGTATGCAATTGGCACCAGCACACCCAACATTTCTGAATTTTTAAATTTTTTTGTATGACAGAAGGGGGTAGAGCACATCACTGGGAGAAAGCAGACCGTTCAACAAATGCTATTGGGACCATTGAGTACTTACATGGAATTAGGTCCCGACATAATTCATAACATTTCTAAGTGGATTAAAGCTTCTAAATAGGAAGGAAGACTTTTACATTTTAGAAAATAAGACAGGGTATTTATAAAATAGAGCTGAGAAAGGATTTTGTAAGACCTAAGGTATAAACCAAGAAAAAAGAGAAAACCGAAAAAGTAACTGTACCTACATTAAATTTTAAAACATCTGTTCATAAAAGAAAAACATACAAAAGTAAGAAGAGAGGACATAAATTAAACTTTTATTTAGGACATGCTTTGCAAATAACAAGTGGACGCAATTAATATATAGATTAACAACTTATATTAATATATTAGAATTACTATTAAATTAAGGATATGTCACCATTTAAAGACTGATAGATGAGGACTGAGCTCCTCCAAGGAATGAAAGAGGAAGGTTATGCCTCAATTCACAAAGACTTGGAGGAAATAGCAGAACCAGTAAAAAGCCAGAGCCAGAGAAAAGAAGGAGGAAGGCAGAAATTATGATAAAACCAAGCCATGGAAAGAAGCAGCGGCTTCTTGAAATGTCATATAGACACTTAAGCAGTAGGCCTCCAATAAGTGTGTATGTTAGGTGGACTGATTTTTATTTTTTAATCATTGTTAATTTAAATCAGTCTTCTCATATTTCTTAACATATACATTTATTCTTCAATAATTGCTTTTGTATGTAAAAAAATACATTTTGATTTTTCTAGGGTCCTCTATTAGTTTTTTTGAGGCACCTAAGGTGGGTCACTTAAAAAATCCCTTTAAATGATATTTCCTCTGATACAGCAGGTGAGGCTCTTTGGGATGCTGTGGAAACTCTTAATCCTATGTCTTCAAGGGCAGTTCAGCATTTCCTATGACCAATGAGGCAACCTGAGATTTTAATTTCCCAAAGTGTTAGAAGAAACAGCAATAGTGTGTATTCCATACATAACGTGGCCCAGCACTGTGGAAGGCTTGATGGAGGTCTCTTGACCCTTTGTACATGGTGTGAGTGGAGACTCATTAGTCTATCTCCCTACCTCAAGGTCCTCTTAGAAGGCACCTTTCACCTGCATAATACAGCGTAACCCTACTTGAGACATTTCCATTTAAATTGCTCTGTTCCACATGTGTTCTTCCTGTCCTTGCTGTAACTGTGTAGGCGGGTGACAACATTTTCGAACTATATTATTTGTGACCTCTGTTAGTCTAAGAACACAGCCAATAAGACATCACTTGACAAACCATTACATTATTGGCCAAGACTATTTTGGGAATCAAATGCAATGTGACTTGAAAGAAAATAGTTTCGATGGTCATTTAAGTTGTTAATTTTAAAAAATGGTCATTTTAGCTTGATGCAGTAAGAGCATTCTTTGCAGGAACTTCATTTTTGACTACAAAGGCTTTGAATTTTATTTTGCTGCTTGTGGTAATTTTTGTTTTCTTTTTCTTCCAGGGTATATGAGAAAATATTGACTCCTATCTGGCCTTCATCAGCTGACCTCGAAAAGCCTCATGAGATGCTTTTTCTTAATGTGATTTTGTTCAGCTTCACTGTTTTTACCTTGATTTCAACTGCCCACACACTTGATGGTGCAGTCAGGAGTGACTGGCTTCTCCCTGTCCTCATTTATGCATGTTTGGAGGAGCTGATTACTGAACTCATATAATCTCTACTGCCAGGGAAATGCTACATTATTTTTCTAATTGGAAGTATAATTAATGTTGGTAAGGTAGAAAAAGGAAGTCACTTGATGCTTTCAGGTTAATCAGAGCTATGGGTGCTACAGGCTTTTTTTTTTTTTTTTTTTTTTTTTTTTTTTAGCAGCAGTTTATTTATAGCTCATTTCTGGACTTTCAAGTCTCTGTTTCCAGAACCCCTTACATTTTCTGCCCCATGAATTCTTTTTTTTCTTTATGAAATTTTTTTTTCGTTTTTTATTATACTTTAAGTTGTAGGGTACATGTGCACAACGTGCAGGTTTGTTACATATGCTTTGTACATGTGCTGTGTTGTTGTGCTGCACCCATTAACTCGTCACTCACATTAGGTATATCTCCTAATGCTATTCCTAATGCTAGCATTAGGCTTGTCTTTCTAAGTGACACATTCTTATCTAATTCTCAGATCAGGTTTTGGAAAGCTTTGGGGGTCTTTTTAGATTTTAATCCCTACTTTCTTAATCTGTGGTACAAATATGCACAAAAGAAAAAAATGTCTTATATTCTTTTAAACAAATTTATAAATAAATTTTGAACTACTCTTGTACAAATCGGTCATTTTATTTTAATGACAAGTTATTGGGGTTTTCTCTCTTGAAGGGCCTCATTTTAATTCCCCTTTCCCGGCCATATAGATGAAATATAGTGCTGTCATGACTGTTGACTCTTGTTTTGGCCTTGACTTACTGATAGTGTTACCGTGATTTTCAGAGGGAGACAGTTTATCTCCAGAAAGGTCAATGTTTGTATACAAATCAGCTAGACACAAATATAGACATCATATGTGGTTTGTAGGTGTTTCAGAAATTTGTTTTTTCTTTGCACAACCTATTTCCTACTCCTAGTTAGTTGGCTTTCTTATTCACTTCTGTGACCTTGAACCAGTTCACAGACCCTAGAGTGTAAGAGTATTGATTTTCTATGCTGTGTAATCTAGCCCAATCCGTCTGTCCCCTCCACCTCACCATACCCCAGCCACCACATTGTATAGCGAAAGCATTGTATTCAATCTTAGAATAAAGGTAAACACAACAAATCATCTTTGCAGCTGGGCAACTAATAATACTTTGCGGCATTAAGAGATCTTCTGTGTTACCAATCACTCTGTTGAAATGAACTTTCCCAATCTCTATTCAGGAAAACATGGGAATTTGAAATTCTTGGGCCAAAATACATAACTGAGGGGTTCACAGAGCTAGGCAAGGGTGTGCTAGGAAAGCGCCACATTGGTGGGTGGGGGTTGACAGAACAGATGGTGTCAGGCAATGTCTCTGGAGTAAATAATGCAGATATTCTTGGTTGCGTCTCCTCTGCCAGATGAAGCTGTGTTAATGCTGTTGACACTAATATAAAATGTTTGGTCCATTTGAAATCCTTGTCATTGCCTTATATGGGGGAATCTCAATCCCCCAGCCTGTGTTGAAAACATCACCAAACTGATTGTAAATGTGCGGCTGTAGCAGACATTTTACCGTGGTGGCGTGCAGCCATTTCGGCCCTACACCTGCCAACCTGGCTGCCTTACAGTTGTGTTCCTATTTTTGTGTCTATGCTTGGTGTGCCTCACTTGCTGCATTTTCCCCATGCAACCAGGAGTTGATGAAGGAAAAAGCGATGCTTTCTTACTTTGGAAGCTCTCAGGGAAGTTGGTGTCAGTTTCTCCTCCACTTCCTGGCCTACCCCCTACTCCCAAACAAAGATTTTGTGCAAATGTGTAGTTCCATATTTTAAAAATTGTGCAGATATGGAAACTTGTGACTTCATGACCAAAACTATCTAGAATATGTGTGGGGGTGTAAACATCTTTCTTGATCAATTATCTATGTAGGCAGAGGTAACCAGGAAAGAAGTAAGAGTTGCTGCCTAAGGGAGCCCACCATTTTACTTTTCACATTTAATCTGCCATGTTGAATCAGCTGGAATAAAACCTGACTCATAGATAACTCTGGACAGGAAATCCCAAAGTTCCACCATTTCTATACTTAATTTTAACGTCCTTTTTTTTTTTTTTGGTAGAAAATAAAAACAAGAAACAGATCATTCCAATGTAAGGTGTGTGCTATAGAAACCTTAGGCAATGTAGATGTGTAATAAAATATTTAATAAACTTTTAAACACTTTTATGTTTGGATTTACCACTTTTTCCTTCGTGGTTTGTTCTTGGTATTATGTTGATAGATCTTAAAATGTGCAAAGCAACAACCTCTACCCAGTGGCCCTATTTTAACAAAATAAAGGATTTCCTCTACTACTGGGCTTAGTTATATTATAGTAGATAGGCAGATAGGAGCAGGCCAGGAGAGACACCCCCGCCCCACCAGGAATGTCAGGCAACCATCAGGTGATGGTCAGTCAAGTGTTTTTTGTTGTTTCTTTTCTTTTAAGACAGAGTCTCACTCTGTTGCCCAGGCTGGAGTGCAGTGGCACGACCTCGGCTCACTGCAACCTCTGCCGCCCGGGTTCAAGAAGTTCTCCTGCCTCAGCTTCCCAAGTAGCTGGGATTACAGGCACCCGCCCGCCAGCACGCCCGGCTGATTTTTGTATTTTCAGTAGAGACAGGGTTTTGCCATGTTGGCCAGGCTGGTCTCAAACTCCTGACCCCAGGTGATCCGCCTGCCTCAGCATCCCAAAGTGCTAGGATTAGAGGCATGAGCCACTGCACCTGGCCGGTCAGCCAGTTGTTAAGCTGACGCTCTAAAATAATAATTGGTTGCAGCCAGTGCCAGGGAAAGGCAGTCTCCCAATAGATAGGAACACCTGAAACTGGTGGTCAGCAGCTTCTGATAAAATCTCAGGATTTGGGCGAGAAAGCTCAAGCATGTGCATTAAGAGGCAAAATGGCAAAGTTTAACTGATACATGACCTTCCAGGAACATTCAGCTGGTAAGGGAAGAATGCCTCAAGTGAGTATATGCACAACTCCAGTAAACACATTGGGCTTGCATTGCCTCCCAAGTGCTGGCCGGCCACTGCACACAGCCCACCCCAAGGAAATCGTTGATGCCAGCAGACTGCCAACATATAAAACCCCAAGTCAAAGGCCAAACCATGCACCCAATCTCCCAAGTTGCTCACTTGGCCTTCTTCCAAGTGTACATGACTTCCTTTCATTCCTGCTCTAATTTTTTTTTTTTTTTTTTTTTTTTTTTTTTTTTTTTTGAGACGGAGTTTTACTTTTGTTGCCCAGGCTGGAGTGCAATAGCTCGATCTCGGCTCACCCAACCTCTGCCTCCCGGGTTCAAGTGATTCTCCTGCTTCAGCCTCCCGAGTAGCTGCGATTACAGGCATGTGCCACCATGCTCAGCTAATTTTGTATTTTTAGTAGAGACGGGGTTTCTCCATGTTGGTCAGGCTGTTCTTGAACTCCTGACCTCAGGTGATCTGCCCGCCTCGGCCTCCCAAAGTGCTGGGATTACAGGCATGAGCCACCGCACCAGGCCTCTAACACTTTTTAATCAACTCTCACTCCTGCTTTAAAACTTGTCTCAGTATCTCTGCCTTATGCCCCTTGGTTGAATTTCTTCTGAGGAGGCAAGAATTGAGGTTGGGGCAGACCAGTAGGGATTCACTGCTGCTAACTAAGTAGATAATACAGGTCAGGAGATCTTATTCCATTCACAGGATAGGCCTGAGAACTCACATTTTTTGTACTTATTTTGTATGTTTTCACACTAGAGACATTTCTTGTGGTCCCTAAATACTTTATGTTCCAAGGAAACATTGCATTTTTTTCTTTAGATTGATTTTTTAAAAATCAAGAAGGCCACATATTTAATTTTGAGATTTGATTGTCTTTCAGAAAGTATCTTTAGAAAAATTACATTGTAGTTATAGTAATTGTAGACACATTTTGAAGTAAAATCCTTGACATTTATAAAGCCGAAAATTTCAAGTTAAAATTCAAATTTCTGTGATAACTCTGGCTAAAACTTCTAATTTTAAAACATGTAATCATAAAAACAGTGCCTACAAGCTTAATTTTAAATTTCAGGATATTAAGCAGATAGGTTGTAATTAGCTGGACTTGTTTGTCCAGCTATGAGGGGACGTGTTTGGAAGTGTGGCTGCCAGAGGAAGGAAAAGGAATTGTGTTAGAACTATCAGCAGGTTGAAGAAAATAGAAGGTTGTGGGCTCTTCTTTTTTAATAACTCAGTGGACTAGCACATCTAGAAACTAGCGCCGTGCTGATGTGCATGAAGTAATATCGGAGTGAGGTATAATAAAATTTATATGTGGAGAAAGAATATGCCTCTCCAGTTACCATGAGGATTGCAGAGAGAATAAATACGTATTAGGCATTCCTTTAAGGAAGGGGCTCTGATTTGGAATTCCTTCCTCCCTTTAAAAATATTCCCTTGTTTAACAATAGAGTTTAAAAAGGATCACAGAGGATTATTTTTTTCTGCTTATAGAATTACATACTCAAAAGTGAAGGTTTTTTTTTTTTTTAAGGCATATAAAGGCATATGGGAGAAGCATTTTCATGACATTTATTGCCATGTTGTCGTGCCATCTGCTGGGACAGAGGCTACAGGGAGAGCTGTACTGCAACATGCACCTCCCCTAGGAAGCTGATTTATTACAACCCCTTTGCTTTGCTGCTCAGCTGCAGGGCATGTGCTCCGAGCAGTCCTTCTCACCGTCCCTGGAGGACACTGACCACAGCTGAGCTGGAGGAATCATCGTCAGTCATCGAGGGGTGACATTTCGTTCTCTACAAAACGTTACACCAGTGACCGCCACCAGATTATGAACTGATTAGAAATTTCTATGTTTTAGAAACCATAGTTGAGCTAAAATGAGTAGAAATTGTGCTTTAGTATGGAGAGAGCAGAAACTGATGGGAGAGGGATATTTGAAATTGGACATTGTGAATTTAAAAAAATCGGAAGTCAACATTTAAATATATGTCGAGAGTTTGTTTTAAATGTGGCACAATGAAGACACAAAGTTCAGTGGTACAGGTCCTGTCCTCAGGCAATGGAGCGGTCGGAATAGGCTAAGTTATGGTGACCACAAAAAGCAGCCCCCACCTCTCCTTGGGTTAGCAACACTTGTTTCTTGCCCATGCTGCACTTCATGCACAGGTCAGCAGAAACCTCTGCTCACCTTAGTCAGTCAAGGACTGAGAAAGGCTCTGTTTGTTCTTATGCTTTCCATACACCAAGAGAAGGAAATAGTGGCAGTATTCTGTGCGAGGCAATGAAATGCTTTCTCCAGGAAATGACACATGCTACTTCCGTTCATATATCATTGGCCAGAACAAATCATGTGGCTGTTCCTAATTTTAAAAGTGTGGGAAAGAAAATCCTACAATTTTCTGCAATGTACCAAGGAGGAAGAGAACAAGAACATTTGTAAATAACCCTAATTATCCCCACAAGGAACACACTCTGCAGTTGAAGAAGGAAAACACAGACATATGAAAGCTTAAGATCAAAGACACAAAGAAATTTAGAACAACAGCAAAAACCCAGTTCAATTCAAACTCTAGTAAGGAACTAATATAGGCCAGGCACTGTGCGAGGCATGGAGGCTACAATATTGTACAAACCAGCCACTAAAGAACTCTAGTATGAGTCTCACACACACATACACACACACACAGAAAGAGAGAGAGAGAGGAAGAGAGAGAATGTGGGAAAAATGAGATAGAAACTATGCAAAGCCATGAGACGAGAAACATAACACAAACAGCTTTTGGTACCATATCAAGTAGCTCGAACTTTTAAAAGGTTATAAGCAGGGCATGGACCTGATTAGATTTAGCTTTTTATTTTAAATAAATCATGAGTGGACCCAAGAAAAATAGGTTTGAGGGAGGAAAGCCCAGAAGCAGGGCAATCTGCTAGGAGGCTGGAGGTGATTACATCAGTTCAAGGTGACCCATGATGAGAATCCTGAGCTAGAGCCGTGAGAGTATGGATGAGGACAAAAGAATGAGCATGTGGAATTCTCAGGATATTAAAAAACAGGGGACTTTGTGAATGACTAGATATACATGGAGACTGACGAATCGAAGATGAGTTTCATATTTCTAGCCTGTGTAAATACATTGATGGTGATGTAGCCATAAAGACAAAATTTGTAGTATTTCAGAGGAAGGGAGATTTGGTGTGGTCAATAAAGAGTTTCAAAGACTATAGAATAAAATTCCATGAGCTCAGGGACATTGTTTTGTTCAATGCTGTATTCCCAGTTCCGTGAACGGTGCCTAGCACATAGTAGTGATTCAATGAGTATTTGGTAAGTGAATGGATTTGATAAAAGAGGAAATTTTTTACAGATGGAAAGAAATAAGTATGGTGGTGGTTGGTGAAGAATTGGGTGCAGGGACATTTAAAGCAAGCCACAGCGGTGCGGTGATGGTGGTGAGCATGTGTTTAGGGGGCATTGAGGAGGGAGAATATAGAGGCTAGAGTAACTCCATCTTGTATACTAATCTGATGTGTTGACTTCTGATTAACCCCAGTTCTGAAAATGCCTCTAAAATTTCTATTTTATCTACTGTTAAGAGTGTGTAATTACCAATAATTCCTGCCCTTAGGTCAAAATAACCTTCATGTTATCGTAAACACATACATCTTCCCCTTAGGCAAATTCCCTATGATTTGTAAGCCCTGGGTCTGTGGCATAACAGTGTAGTGTAGGGATCCACCATTCGCAGCCACTTGAGATATGGCTTCTGTTCATAAATCCTATTAAGTATTTCATTCTGAGAATCTGGATTTGTCAGCTTCTTTCTTCAGCTCCTCACCTTCCTTGGCCTTTGGGAGTAGGTTTTTATAGTCCTGCTCACCTCAGAACACACACACACACACACACACACAGAGAGAGAGAGAGAGAGAGAGAGAGAGAGAGAGAGAAACAGAGAGAGAGAGGGAGAGAGAGAGAAAGAGAGAGAGAGGGAGAGAGAGAGAAAGAAGACTAGTGTGGTTGCTGCTCGGAAGTGGGAGACGAGATATAGGAGAGGAGAAACACCCTGGAACAGAGCATCTCTCAATGTTTTGGAATTTGTCCCAGTTAATTGGCCAACGCCAGGTGTGGTAATCGAGGATAGAAAGATTCTTGGGATAAGGATATCACATTAAGTTAATCAGTTATGAATAATCCCAAGCCCCACCAACAGCAGCTGCTGATGCAAACCAAAGGGCTGGCTTTGCCCCTTTACAGGCAAAAAGGGAGCTGGCAATGCCTGTCCTTTAATCCCTGCAGATGGTTAGCAATGCCATGAGCCATAGCATTTTGGAAAAGGGGAACCACTGGGTTTCTGGAAAATATGAGAATTGAGCTCTGCCACTCACTAATGTTGAAACCTTGGACAAACCTCTTATCTCCACGTTACTTCATAGGATAGGTGGTAGACAAACTGATGGGATAAGTGCTCTTAAAAGGTAAATGTGAATGCAAGGTAGGAGAGTAGCAAGGAAATGCTATATTATTTTTAAATGAAAAGATACTCTCCCAACTCCTCTCTTCATTACTAAAAATGTTGGTCCTTCTTTCTTCCTACCTTATCACCATTTTCTAGATCACCTGACCATGTGTACTTGCAGACCTCAACAGTCTTCCTCTCTTCTTGTAATTATCCCTGCATAATTGATTGGCAGGGATTATCAGTTCTACCACCACAATATCTTTAGCAACTTTCCCTTTTATTTCAAGTTTACTACCATTCTCTTTAATTGGTTTCTTGAGATGTTTTACAGAGACCATTGTCAGAAAAAACCATTGGGTCTTTTTGCCTCCTGCACTTCACTTCTATGGTACAAAGAAATCTTTTGAGGAAGTGAGTGTGTCTTTTTAAGGTTTGTGCTAGCCAAGCAGGGAGAAGGCTTGGAATGCTAAGATAGGTACTCAACAATTGGAGAAGGCAGGTTTTAATGAATTCAAGAAAAGATTGTTTAAATTCTATTTCTCAAGAGGAAACTCAAAAGAATTGGTAAGCTTTCAAAATTATAATTCTATCTTTGCAATCACACATGTTGTTCATGCTGCAGACAAAAGGAAAAGACATTCAGAGCCAAGGTGGCTGCACACTCCCACTGAGAAACTCGGATTTTTAAAAAGACGTGCCAAAAAGTGGAAAGAGGCACGCTGCCAAAGATTATGTGGAAGAAAGGCAAGGACCAGTAATAGATCAGAAGGACCAAAGACCAGAGTGAGCTGAGGCTTAGAGAAAGAAAAAGTAAAGATAACAGAGGGCTCTTAAATTTAGAGCAAGAATAAGGAAGGAAGAGGCTCGCTGCCTGAGGCCAGGGGTGTGATGTTGATGGATGACGTGAAGAAAACAGAACTCCTTTCCTCCCATTTAGTCCTGTCTTCTCTGTCAAGGAGAGTGATCTTTGGACTGAATAGGGTAGAATGAACATTGTTAAGAGAAAATTGAAGCCCAAGATGGGTGTAGAGATTGTGCGAGAGCATGCATCCGCTGTAAATGAGCCGAAAGTTCTGGCTCTGAATGAATTACAGTGCAGAGCTCTGAAAAACGTGCGAATGAATTCTCCCTACTTAAGAGGGGGGAGCTTTGGAGGTGGAGAAGGAGAGAAAAGTGAAACCTCCCTTGCAAAAATTGTAACGGTGAGAAAATTATGGCAGTGAAAGAGATCTGATTTAACCAACCCCCATCTTGCCTTTAACCTTTAAACTTCCCTTAATTATTCCTGGGCTTGGGTCTACCTAGCTTTGGGAGATATTTAGTTTATAGGTTAAATGATAATACCTTCCTTGCAAACTTAACCACCTTTGTAAAGCTAATGAGAGACCACCAGGCTAGGAGGAGGATAGAAGCCTGAATTCTGCTAAGGTGTAGACATAAACGATTGCCAGCCATTATTCCAGAGGTCACAGGATATGCAACTTCCCAGTTACTCCTGCAGACAACATCACTATTGTAGAACTAAGATTGGCTTTTGAGATGTCTTTTCAAGTTTTATGCATGTCTGACACTGTTGGCTCCACTTGGACCCACTAATTGCTCCTGTGGCCCCACCCAGAAGTGACTCAGTGCATGAGGACCATTTCCCACACTTTTATGATTGTACCCCCAACCAATCAGCAGCAAGCACCCATTGCCTAACTGTGTCCCCATCTCTTTATCCTTGAAAAACCCTAGCCTTTGAATTTTCAAGGAGACTGATTTGAGTAATAATAAATTCCTGTGTCCTGTTTAGCTGGCTCTACGTGTGTAAAATTCTTTCTCTATTGCAATTCCCCTGCCTTCACAAATCAGCTGTATCTGAGCAGTGCCCAAGAAGAACCCACTGGGCAGTTACAAAAGCAGGCCAACTGGAGATAAGCCAAGTTCATGACCCGGGAATTGTAGAATCCAGTTTTGGAAAGGACCCTAGATATCTACTTCAACCATTACCCAATGCATAACTAAATGTACATGTAGAGATGGTTTACAAAGAGTCAATGATTCTTATGATAGGCCCAGCTTATCTGTCTGGTATTTGATTCTCTTCCCTTAATGCTTAGTCCTTAATGTGGAGATCATTTTACAGTTGTCAAAATCATCTTTCTCCCTTCCTTCCTTCCTTCCTTCCTTCCTTCCTTCCTTCCTTCCTTCCTTCCTTCCTTCCTTCTCTCTTTTCTTTCTTTCCTTTTCTTTCCTTCTTTCCACAGACATTTGTTGAGTGCACACTCTATTGGTGTTGTATAGGAAAATAAAGACATAGCTCTTGCCCTTAGGTGTTTATAGTTAATTACAGGGAAAACCATCTGATTTTAGTTTTACTTTTCAACATGCAGTGATTAAGTGCAGAAAGAACAAATAAAATGTAGGATGAGAAGCTTAAATCTTCCTGTTGAAAATGAGTGAAGAAATTTCTCCACTCCTTTTTTCTGTTTCAGAATGGTTTCCCTGCCCTTTTCTATGTAAGTGAATCTTTTTAGTGGCTAAACAAACCTCTGGGCTACCTCACAATCTGGAGTGTTTCCTCAAGGACCTGGGTGTCATCTCTTCTAAATGTAATCATCAAGGAAGCTAAGGCTTTAGCTTCTGGTTTCCTAAGAGGAGAGGGGTCTAACTTCAGTTGTTATCTGACTCCAAATTGCAAAGCCTAACTAACGGTAATGGGTTGTATCCATTTAGCTATACAAGAGTGAGAATTCTTTCTGGTCTTTGCCATTTCTTTAGCAGATTGCCTGTAATGTGCATCACTTTCTGGTTTAATGCTTATTTAATAATAAAACTGTTTTCCTTTTACCTTTGTAGAAAGCTTTTCTGGATTAGGAGGACGTTTCATTTTTAATTATCTTTCCCCAGGAGTGCTCACTATCTGCCAGGCACTCCTCCAGGGACCAGAGATATAGCATTAAAAAAGACAGAAGCTGCCCTCATGAAGCTCATATTCTAGGACAGATAGACACAAAACAATAAGAATAATATCTAAGGAAATCATGCAGGCAGCACATTAGAAGGTGTAGGTGCAGTAAGCCATGTGTAAACAATTGAGTATGATGAGCTGTGTAAGGAACACTGGGAGTTCAAAGGAGAGAGAGGTAAGTTATCCCGGGGCAGTTGAGGACTTGATGTTTGAGCTGAATCTTGAAAGATAAATGATTTTGAAAATAGCTCATTTTTTAAGGGGAGGAGTGGAGCTGGTATTCCGGGAAGTGGAAGATATTTGATCAAAGAAATATACATGACAGCAGAGTACATTAGGGGAAGTCTGCATAATCAACATCTCATTTGATACCATCAACAACCAGAGGCAGAGATTTTTTTTCTTGTTCTTCCTTTTTCTGTCTTCTTTTTCCTCCTCTCCTGCTCCTTCTCCTACTCTTCTTGTAATGATTCATACTGTTGACACATACTGAGTTTACTATCTGCTAAAATCTTTAAACTTTTTCACACACATTGTTCCTGAGTCATATCACCCTAATCTGTATTTGCTGGCATACGTTTTATCCTCAGTAACCTTGTATGAGTTTATGTGTGTGTATGTGTTGTGTATTGAAGAAGAGTTGAAATGACTGAAGTAGTTAGGCTGAATAAAATAAAACTCTGGAAATGATGACAGTCATCTCCCATACTTAAAGGTCTATCATGGGGAAGAGAAATCCATTTTTTTCTATGTGACTGTTAGAACTAGAGGGTGGTACTTTAGGGATATAGGTTTCTACTCTATGCCAAGAAAAGCTTATAGAAGTTGATTTCAGAATTGACCAGGTACATCTCTAAAGAAATCCCTTGGGGAGAGGGTGAGGTCTTGGAAAAAATACAGACTCCTGGGCCCCATCCTTGACTTACATCACAAATCTTGTTGCCAGGGACCAGGAATTTGCATAACAGGCCCTCAAGGAAATCCCCAGGTACACTGAAATTTGGAAACTTCAAGAGAGTTAACATACCTTTTTTTGAGAGCCCTTTCAACCTTGGGAAACTTTGATCCTATGAGACCCTAGAAAGGGGAACCACAGAACATTCATTTTCTTTGGGGTGTGGTGAGTCTGATGACTGTACAACCAGGATGATTATTGAGAACTGAAACTAAAGTCCTAAGCCCCCCAGTCGACTGAACAGGCTGCCTCTTGGCCAAGAGGACCCCAGAGAAACCTTTTAAAAACTGAGTTTCTGGCCATCACAGGACAAGAAGTCAGACTCACCTCTTTATCTTCCCTCCCTTTTGTGGTTTAGACACAACATCTGACCAGCATTTAATGTTAAAATAGAGATCACGAGACTGTCAGAACAGACTCTTTGTTCACAATGAGATACCACGTTATAAACAGGACCGAAGGCCATGGTTAAGTCATGGACTCCTACAGTTAAAGAAGAAACTATGTTCCAACTGCCACAAGGTTTTTCTTTTTCTCTAGCAGCTAAACAGGCACTGGCCTTGAGATAAGCAATATTAAAAAATTGCAGCTCATCCACCAGCAGAGCTGACTGAGGCCCCCTGCTCCACAAGCCAGAACTACAGCTTTGATTGAATGAAAGACTGGTTTCAGTATCTTTGTTCTGGTAAGAGACCACCTACGGGTTACAGATGCTGTGCATTTGAGTGCCTTCCTTTCCCTGCTTCACCTTTTGACACATAGGGCTTATTGTAATATATTTCAATGTTAAGTCTCCACCCAGGGGAAACATGAGATGCATGTAACATGCATGTTTATTCAGTATACATGCCTTGTTCCCCCTTCATGAATATCTGGATGAAGGACTGTATAGCTGCTCCTATAACCTGTTGAATATATACATATATTTGGCCAACCTGTTCAACATGTGTGTCTCATCCTTCCCTCCCTCAAAGTACCTGCTAACCAACAGAGGCCTCTCACAGAAGCCTCTCACAGAAGCTACAGTTCTCAGCCTGTCAGAATGGCCACACTGCAGGCTGTGACTCTTTATAACAAATAAAGTCTCTTTTCTCAATTTGTGATTTTTAAGTTGATACCATAGAATTCATCTTTCAAATCAGGACCCTTTTAAGAGTGAAAGGAAGCGCTAAAAATCCGGGTATCTTTTTTGAAATATTTATTTACTAATTGACAAATACATTTTATTGTATTGATGGATCTACCAAATGATTATATTTAAACACTATTTCAAAACATTTTTTTCTAGAAAGTAGAATAACATATATCTGTGTACACCAAAGAAAACTTTTTGAAACTTCTTTACATATATTAGAAGTAGAACTTTTAAAATAAGTAATCAGAATAATTACCCCTTTTAGTCATTTTTTTAAAAACACATTGTTCTCGAATACCATGTCATTTCTCTTTTTCTAAGAATGTTTTCTTTTCCTTATATGGTCTTGCTATGTTAAAATTTTAAATAAGAATGTCCATATTTCTTCAATTTGCATTTAATGACTAATACAATTTGAAAGGAACCTTCCTCTGTAGCCATATCAAGATTGAGAAATATACTCTCTTTAACGTACTTTATTTGTTTAGTTTCTTCTATGTTTGGTGGGAATACCTTTGGCTGTCTTCTTGTTTTTAAAGACTTGCTACTAATATCCCAATTGTCTAAATATGTGGAAAAGCTTAAAGCTTTTTGAAATTCCATTCATTGAAAATGTTGATAAAAGATTTCTAACTGATTTGGACAAATTCGGCCCAGATTTAGAGAGCTAATTTTTAAAAAGAATTCAACAAAAAGATACTTAGATTGATTTACAAATTATTTCTTCAAAGGCTCAAATATTTCTGAAATTCTCCTTCTGGCAGACAGCAAAGAGAGAAAAACACATGATACTGCCTTATATTTAAAATCATATTTTTGCAAAAACTATAGTTTAGATATTTTAAGTGTATATGTATATATATTATTGATAAATTCTTAGTGACTGCTACCATTTTGATTGGTAGATTATCACTACTTGTTTGAGTACAAGTACAAATTGTGTTGCACAACATCTAATTCCAAGTACATTTCTGCTCCATAATTCTTTAGAAAAAACATGCTTTTACAATGACACTGTGCTATACCAAAATTTGTACTTAATTACGATGCAAAGATAACTTTAGTTTGAAATTTTAAAAACAATTTATGATAGCACTGATTCATTTAACTGGATTTACAATGACATCTCACTCTAGTAATGTCAGATGTTTTTACCATCAGCAAAATAAAATTCCAAATGTTTTACTTTGATACCATGAATTGGATGAAAAAAAAGGAATCATTGTTGAAAATAACTGTTTTCCAATTTGAAGCATCTGACTCCATTTCTATAAAAGTGGCATCATTTAATTGTTTGAAACTTCTTTTCTGCCGCTGGATCCAGCACCTTACCATCTATCGCTTTGCAGGGGAGGAGACCTGCTTTTCCTCTCTACAGCTTACGTTCATGGCTGAGGCCCCTATAACGAAAGACAGATGAACCAGAGGAAAGCTTACATGTTTATTTAACATATATTTTACATGAAATAGGAGCTTTCGTAAGGAAAGAAATACCTGAAGAAACAGTTAAACTTGTGTATTTTTTAAACCTGTGTATTTTTATGCTGGGTTTGATGAAGAGAGGAGACTCATAGAGAAATATAATAGGGTGAAGAGTATGACATAATCATTATAAACTGGGGAAACTTACTTAGCAAGGCCGGTTTGTTCAGTTTCCCTTCTGTGACCTTTTGTTTTCAGAGATGAGGATGTTCCTTTCTTCCTGGCATAGGGAGGGCACGTCTTACATGAGGGTCTATGACCTCTTTCAGAGGAGGGTCAGAAAATCTTTCCTAGGTTTTATGAACCACTTCAGGGAAGAAGGCTGGGGGAAAGTCAGAGACACCTTCCTGCTCCTGCTGTTTTCCTCAGATTTCTTCAGTTTAAAATATTCAGTATGCCAAGGAGCCATATTTTGGAGTAGCATACCCTGAACCCCATCAACTTCACTTTTTGTATGTGTACAAGAGACACAGAGTGCAGATTTAGAGAGGCAGTCATTTGATCCAAATGAAAAGCCATGCTTCACAGGATACTTTCCTTGTCTGCACGTGTCAAGTCCTCGCATTCATGCACAGTATTTGAGAGTAGATACTAATACTTCAGCAGATTCGTGTCTTCTATTTTTCATGTGGTCAGTGGTGTCATATGGCCCCCAGGGTAAGTGTTGATAAACATTTTGGAATTTATAGGTTTGTCGTTAACATTCTCATGAACAAAGTATTTGATTTTCCATTACACATTTCCTTTCACTTTTTGAGCCCATTAATGCCAAAACATTTTTTGCAAAGTTAAAACATGTTACCAAATAACATTATTTAATAGTTGTCGATTTATACAGCATACCATTAATATTAAAACTGCTGTTGCAAGAGCGTTTAGGCTCTTTTTCATATGCTATGTGGGAGGAATGCTTGACCTCTATTTTCCATAAATATTGTATACATACCTAGACTAAAATGTGCTGTGTTTTCCACTGACAGCACTGAATGGCAGCCTGCTGTCTTCAGGCATCTCAAATTGAAGTCACTACAGTTGACTGGTACATCAAGGGACCAGCAGGGGCCACAGCACCAAATCTTCTCTCACCATTATGCCAGATAAAAAGAGTGTGCTGTCTGTAGCTGCTAGCACACTTTCTCTGCTAAGGGAGCACCCCATAAGCTGTCCTGGAAAAGAAAGTGTTAGTTAAGTTGTGTTGCAGGTTGGATTCTCCGGAGGCAGATGCTGAGAAGTTTGGGGCCCAAGAGGTTTATTTGGCACCAATACCTGTGGAAGAGAGAAGAAGCAGGGTTGGGCAGCGAAAGATGTCCAGCGGTGATATGGGCATGACAAAGTCTTGGCCAGAGGCTGTCTCTGTACCGCCCACAGTGGGGTATGTGCCATGCAGTGACATGATGATAGCTCACTGCAACCTCAGCCTCCCAGGCTCAGGTGATCCTCCTGCCTCAGCCTCCTCCTCAAGTCCTCCTCTGAAGAGGTAGCTGGACATCACATCGTTGTCTACCACATAGTATGTCTAGATAAGGTTGGGAAAAGTGAGGTGGGTTATCCCTGGGCATCCTCTGGTTTAACAAGAGTGGGAACTCAGTTGACTGCTCTTGTTTCGTATACCACTAGACAAGTTCACAACAGAAAGTGAAAGCACCACCAGGAACAGTGACTCATGCCTGTATTTCTAGTATTTAGGGAGAGTGAGGCAGGAGGATCACTTGAGGCCAGGAGTTTGAGACCAGCCTGGGCAACATAGCGAGATCCTGTCTCTACAAAAATTTAAAAAATGAGCCAGGTGTAGTGGTGCACACCTATAGTGCCATCTACTCAGGAGGTTGAGGGAGGAGGATCACTTAACCCTCGAGGCCGAGGCTGCAGTGAGCTGTGATCACACCAATGCACTTCAGCCTGGGCAACAGATTGAGAGCCTGTCTCAAAAAAAAAAAAAAAAAAGTGAAGGCACCAAGTGGCAATTGTCACAGGCTGTGGCCTACTCAGGAAGCAGACTTGGAGATGGAGAGTGGTGGACAGGAGGTTTGTTAGGGAGTGGTCTTGGGAATACCACCTCTGGAAGGGGAAGGGAAGAAGGATGGGGCAGGAAGAGAAGTTGTCTTATGCATTAGGGTTTGCTAGAGGGAAAGAACTAATAAGATAGATGTATATATGAAGGGGAGTTTATTAGGGAGAATGAACTCACAGGATCGAAAGGTGAAGTCCCACAATAGGCTGTCTGCAAGCTGAGGAGCAAAGAAGCCAGTTCAAGTCCCCAAACCTCAAAAGTATGGAAGTTGACAACGTAGCCTTCAGTCTGTGGCCGAAGGCTCGAGAGTCCCTCGCAAACCGCTGGTCTAAGTCCAAGAGTCCAAAAGCTGAAGGGTTTGGAGTCTGATGTTCAAGGGCAGGAAGCATTCAACATGAGAGAAAGATGAAGGCCAGAAGCCTCAGCAAGTCTGCTCTTTCCACCTTTCTCGGCCTGCTTTATTCTAGCAGCTGATTAGATGGTGCCCACCCAGATTGAGGGTGGGTCTGCCTCTCCCAGTCCACTGACTCACATGTTGATCTCCTTTGACAACACCCTCCCAGACACACCCAGGAACAATACTTTGCATCCTTCAATTCAATCAAGTTGACACTCAATATTAACCATCACAGCCTATGATTCAGCCTCAACAGAGACCAACCACATGGCCAGCTCTAGACAAACTAGGGGCCAGACTTTTATACCTCCCTGCAAACCAGTTCTTGGGTGTGGGCACCCTGGGAAGAGGGCATGGTCGTGGGTGAGATGACACTCCTCATTTGAAGCAATTCCGATGAGGGCTGACAGCTGGGGCTCTCTGCCAGAAGCCCTCACTGCAGCTGGTGGAGTAGTCCTTCAGTCTTGAGGAGACTCTGGGATAACATCACAGCATCCGCTCCAGAAGTCTGCTGAACCCATCCTGGCTAACAGTACTGCAACCATTAACCATAATACTTTCCTTTAAAAATCTCAGACAAATGCTAAAAGAGATGAGACACTGAGACAGAAAGTGTAAGCTGGGACTGTCCTAAGTGAATCAGGAAAAAGTTACCCTGTCTATAGTGAAGTTAAGGGAGAAAGAATAACTTATATTGAACAGCCTTGAAGGTAAGTTGCTGGTCCAGAAACCTTTTGAGCTAATTTACTTGGTTTCACTTGGGTTTCACCCAGATGCAAAAGGTTTACGTTGATTATTTAATCCATTCTGTCTGTGGTGTAGCATGGCAGTGCTTTTGCATGTTGCAGCATTTTCTTTCATTTTCAGCAACCCCTTCTCTCCATTGAATCACTGTGTCTGCTGCCCTGTCCTAATCACTCAGCAGGCCCCCCTCTGGCATCCCAGGCACTCTGGCTGCCTGTCCCGTGCATGATTATTTGGCCCTCAACCCGAACTCCACTTCACTCTCCCTTAGGCTGTGAGCAGAGGATTTTTTTCACAATTGTAAAACATAGAAACTCATCCCCACCAATCCTTTCAAAGAGCCCAGGGAGTCCGAGCTGTTCCAAATGAGAGGCTTCTGCTACAAGAGCACGGCCAGAGACTCGGGCTACCAGAGGGAGGCTGGTGCATTTCATTTCATTTTGAACTCCAACCAGGGTCTCTTGAAGGTTAAAATGCCTTTACTTAGCTCTCAATCACTGTTGCACCTGGTACACAGTGCTGTAAAATTAGGAGGGAAGAAGAGAGCAGGAGAAGCCGTGGATTTGACATCAGGAGACCTGGGGTCCAGCCCCATCCGGCCCCTCTCAGCCCCTGGCACTCAGGTTCGCCATGGATCAGGTCTTATTCAGATTATCATTCCCACTGCCTAGGAAAGTGTCTGGTTGAGTGGGTGCTAAGCAAAAATGTTTTCCTTTCTCCCGGGACATGGCTTGCATAAGGAATGAAGGAAATGAGTGTGTGTAGGGGGAAACGCTAAGGAGCTAGAAAAGTTTTTCATTCCATGGTGCGGTGTTCCTTTCTCTAACCCCACTACCCAAAGCACAAGACCCTTTCCCTGACTTTATATCTTACCACACGGTTCAGCAACCCAGTGAAAAGATCCTTTTTTTTTTTTTTTTTTTTTTGAGACGGAGTCTCGCTCTGGCCCAGGCTGGAGTGCAGTGGCCGGATCTCAGCTCACTGCAAGCTCCGCCTCCCGGATTCACGCCGTTCTCCTGCCTCAGCCTCCCGAGTAGCTGGGACTACAGGCGCCCGCCAGGTCGCCCGGCTAGTTTTTTGTATTTTAGTAGAGACGGGGTTTCACCATGTTAGCCAGGATGGTCTTGATCTCCTGACCTCGTGATCCTCCCGTCTCGGCCTCCCAAAGTGCTGGGATTACAGGCTTGAGCCACCGCGCCCGGCCAAGATCCTTATTAAAATCTTATTTATTAATTTTCTTTTTTAAGAATAGAGACAGAATCTCACTATGTTGCCCAGGTTGGTCTTGAACTCTTAGCCTCAAGTGATCCTCCCACCTCGGCCTCCCAAAGCACTGGGATTACAGGTATGAGCCACTGAGCCTGGTCAAGTGAAAAGATCTTAAGGCTCCCAACATCACATATCTCTCCGGGGGGGTGGTGGGAGGATTTATTTGGACTTGTTTGGATATGTGTTCACCCTTGGACCAAACCTTATGTCCAGGATTGCAGAATACTGTGATTAGGCAGACCTAAATACTGTAGTGTTGTTTTTTTTTTTCTTTTTTTTGGAAACGGAGGCTCATTCTCTCTCCCAATCTGGAGTGCAGTGGTGATCTCGGCTCACTGCAAGCTCCACCTCGCAGGTTCACTCCATTCTTCTGCCTCAGCCTCCTGAGTAGCTGGGGCTACAGGTGCCTGCCACCACGCCCGGCTAATGTTTTGTATTTTTAGTATAGACAGGGTTTCACCGTGTTAGCCAGGATGGTCTTGATCTTCTGACCTCGTGATCCACCCACCTCGGCCTGCCAAAGTGCTGGGATTATAGGCGTGAGCTACCGTGCCCAGCAGTGTACTGTACTGTTTATTTTCACTATTCTCTACTTCTTCCTATTCTGTTGAATACATGTTGAATGTTTTCTTCTATTCTTCCCCTTCCTTAATCCCCCTTGCCTATTTCATATTTCTTTGTACTGGATTGTATTGCATTTTATGTTACTTCCTCAAATACATCTTGTAGTTTACTAATTTTCTCTAGAGCTGGTTTTCATTTGCTACTTAACCTACTCATTGAGTTTTTACATTTTAATGATAGTTTTAATGTTAATTACCTACAGTCATGTGTTTTGTTTTTATTTTTGACTTGCCTCTCCTTTATTCATAGCTCAGCTCTTTCATTTTAGTTTCCATACTTATTTGATAATCTCTTTCAGATTGTTTGATCAGCTACTTTGGAATTCAGTGTTGCACCTCCTGATTGTTGTGTCTGCTGATTCTCATCCAAGTGGTTTCATTTCTTGTGCTGTTTGTAGTTTTTACTGTTAGCTCCTGTTAAACTGGGGTTGTTTTCCTATGTAAATCATGCCCTCCCTCATGGCTCAATTTTGCATTTGCTTTTGCAAGTAAATTTTAGAGTTTCTCTACTGCAGGAGCAGTTTTTAGAATATTCTCTTAGTTTGAGTTTATTAAACTGGTTAGACTTTGTAACTTCTGATACCGTATCTGGCTGTGGGCTTTCAATTTCACAGGAGATTTTGTTTTCCATTCAGATTCCCCGTGATTCCTTTTCCCTTCCCTCAGCTGGTGGGTAGAGTGTTTACAGTTTTCTTTATCCAGACAGAGCAGTCCTTTGAGGAACCTCTCTCTAGACGGTTTTCCAGTTTCTTATTTCCAGCTTCTTGCCTCTCAGTGCCCCAGACCCACGTCTCCTTTGCTTGCATTGCTTACGTATGGTGTAAATCCCGTTCAGAGCTGATATCCTACTCACACCCTCTGAGATTCTTCTCTCATCAGTTGTGAGAATTACCAGTCTTGTTTTGAGTTATTTTTTTATTCTGATTTCTCAAAGATTTCTTCCTTTCCTCTCTTTCCTTTTGTTTTCTTCTTCCTTCCTTCTTCTGAGTGTAGAATTTTATTCTATATTATTGCTCCATACTTTAACCCAGCATTCCTATGTGTTTTCAATAGGATCAATAGTATCTGGGTGTAGTGGTGATGTTGGCGGAAGGATGTAAATTAATTTTGTTCATGTTGCCCAAGGATCTTGAATGATCTTTGAAGAATGAAATAAATCATATCACTCTGCAGGTTAAATCATTTCAATGACTTGCTATTGCACTTAAACTCCAAACTCCTTTTGGCTTTATATGTCTTATACAAGTTGACCCCTATCTCCCCATCTAACCAGGGCTTAAGCTTTTCCCTGCATCATTCAAACCACCTTCTTTCTTGCTTTAGAGTCATTGTTCTAGCTGTTCCTTCTGCCTGAAATGGTCCCTAGATCTTTGCATGGACATGTGCATTCTGACATCCAGAACACAGAATTGTCACCTTCTGTATTACTCTGTTTTCATGCTGCTGATAAAGACTGGGTAATTTATACAGGAAAAAGGTTTAATGAACTCACACTTCCACATGGCTGGGAAGGCCTCACAACAATGGTGAAAGGCAAGGAGGAGCAAGTCACGTCTTACATGGATGGCAGCAGGCAAAGAGAGAACTTGTGCAGGGAAACTCCACCTTATAAAGTCATCAGATTTCATGAGACTTATTCACTACCATGAGAACAGCAAGGGAAATCATGCCCCCATGATTCAATTACCTCTCACCGGGTCCCTCCCACTATACCTGGGAACTCAAGATGAGCTTCCGGTGGGGACACAGCCAAATCATACCACCTTCCCAAAAAGGGTTTTCCTGATCACCCTGTCACTCCCTCCCTCTCATAACACCCTCACAACATGTCATAGTCTACATGACACATATCACTATGTTAATTATACTTTTAATTTGTGTTTTTACTTGTTTATTTCAGAGGCCAGGCTAACAGGGATTGCTGATGGGGAAATAAATGATCAAGGATGAATTGTAGATCTGGTGCTTGAGCAAGTGAATGGATGCTTGTAAGAGAATAGGTGTGAGATGGAAATCAAGAGTTCTGTTTTGAAAACATTTATGTTTAAGATTTTTATTCTTTATCCTAATGAATAAATCAAGTAAGGATATTTAAGTCTGGAACTCAAGCAGAAGTCAGAGAGATATAAGCTTAAGTGTCATCTGCATAGAGATAATATTTAAAGCCACACTAGTAGATGGTAGCACCCAGTGGAAGAGGAAAATATTGTTAGAAAAGACAAGACAGGCAGGGCACAGTGGCTCACGCCTGTAATCCCAACACTTTGGGAGGCTGAGGTGGGTGGATCATGAGGTCAGGAGATCGAGACCATCCTGGCTAACACGGTGAAACCCTGTCTCTACTAAAAATTCAAAAAATTAGCTGGGCATGGTGGTTGGTGCCTATAGTCCTAGCTACTCAGGAGGCGGAGGCAGGAGAATGGCGTGAACCCAGGAAGGCAGAGCTTGCAGTGAGCTGAGATTGCCCTACTGCACTCCAGCCTGGGTGACAGAGCAAGACTCCATCTCAAAAAAGAAAAGAAAAGACAAAACAAGGCAATACGTCTTGTGAAACGATCTCCAATGTGGTATAGTCAGAGCTATAGGATAATGCCACTGAAGGAATACATGTACAATGAGGGGAGGGCTTTACGTGAAGAAATTGAGCAACATTATCAGAAATTTACCTCATTACCTTAACTTTTGCTTTTGCCGGTCAGAGGTTCGATGCATGGAGACTCTAGTGATGGGTGCTATGGATTTGCACAAGATAATATAAATAAAATGTATTGGTTCTCTCTCTAACCTTACTTGACCTGCCCAAACAAACATACAGAGTGATTTCATACATATTCGTTCTTTCCTCCTTGTCCATAGGAGCGAGTGTGGTGGGTTCTGTCACAGATGACACATGGATATTATCTAATAAAAATAGCTGTGATCTAAATCTCTGAGAAGCTTTATCTTGTAAGTAGCCCTGGAGGCTACTGAGAATAGACCAGAAAAGAATTTTTTCCCTTCTCATTTTGGGAAGACAGCTCATAGAATTGGGAAGCTTCTTTATCCTTCAGAGGAACAGGGCAACATTGCCAAATTTCTTCAGATGATTTAGTCCAAGGTGGGAATTATGCTCTGATGTTTTGAGATATACGATAAGGTTGAAAAGCAGTCAATTGTGGTTCTGGTAATAGAATGAACAGGCTCTCTGTCTGCTCTGGCTTCCTCCAGCTAGAGATCACGATCTCATGTTTAAATCTAACTTACTTACTGCTCTCATTGTCTCCCAGACTTATTTAGGCTATAAAAGGTTTGCCTAGAGATGTGGATTGTTTATGTGGAGTGTGAGGCACAACTGTACAATATATCCATGGCTTTGCTTTACGATTTCAGTCAAAACAAAATTAAAGGCTCATTATCACCCGTGCTCGGGAAGCAATGGGGAATATTTTAAATTTCACATTTTCATTGGTCTTTCATCAAGAACAGGACTAAAGTTCCAAATGAGATGCATTTTCTATAATGCATGTGGTGCCTTATCTTGAAATAGCTGTTGTCTTTGTCATTCTGATTTGCTTAGCAGACAGTTGGAAATTAAACAATAAAAAATAAGTTTCTGTACATGACATTTCATTTTCGGACAACCAGCAACCCAAATTCCCAGGCATTGAGATTAGTCTATTCATCTCCACAGGTGTCCACAAATGAAATGAAATGTCACCTAAAGCAGTAGACACACTTCATTGCTATTACACCCCAAAGTTTCCTCCAGTAAAATACTTTATTAAAATTAAATGAAAAAGCAAAACCTGTGCAATGGTTGTTCAAGCAGCTTTAATGAGCTTTAGAATGGAGCACACCCCCGACAATTCTTCCATGAGTATTTTACTATGCACAGGAAAACTGTTCAAAGAATATTATACTATACCATTCTTTCCTCATCTTCTTGGCTATGTGTTGAATCAATTAAATTGCAACTTGTAAATTACTGGTTAAAATACCTAAGAAAATAGCTTTTGTTTCTATTTATAGGTACAGTATGTACTTCCTGAAAATGTTTGCCATTTCACTGAATCATTTTCTCCTTTCTCATCACCTAGTTGTTTATTTAGCAAAGATTTATTTATGTGCCATGCTAGTTTGTTCATAGGGTAACAAATGTGAGCAAGATAATAGAGGTCTCTGGGCCCTTATGAAGTTTATAAGTTGGTCAAATAGACAACAGCAAAAACAACAAGAACATCATCTTGTCATCCCTATTAAGTATTTTCTATTTTGCCAGATACTGTTCTCGGTGAAGTCAGGTGTTCAATTGCCTAATTATTATGATGAGATAATCATTACACAGATGCAGGAAGGTCCTAGGAGAAAGATTCCATTATTACCCCCATTGTCTGGAAAAGAAAACAGAGGCAGAGGGAAATTTTAAGTAATTTGCCCCAGGGCATGTAGCTAGGAAGTAGAACTAACAATGCTAACAATAAAATGATGCATGTTATGATACAGGAAGTTCAGGATATTGTAAGAACATGAAGTAGAGGCTCTTGACCACAGTACCTGAGCCAGCTTGGTCTGCTGTAACAAAATTTCATAGACTGAGTGGCTTCAATTACAGACCTCTATTTTCTCAGAGTTCCGAAGGGTGCAAAGTCCAAGATCAAGGTCCAGCAGTGTTCACTTTAGGTTAAGGACTCCTTTCCTGTCTTACAGACAGCTGCCTTTTAGTTAGTTGCTCACATAGTGAGGAGAGAGAGAAAGAATGAGTTCGTTGGTGTCTTTTCTAATAAGGGCACTAATCCCAGCATGAGAGCCCCAGCTTCATGACCTCATCCAATCCTGATTACCTCCCAAAGACCACACCTCCAAATACCATCACCTGGAAGAGTAGGGCTTCAGCATATGAATTTCATGTATAAGATTCAGTCCATAGCAACTGGCTTTGTAATTTTTCCAGGTCAGAACTTTCCATAAATCAGAAATCATATTTAGCAGCCATGAATGAGACTGGTTTTTTTTTATTCTGAGACAGGGTCTTGCTTTGTCACCCAGGATAGAGTGCAGTGGTACAATCATGGATCACTGTAACCTCCAGCTCCTGAACCCAAGAGATCTTCCTGCCTCAGCCCCTTTAGTAGCTAGGACTGCAGGCTCATGCCACCAGGCCTCGCTAAGTTTTTTTTTTTTTTAAAGGAAAAAGCAATTTAATGAAAATCACTTGAGCATTTTAATGCCACGTAAATACATTGAAATAATGCTCTAGAAGTTATACAATAATTCTAAAAGTCCATTCTGCCTTTAAAGTTTTGTGAAATCTCAGAGCTAATGATGGCAGATATTCACAGGAAAGTAAGGTTTCCTCAGGTGTCACCTGGTACTTCACATAGAATCACTGGATCTCCTAAGGAAGCATTTTTATATCCATTCATTTATTTCCACAATATCAAATAAAGGAATATAAAACCACTTTTAAACAAAATAATGAATCCAGTTGGTTAAGAAAAATCATATACTCAGAATATGTTTTCTAGTTTCATTCTTCTTTATTATTATTTTTCTTTTTGAGATGGAGTCTCACTCTGTCGCCCAGACTGGAGTGCAGTGGCACAATCTCGGCTCACTACAACCTCTGCCTCTCCGGTTCAAGTGATTCTCCTGCCTAAACCTCCCGAGTAGCTGGGGTTACAGATGTGTGCCACCACACCCAGCTAATTTTCATATCTTTAGTAGAGATGGGGTTTCACCATGTTGGCAAAGGTGGTCTCAAACTCCTGACCTCAGGTGATTCGCCTGCCTCGGCCTCCCAAAGTGCTAGGATTACAGGCACGAGCCACTGTGCCCAGCCACTTTCTTCTTTAACATAGGATAACTGATCATCTAAGCAAATGCTAATTCCTAAATTTAGGTATTATTCTAAAAAAAAAAAAAAGAAAAAT
>NW_016805057.1:3558678-3564004 GCF_001698545.2 Rhinopithecus bieti
AGTTGAAAATGCAGAAATCACCGGTCTTCTGTGTCACTCGCGCTGGGAGTTGGAGACTGGAGCTGTTCCTATTCGGCCATCTTGCTCCGCCCCCTCCAATTTTTAAAAATTTTTTTTGGAGATGAGGTCTCCCTATGTTGCACAGGCTGGTCTTGAACTCCTTGCCTCAAGTGATCCTCCCATCTTGGCCTCCCAAAGTGCTGAGATTACAGGCATGAGCCACCATGCCTGACCTTGAATGAGACTATTTTTAAACACATATACCTCTGCTAAATTCCAACATTATTATAACTGAATTCTATGTAACCATTAGCTTTTTAAGTTCTTTAAGCTTTGATTTTCCCATCTACAAGCTGGGAGGAGGGTTGTTTTGCTGTCAAACTCATGCATAGATAGCATTTCTATATGTGAATGGTGTATATTTCTATGTGCTAATATATATGTGAACAGTGAGATGTGTGTGGCGGTGTCTGTGCACACGTGCGCATGGGGGCAGGCAGCAACCTTTCTGACACTTTTACATGTATAGCGCTTCTTAGTTTACCTCTTTGTAAAGTACATGTGATGATCGTGACAGCTGAGATGTTATTTTTATTCTCATTTTACATATGGAGGCCAGGAGGTCAAGTTTCTTTCTCAAGGTCATGCAATTGGTGTGTGGTTGAGCCGAGGTATGACCTAAACCTCCTCTGACTCCTGGGTTAGTGCTTTTCTTCTGTCCCATGGCTGCCTCATGCTGGTGAGCATTCTGCCTGCTACTTGGGCTCTGAGAAAGACATTCATTCTCTGTGGTACACTCAGCTGACGTTTCATTTTGTTTCCTTGCTATCCATGCTAACACACCGCTGTGGTGAGTGTTGCAGTGCATTTTTGAAGTATCGATTTCCAGTCAGCCCCCGTCCCAAAGACCCTACCACACACCCAATTCTATTTGCTTCACTTCAGCTCACCGCTCACTGCTACCTGAGAGCCTCTAGTGTGTTACCACTCTGCTTATGGGCACACCAGCAGAAATGTACTGCAGTTACCAGGCTTCAGTGCTAGGAAACCAGCACTGTTTCTGTTTCAGAAATGTGGACAGATTTTGCAATTTTTTAAAGATTATAAACAATCTTCTTTATATATGTAGAAATACAGATATTTTGATTATTTTATATAAATCCATATATTGGGGCACATCATCCTACCTTATAAAATGAAATCTTTTAAAATTTGCCCTTACTTAATCTTTCCCTATCCATATCATCCTCTACCCCCAGCTAGTCTATATTTACAGTGTAGCATGTGCTCTTCCAAATAATTCTCAGTGCTCATAAAATCATATGTAAACATTCATGTATGTGTATGTCCAAACATCTACCTAAAAATAAATGTACGTGTGTATTTTACAAAACCAGGTCACTATTTATGAAAATGGATTCATACTACTATTGTGTATCCTTTACTTCTTATTATTTAATATTTTAAGGCAAATCCCAGACTTTATGTTGTTTATATACAGTAAACACTTAAGTATTCATCACTAACAGATAGGTATTTTTAAGAACGTAACCAATTATACTAATATCACCTATAACAAAATTTGTAATAGTTATTTAAAATCACCCAATACCCAGTTCATGTTCAGATATCCCTGATTGCCTCAAAACATCTTTTACAGTTGGTTTGTTTGAATGAGGATTCAAATGCCAAACATTGCACTTGCCTGATATGTCTCTAAAATTTACAATGATTTTCCCTTCCCCTTCTCTGTTAATGCTTCTATTTGTTGAAGAAACAAGGTTATTTTCCTTGTAGAATTTCCCACCTTCTAGATTTGTCTTATTTCATTCTTGTGGTGTCACTTAACACCTACCCTGTGCTTCCTTTACATACTTAGTTGAATATAGAGGATTGACTAGATTTCTGGCTCAATTCATTTGGCTAGAATACTTAATAGTTGGTGCTGTGTACTTTCTGTTGCATCACAGAGGTGTGGAATAGGAGGAATACAACATTGGCCAGCCCACTTTAAGTGATGCTGAAATTGGTCAGTGCGGTCAGGTGTGGTCAGCTTTATCTTTCCGGTATAAACTTCCTCATCAACCCCGACTTAACAGTTTTAGCATTAAGTAATGAACATTACCTACATTCATTATTTCACTCAGAGTTGTAAAATGATAATTTTCTAAATCTATTAATCTTTCCAGCCTTTATTGGCTGGAATTCTATGAAGAACTCTCTCTTGTCAATCACTGGTAATCCTGAATAACAGTTTGTATAGGAGAGGCATAATAAAGGTTGATTTTTTTTTTTTTGGTTGTCAATTTTCTGAATAATGAAATGGTGCTTTAGCAACCTCCAATGGTGACCAATAACGTTGTTGGACTCAGATATTTTTATATATTAAATGTGTTTTAGATTATGGAATTTTATTACATTTGATACTCAGATGATCTCATTCTTGGCCAGTGGGCACTCCACAGAATTGCTGCTTTGGTCTTCTTTTAACAAGATCCCAGTACTTTATGATGACTTCTTTGATTTCTGGTAAATAGAATATCCTTGACTTATCCAGAACACTTTCTACACTAGATGTAGATTGAGTCATTTCTCCAAAGTGGACTGGTTCCTTAGTGAGAAATGGCATTTAGAGAACATAATCTTGATTCTAGAAGTTAATTTATTATCTTTTTAATGATTCTATGGCACTCCATGACATACTATGAAATATTTAACCATTTTCCCTTGCTGGCATTTACTTAGCATCCGGTTTTGCTATATCCTGCCTTTCAATTGCAAAGTCATATTGAAGATGGGAAAACATGGTTCAAGAAGCTTTCTATAGGCCTTACACAATTAGTAGAAATGTAACATTGAAAAATAATATGAGAATGCTTGGAATTCTTAATAGAAATTCTGGCAACCCAGTGGTTCTTGGGCAATATGTCCTTATTCAGTTGGGTGAAGAATTCTCCTTTGCTTCCTGGAGCTCATCTTTAACAAGATGAGAGATGATGCCCTTTCCTTCTTCCTCTTTTGGTTGGAGAACAGTTTTCCTTTCTTCTCTTATGGATTTTGGTAGAAACATGTTTTCTGTTTACTTTTTCTAACTGTGATCCTGGCAATGAGATGGATGCTAGCTCTCCAGGTCATATAGCAGCTTGGACCTTTCATAAGCTCCATATAACTGTGGATGGAGGTCATGCTGGGTGCCATATTGGCAGTACATTTTGTTCTTGCAGAGGGCATTCTGGCCTTCTTGATTCTATATTTTATTCTTTGCCAATCATCATGCAGTGTGCAGTGGAGAAAACAAAATTTATTGAGAGCTTTCAGCTCTGTAACTAGCAATAACTATTCCTGGCTGGCCACAAAGTTCCCCAGATGTACCCTGCTATATAATCCTGATTTTCTAGTTCATTGTAAATTCACAACACTGTGCTGTCAACTATCCCTCTTTTCATATCTACATAAAAAAAAATTTCCTGGTAACATTCTTAAAGCATTTGATAATACTTATAGAGTTTATATAAAAAAACTTTTATTGGAGTATAACATACATTGCAGGAAACTAAACATAAATGTATAGCTTGATGAATTTCCACAAACCAAACACATTTATATAACCAGAACTTGGATCAATAAATAGTCCATTATAAGTACACCTGAAGCCTTTTTATGCTACTTTCAGTAAGTCTCTGCCCTTCTTCCTCCAAGAACAGTCATTATCCTGATCCCTAAAAGCATAGATTTATTTTGCCTGTCTTTGTACTAAAGTAAGTGGAATTATACACTACATACTTCCTTGCATCTGGCTTATTTCTCTCAATATTTATGCTGTTCAATCATATGAACACATGTAATTGTAGATTGTTCATTTGAATTGCTACATAGTGTTCCATTGTGTGTCTCCATTGCAATTTATCTATTCTATGTTGATGAGCATTTGGGCAGTTTCCAGTTTGGAGCTATTATAGATAATGCTGCTGTCAACATTCTACTACATACCTTTGCTGAACATACATCTGCATTTCTGTTGGGTGTACACCTAGAAAGGGGATTTATGGTCACAGTGTATGCAATATACCCTGCTTTATTAGGTAATGCCAAAGAGTTCCCAAGTGGTTGCACCAAACCAAACTCCCACCATCAGTGTGTGAAAGCTCTGGATGACACACACGCTCCCCAACACTTGATAGTTTCCCTCATTTTCATATATATATGAAACTTTCAGGTTGAAGAAGATTCCCAGAGTACAGAAGACTTTCTAATACCATCCTCCAAGTTCTGTCCAAAGTGTAGCAATATATATAGGGCAAATTAGACTGGAACTCTGACAATATCCTAATTTATTTCATTGGTGATAGGGAATGGGTCAAATGAACACATACAGGTTTGCACACCATCAAGAAGCCTATGGGTTTAGTCATTTTAGGGCAGTCAACTGTTTCCTGCTGATGTTTGTTATTATGTGTATTTTATGACAAAAATAAAGAAAGAGAAATATCATTCACAATTCCATTACTGTAACATACTAATAGTTTTTAGTTCCATTATCCACACACATATCTGAATTTTATATGGTTACAATCATGGTCTCAATATAATTTCATATTATGCATTTTTGAACTAAATGTTTTCTCTAAAGCACTTTCTCATGTTTTAAAAATATTTCCTCATATATTTAGGTTGCTTCCAATGTTTTACTATTCTAGAGAGGTCTATAGAAATATCTTCACCAGTTTACCTTTGCTTAAAAAAACTAATCTTTTAGGCAAAAGTCCTAAGAGTGGGATTATGGAGTAGAAAATTATCATTTTGTTTGGCTCCTGATTTATCATTCATCTCTCTCTCTAAAAGGCTTTTCACAGTTTATACCAGAGGAATCCACCTTCTTGGAAAGCACAAGAGCTAAGTTTGACTTATAGCAGCAAGTGCTCTGTTAGCTTCATAAACAAAGAAAACATATGGCATATTGTTGAAGCAAAGTTTTAGCTTTTGGAAGATTTAAAAATCCTTGCTTAGTTTCATTTGTAATACAAATTTAGAAAAAAGCAAATTTCCACGAGCAGGTGAGTGGATAAACAAATGTGATATAGCCATGCGATAGAATACTACTTAGTAATTAAAAGGAAGGAATGATTGATACATGTGTTACAACATAAATGAATTATGAAATAATTATGCTTAAGGAAAGAAGCCAAAGAAAAAAGAGTACATACTCTATGATTCCATTATAGAAAACTCTATATAGGCCGGGCGCGGTGGCTCAAGCCTGTAATCCCAGCACTTTGGGAGGCCGAGACGGGCGGATCACGAGGTCAGGAGATCGAGACCATCCTGG
>NW_016805057.1:3564440-3571776 GCF_001698545.2 Rhinopithecus bieti
AAAAAAAAAAAAAAAAAAAAAAAAGAAAACTCTATATAATGCAAACTTAACATAGTGACAGAAAGTAGATCAACATTGCCTGTGGACATGGGGTGAGGTAGAGAGGAGCAGGAAAAAAGGATTGCAGAGGGGCGCATGGAAACTTTTGAGGCTGATGGATATGTTTACTACCTTGATTGTGGTGATGGTTTCATGGGGATATATATATGTTAAAATTTATCAAATTGTACACTATAAATATATATAGTTTATTACATATCAATTATACCCCAATTAAGCTGTTTTTAAAAATAATATTTCTTGCTCACTATTTCTAACTCTCTGAAGATCTAAAGAAAATGAGGAGCAGGAGTTGCTGTTAGTTCATTATGACTATTTAGTGTAGTGAGTTAAAGGGACACGATTAAACCTACGATACTACATAATAATAATGAACAACAATTTCCGTCCTTCATTTTGTATGCCCAAAAAAGATATGCTCAAGTCCTGACACTGGTACCTGTGAATGTGATCTTATGTGGAAAGAGAGACTTTTCGGCCTGTGAGATACAGGAGCCCCAAATCCAATGACTGGAGTCATTGGAAGAAGAGAAGAGGATGCACAGAAAGACACACAAAGAGAAGAGCACCATGTGTTGATGAGGCACACAGATTGGAGCGATGCAGTTACAAGCCAAGAAACACCAAGGAACGAGAAAGAGGCATTGAGCATTCTTCCTTAGAACCTTCAGAGGGTACATGGCCCTGCTGACACCTTGATTTTGGACTTCTAGCCTCTAGAATTATGAGTGAATACATTAAGCCACAGAAGTGGTAATTTGTTATAGCAGTGCTTGGAAAGAAATACATATACCAATATGGTTTTATTAGCTAATATACTCTAATTTGGTAATATCAAGGGAGTAACACAAGGTATCTGCACTACAGAAGCAGATGTCTGATTATTAGGTTCAGCGATGAAACTTTGTATTTCAAAAGATGGGTCCCCTTCATTCTCTCCTTGTTTCTGTGTCTGCTGTCCTGAAGCCAGATGTGTTACCATGATGTCTTTATGTTAGTATACTAACACAGCAGTTCTCAAAGCTCTGTTCATGGACACTTTGAGCTCCCTGAGACTCTTACGGGGGGAGGCCAAATCTATTCTCATATTTTCCCTTTTCACTGTGTTGACATTTGCAGTAATAGTGCAAAAGCAACGATAGGCAAAACCGCTGACACCTTAGGACAAATGGCAGTACCAGCAATTGCACTAGTAGACATCTTATTCTTCATCTTCATGACTGGCAGAAAACAAAGAAACATAAAAAGAATTGGACTTAAGAATGACCTTGATGAAGGAGCAACATGATTGATTAAATCTTTATCCTTCAGTACTACATGTATTTTTAATATTGTGTGTGATGTTATGGGGAGTACAAATAAAGCACTTCTGTTACATACAGAAGTACATAAAATAGGACCTGTGTAACTGAGTTCTAGCTAAACTAGCTTCTTTTCCCATGAACACCAGTTTTACTTAACCAAAAACTTGGACTATTCAGGTTATTCAGACTTGGGTATTTGGCAAACATGTTCCTCCATGCTCAGAGATTCTCCTTCAGAGGCAACCATCTTAGACTCTGTTTTCTTTACTGAGAATGGCATTTCCTGTAAAAGCTTAAACACAGGTAGGGCCCAGGTATTTGCTTAAGGACAGAAAGCATAATGTTGTAGAGGTGGGTTCCCTTCCAGCCCATTACACTTCTCATTCCACTAAACGAGACAGGTGGTTTTCCACATTTCATACATCTCCTCCTTGAGACAGTGAATCAATGCTGCAAGAGAAAAAAATGCCAGATGGAAAAGCTGACAAGTCAGATATTACACAGCCACTTAATTTTTATTTTGTAATTTTCACAATCTGAGCAACCAAGTAGAATATATTAAAAGATACTAAAACACACTGTGATAAAATTCATTTGACCAAGAAATATAGGCTTTCATGTTTTTGTCTCCAGCTCAGCCTTTTCTCATTTTTAATGTCAACTGTTTTCTGGATTTGGCACTTATTTTGACAAAAGCTATGTTGAGTTGCAAATTGAAACGTGGTGCATAGCTTCTATGATTAAGAAATTCAGAATCTATCCACCCTAAGGCCTTGAAGTCAGAAAGAAATGCCCAGAGAAAAATATCTCAACTTTGCCATGTACTGATGAATGCCTGATACAAATATTAACTGTTATTTCTGCAAATGTTCCCACTGTTTTATATACTTCATTTCCCCCATTTGTGGGACTGCAATGTATTCTGGAAACTTGATGAATAGAAACTCGTGATTGAGTCTTCTCAGCATGGGACAGGTCAGTATTTGTGGCTTAGCTGGCTGGTGCCAGAGTGGAGAGCTTGTCTGATTTGTTTCCACCCCACGCACTGAAGGATTTTCAAGATTTTCCTCTTAATATTTGGCTTCACTTGATAATCCTAGAGCATGCTGGGAAATGGCAGCAAGAGAAAAAATTTTGTAACCACAGGGAGGCCTGCTCAGAGGGCTGTGGGTAAGTATGAACGCTTATGTGTATGCCTACTAATGACTCTTCAACGTTCTGCTTTTCACAAGGTTTTCCTTCAACAAAGAGTATGTAGGCTTGTGAGGACAGTGGGCTTTTAGAAAACTCAGCCATTCCCAGAAAGACAAATGCACATGTGAGTCATTTCCCAAGAGAGATGTCACTAGTCAGGAAGGTATGTGGAACCACATGGTTCAGCTTGCAATTTAGAATTTCAAAAGCAGGAGTTGGTCAAGAGTTGCCTAGGGTTTTAACCTCACGTTTTACCGTCATTTTCTTTCTTATTTGTTGAGTGCTGACCTCACCCTTGGCATAGGTGGGATAGAAGAGATGCTAGTTGCCTCTGATCAACATTGGAGAAGGTACCCAATTAAGAAATAGGCTTTATAGCCAAGAAGGTGACTAAATCCCAAAGGCTTGTTTGTTTTCTTTGTGCAACCCAACTTATGTGCTTTCTTTTGGATTCTGTTGTTTCCTTTGTTTTTGTTTGGTTGGTTGTTTATATGTTGTTACTAAGACTCTGTCTTGGAGATGTTGGACAATAGGCTAGTGTCTCATTGGATCTGGGTGCTCCAGATGTGAGCTAGGTCCTGGAAGGAGGTGGTAAGAAGGCTTTACACTATGCCCTGGGGAGGGCTGTTTTGCTGGCTGGGTGACCAGGCTCTGAGGAAGTCTGTACCTAGAAGTCGATTTTCTAAACATTCAGCAGGTGTGTGAGACATCTGACCTGCTTATCTTGGTACAGAAGGAATCCAGCTGGAAGTGATCTGTGTGCAGCATGTGCCATAGAAATGCAAGGAGTCTTTTCTTGTGACCCTGTACCTATAAGACCTCAAAGGACCTCACTCATAACAGCTAGGATGACTCTATGAACCTCTATATGCTGGAAATAGCCCCAGCTTAATTTAGTTTAATTCAGTTCACATTTATTAGGTTCCCTCTAAGAAAAATGCCAGAGGCTTGAACATAATTAATTTTTGTGATTTTTTATCCTCATTTTAATTGGAAGAAACTGGGGATTAGAGAGGGTAAGTGGCTTATCCAAGTTCATACAACTATCCTACCACATAACTTCATTTTGATAAGAAATATGATTGTCTCTTTTGTGATAAAAATAAGATCTTGCGCCCTGATGAAGTTGGACAGTCTGGGAGTTCTGCCTATTCTGATTTTTTTTTTTTTTCTGGTGGGATATTGGATGAAACATTATAATACTCAATTATAAATTCATGGTAACGTTGGGAAATGTATGTGCTTGTGTATGTGTGTGTGCTTGTGTGTGTATGTGAAATATAATGTGTGATAGTTGTCCCAGGCTAGATTTCCTGAAACAAACTCATGTCTTTTGGGGCACTCATCATACCTTCCCTTTACTTTCTGTCTAATGCTGGTCTCCCCCAGGCTCATCAATTAGAAAAGCCTATAGCTGTTGCCACATAACTGCCTGGAACTCTTAGTGTTGATATATCATCTTCATCTGTTTATAGACAAATGAAAATTTAGCCACATTTTTTTAATTACTTAAATTGAAGACAGCTCAAGCCTGTCTCAACAAAGTGAGAATGTCTTCTTTATATAATCTCAAGTCCTCATGACACTTATGCAAACCTTTTTAAAGAATAAATATAAAAGGAACATTGCCCCCTGATTATGTAAAGGTGATGTGGCAGACATGGTAGATTGTCTTGTTTGACATCTGTACTATTTCATTCTCGTCTGCTCTTCTATATAGCCTTTGTCAGGTATCCTTGTTTTGAAGGATCTCAATAGGTTTTAACTTCCAACCCGATGCAAATTTTAGTGGCAGCAGTGCTGAAGGCACCATTCACTCTTTGGAGTCTAGCAGAAGCAAAGTCATGTTAAAGCCCATAGCTCTTAGCAGCTTTCTAATTCCCAGGTTGCAGAGAGTACAGATAAGTTACTGTAATCCTGAAGTGGTTTCCTGATTCCCTCATATATCAGTCAAGAATCTCCAAAGAAACAGAAAAAATAGAAGATACATATGTTAAAGAATTGGCTTGAGTGATTTTGGGGACTGGCAAGTCCAAAATTTGTAGGACAGGCCAGCAGGCTGGAAACTGAGATAGGAAGTGATGTAGTCTTGGGTCTGAAATCTGTAGGACAGGCTGGCAGGCTGGAAACTCAGGCAGGATTTACATTAAAATATTGAGGCAAAAAGTGAAATAAATAAAATGGTGAGGTGGAATTCTCCATTCTCTAGACAATCCCAATTTTTGCTCTTAACACTTTCAACTGATTAGATAATATGTGCCCACATTATTTTTACAGGTAATGTTCTTTAAAGTCAACTGATTATAGATATTAATCACATCTACAAAATACCTTTACAGCAATATCTAGACTAGTGTTTGACCAAACAACTGGGCACCACAGCTGAGCCACACTGACACATAAAATTAACTGTCACATCTTGTTTCCTGACTGTGGCAGAGATAACAATGAACTTGATGGGCCACTTAAGCAGGATTCTTCTAGAAATCTATCCTGGAGTTTCATCTTAGAACCCGCTATGACAACCAGCTCGTCTAAGAAATTTGTAAGCATCTTACTCTCTTTCTGCTTAAAATAGCTAGAGTGGTTTGTTATTTGCTACTGAACCTCACTGATATTTTAGCAAAGTCTTGATATCAAAACCTGACAAGGGGAACATGAGAAAGAAACGCTGCAGATTAATTATGCTCATGAGCATAGATGCAAAAGTAGTAACTAAAATATTAGCAATGTGAATTCAGGAATCCGTAAAAAAGACAATGTATGACCAAGATGGTCATACCAGAAAAGCAAAGTTCAGCATTAGAAAAACAGCTTGTTTAAACACCATATTAACAGATGAAAGTCTTTCTCAATAAATACATAAAAAGCATTTGATATAAGGCTATCAGGAAACTAAAAGTAGAAAGAAACTTCCTTAACCTGATAAAGCATACCTAAAATAACAAACATGAAACAACAGGAAACTCAATGGCAAAATGTTACATTTCTTTTAAAAACAGCAGCAAGACAAATACACCCACTATTATTACTTAGATACAATGTATTGGTAAAATTTTCAGAAAGCAAACTCACAAGAAAAAGAAATGATAATTATAAAGACTGGAGAAGCAGGAACAAAATTTTGTTACTTATAGATGAAATTATTGTAGAAAAACCCATAAGAATGCAGGGACAAAAATTAAAATGAGTAAGGGAGCTCAGCAAGTTTGCTGGATAAAGCTCAATATACATTACTCTATTAAATAGAAAGTATATGTATTTAATTAGCAGCAGTAAAATTACAAAGTGTATAAGAATAAGGCAAATAAAGTAAAAAGACCAATAAGAACGAAATATAGCAATTCTATTGAAAGACACTAAAGAAGCTAGAAATGAATGTTGAACACATTTTAGTTTAATGTTGAAATGAACATATTCACAACACTGAACTTTTCTATGGAAAAACATGTTGAAATACCATGTTTTGTACCAGTGTTGTAAATATGTCAGTTCTCACCAAAGTCATTCGCAGTTATAAAGAAATTTCATTCAACATCTCAACAAGAATTTTTACAGAACTTTCTAAGTATATTTTTAAAATTTACAAGAAAGAACAAAGTGTTATAAATAGTCCAGATGCTCTTAAAGAAGCATAAGTTGGCAAGGTGTAGAGTTAAGGGTGGAAGAGGCTTGGCTACTTGCAAGTATTAAAAACTGGTAATTATGTTAGTAGATATTGGCTTGGTGGTCGTAAGTAATCAATGCAGCAGACAGGAAACTTAGAAACAGATAAACTATATATGAAAATCTGATACAGAGCAGAAATGGCACTGTAGATTATTAGGATATGAAAAACTAGAAAATTAGACCCATGCTTCACATCAATTTCAAATGTAACAGCAATTTAAATGTGATGGGCAAAGCTTCACAACTTTTCTAAGAAAATGTAGAATAGCTAACATTTATAGTTAAAAGTATTTATTGACCAACACACAAAAAGAAGTACATTTTGATGCTGGAATTACTTGTTTATTAAATATTTGTTTGAACTTCCATGTAAAACTGTCTGATCCTGGGTTTCCCTTTATGAAAAATTTTAAAATTGGCATAATTTCTTTTATGGATATGGGTGACATTGATTTCTAATTTAATCTCATCGAGATGAGCAAATGCAGATTCTGATAGGAGTCTTTAAGATTTATTGAACCTTTACTTCTTTAGTCAGTTTTTAATAGACATTCCATGCATTCTTGAATAGAATGTTCTATAAGTGTACATTAAAGTAGGAGTTAATAATTGGTTTACTTAAATATTCCATATACTTACTGATTCTTTGCTTGCTTGGTCTATGAATTATTGTAAGATGTTAGAATCTTTCACCATAATGGTGGACTTATCTTTTTTTTTAAATTTCTTTTATTATTATACTTTAAGTTCTAGGGTACATGTGCATAACGTGCAGGTTTGTTACATATGTATACTTGCGCCATGTTGGTGTGCTACACCCATCAACTCGTCAGCACCCATCAATTCGTCATTTATATCAGGTATAACTCCCAATGCAATCCGTCCCCCTTCCCCCCTCCCCATGATGGGCCCCAGTGTGTGATGTTCCCCTTCCCGAGTCCAAGTGATCTCATTGTTCAGTTCCCACCTATGAGTGAGAACATGCGGTGTTTGGTTTTCTGTTCTTGTGATAGTTTGCTAAGAATGATGGTTTCCAGCTGCATCCATGTCCCTACAAAGGATGCAAACTCATCCTTTTTTATGGCTGCATAGTATTCCATGGTGTATAT
>NW_016805057.1:3575300-3586296 GCF_001698545.2 Rhinopithecus bieti
TTCTTCCTTGAGCTGCTGTGAGCTCCACCCAGTTCGAGCTTCCCAGCGGCTTTGTTTACCTACTTAAGCCTCAGCAATGGCGGGCGCCCCTCCCCCAGCCTCGCTGCTGCCTTGCGGTTAGATCGCAGACTGCTGTGCTAGCAATGAGGGAGGCTCTGTGGCTGTGGGACCTTCCCGGCCCGGTGTGGGATATAATCTTCTGGTGTGCCCGTTTGCTTAAAGCGCAATATTGGGGTGGGAAGTTACCCGATTTTCCAGGTGTTGTGTGTCTCAGTTCCCCTGGCTAGGAAAAGGGATTCCCTTCCCGCTTGCGCTTCCCAGGTGAGGTGATGCCTCGCCCTGCTTCAGCTCTTGCTGGTCAGGCTGCAGCAGCTGACCAGCACTGATTGTCCGGCACTCCCTAGTGAGATGACCCCAGTACCTCAGTTGAAAATGCAGAAATCACCGGTCTTCTGTGTCACTCGCGCTGGGAGTTGGAGACTGGAGCTTGTTCCTATTCGGCCATCTTGCTCCGCCCCGGATTTATCATTTTTTTCTTTCCATTTTATAACCATGTTTTATATGTTTCAAAGATGTTTTATTGTATGCATACATGTTTAGAATTTTTGTATTCTTCTGGAGAATTTCCTTTTTATTAATATGGAGAAGCTCTCTCTATTGATATAATAATTTTTTCCCTTAAAGCCAATATTTTGTCTGATATTAATTTAACTGTACTAAGTTTTTAAATTCCTTTTTTTTTCTTTTTCTTTTGAGTCAATTTTGCTGTTGTTGCCCTGGCTGCAGTGCAATGGCACAGTCTCAGCTCGCTGCAATCTCCACCTCCTGAGTTCAAGCCATTCTCCTGCCTCAACCTCCCAAGTAGCTGGGATTACAGGCATGTGCCACCATGCCTGGCTAATTTTGTATTTTTAGTAGGGAGATGGGGTTTCACCATGTTGGCCAGGCTGGTCTCAAACTCCTGACCTCAGGTGATCCACTGCCTCGGTCTCCCAAGGTGCTGGGATTACAGGCATGAGCCACCATACCTGTCTTTAATTCCTAATATATATTTTTCCTATACTTTTAATCCTTCTGTAAATTTCTGTTTTAAATATGCTTTCTGTAAATTCTCTTTCAAGGTGGGACTTTTGTTTTTTTTTTTTTTTTTTTTTTGAGAGGGAGTTTCACTCTGTCACCCAGTCTGGAGTGCAATGGCACCATCTCAGCTTACTGCAGCCTCCACCTCCCAGGTTCAGCGATTCTCCTGCCTCAGCCTCCCAAGTGGCTGGGAATACAGGTGCCTACCACCACACCTGGTTAGTTTTTGTAGTTTTTAGTAAAGAAGGGGTTTCACCATGTTGGTCAGGCTGGTCTCGAGCCCCTGATCTCAGGTGAACTGCCTGCCTTAGCCTCCCAAAGTGCTGGGATTACAGGCTTGAGCCACAGTGCCCAGCCGAGGTGGGACTATTTTAAAAAATATTCAATATATAAGTATACATAGTTTAACATTCTTTGTCTTTTGGGTGATTGAATTCATTGATATCAATTGTATTACTGATATATTTGGATCATTTCTTCCACCCTCTTTTGTGAGTTTGTGTGAGCAGACTCCTTTTGTGCACTAATAAGTTTAAATGTTTCTCTGGAAATTATCAAGGTGTTTTAATATACACAATATACATACACAGACACACACACACCATAGGAAGTAGGCTATTTTTACCTTTATTTTGAATGGTTCATTGTCTAGCCTTAGGTCACAGAGCTATTCTGTGGCAAAGACTAGATTGGAACCAAAATCTTCTGGAACTGGACCCCAAGTTCATCATTCTTTCATGTTTCCATGATGTCTTCAAGATAGAGAGTCTATCATCTATGTAGAACTGAAGACGACAGAAGACATGAAAGGAGGATGGGGGCTTCCAGGAAGAGTCAGTGAGATGTGCTGAGGTCAGAACTTTTATTGCCCTTAAATGGGTGTTGAATGGAGTTTTGAAATTGAACTACTTTTTCTTTGTTCTTGTTTCTCTGATGGATTTTCTCATTAGAAGGTGATGATGTTTTCTACTACATAAGTGGCATTTAAATACGGAGCCTTTTTTTAATTGCTCATGGTATTTCACTCACGATGAAATGAAAGTCTCGTGAAACTGTAATTTGAAACAGAAAAGAATGGTAATTTTGCCCATTTTCTTGAAAAGTAGGAAGATATGAAGAAAATTGTTGAACATGCCTGACAATAGAAGACCTAAGGCCTAAGAAGTCCATTTCAATGAATCACAAAAGAAATCAAAGAACAGAATTTCTCTCTTTTGAAGTATTGCTTTATTAAGTACGTATTGCTTTATTCAGTAGTTCACTTGGCAAAAATTCACTTGGCAAAAATTTCTTCAGAACTTTTGCAGCATCACTGAGTCTAGTTTTGGCAATTAGTTTAGGATTTGAAGGAAATCAAATGACACTTGACTAAATTGATTGGTTAAATAAAACTTTAATCATTAATTGTCCAAAGTTATAGAGGTCATGTGATTTAAGGGAAGGGAGGAAACTGCAATTATATTGGGGGATTGAAGAAAATCAAGTGCAAACAGTCTGATTTTTTGTGGGTTCTACATAATTTTGAGATGCTCATTTCTTCTCCCTTAGATCACAGCAGCAGCTTTCTAGACCTAGTGTCATGTCCCTTGTCCAAATTATGGCCACTTCATGATAGTGTGGATCTTCTGAAAAGAGCTCTAAGTAGTTTGAACGTACTGTGAGAATCAGATTGAATCTAGCTTCAGAATCTGAGTTTTGCAAGTCTAGGTCACACACACACACACACACACACACATTTTCTTTTTGTGAGGTAGGGTCCCATTCTCTCACCCAGACTAGAGTGCAATTGTGCAATCACAGCTCACTGCAGCCTCTATGTCCCAGGCTCAAGTGATCCTCCCACTTTAGCCCCGAGAAGCTGGGACCACAGGCGTGCAGCACCATGCCTGGCTAATTTTATTTATTTTATGTAGAAACAAGGTCTCACTATGTTGCCCAGACTAGTCTTGAACTCTTAGGCTCAAGTGATCCACCTGCTTTGGCCTCCCAAATTTCTGAGATTACAGGCATGAGTGACCGAGCCTGGCCAGTAACTAATATTTTTGATAGAATAAGTTGCAAATCTGGAACATACTTGTTTTAAAAGTAAAAAGCCTTTTAAATTGGCAAAATCTACAATTCTAGGTCTTAAATGAAATTTAGCTGGGCATAAACAAAGGCTGAATTTCATTTTGAGTCACTAATAATCTAAGTTAAGGGCAATGTCCCTTTTCTTCTGTTGTAGGATCACCTCTACTTTGTGTTACTGTGGGAGGTGAGGGTGCTGTGTAAGAAGTACTAACAGGTAAAAGATGATGCAGTAGACTTTAGTCTTTTAACTGGTCTCCTCACCTCTATTCTTGATCCTTACAATTTATACAGATGATGCCACTGGAACCACTTTTTTAAAGCCAGTTGAATCTTATGGATAAAGTGTTAACTTCATAGCTTGGATTAAAAATGATTCCTTGTCCAATCCTGACCTGGTCTTAATCTCCAGTCCTCTATCACCACCTCCAAACGTGCACACACACACACACAGTTTTAACAACATGCTACTTGCTGTTTCTTTCTCTGCTTGTACTAGTCTCACTGCCTGCAGTATTCTTGACTGTCTTCCACCTTTATAATCTCAAGACCCAGATCAAATATCACTTTCTCTTTGAAGCCGTCCTGAACTTGCCTCTTATTTGTGCTCTCTTTTCTGTGCTCCTAAAGCACCTTGTAAATTCATCATTTTATAGAATGTACCAGTAGCATTCTAGTAATCCATTACGAGACATTGGAATAGCGAACACCCAGAAAAAGAGAAAAAGTGGCTCCATAGGGATGAACTTTCCTCTTCCTGTTTACTACCTTTACTCCTGTCACTTCCCACCTTGCTCTTTTTTCTGTGACTCCAGAGTGGTCTATCTGGGTCTGCTGTTCTTAGGTGAACATCTGTTTCCGGAGGATGCACAGAAAACAGGCATATGTAAATCAAGAATTGTCAGTGTACCGGACACATTTTGCTTAAGTTTAAGAAAAACGAGGAATCAATTAAGCATGTGAAAAAAAAAATCTTCCTCAAATGTTGATATATTTTTTGAAATTCACACTAATCATATATTCTATTTTAATATAATACATATAAAAGTAAATGTTTATGCTGAGGTATTATGAAAAATAGTTCAGTTTTTTACCTAAAATTTGGAAAAGTATAGTAACCTAAGCAGCACAATTTTAGAAAGATGAGCTATTCACAGTTATAAACCAGTCTGGTAATAATAGTCATAGCAGCCATTTATTTACTAACTATTAAATCTCAAGCACTGTGAGGGGTACTGTGTACACATTTTATTTAATCCACAAAAATCTTGTGAGCTAGGTATAATTATCTCCATTTTATAGAAAAGAGAACTGATGCTCCAAGAGGTCATATAACTTGTCCAATGTCACCCAGTTTGTGAGTAGAGTTAGGGTTTGAATTTCAGTCTTTCTGCTTCCAAAATACATGTTCTTTCTACCATACTAGTATAAGGTAACCTCTGAGGAATGATAACTGTGAAGAAATAAAGAGTTTTCAGAAGCTGGACTTGAATACTAATACACCTGTAACTCAATAGCAAATAATTCTACTAACTAAAAAAAATGTACTTAAGTCAATTTGGCATCTCTAAAAATGCCCACCACACATAGTGGTTACAAAATCACTTGAAATAAATGATCAGAGTTAGTTATCTCTTGAGGATTATTCATCACTGTCCCCCCAACATGGAACCTCTGACATCAACCCAAGGGCACTGTGTAAAAGCCATGACTCCATAGCCCTGTGACTCCATGGTCCTGTCCCACCCCCAGTTCATTTCTTTCCTCCTCCTGACTTCCTGTTTTCTGCCCCTGAGGCTGGTCACAGCATCCCATGCTGCCTTCCTCACTTCACTCTCTTTCTCTACAGCATTCTCTCTCTTCTGAGCATAGCCTTGATGCATGACTTCCTTGACAATGGTTTAGCCTCTAGGTTGACAATGCAGACCCAGATGGCCTTGACATACCCTTATGATATACCCTAAACATGATGGTGCTTACCCAAGAGGGATTTGAAGACCATTTCTATCAAGATTACCTTGAGGGAGTAGAGTCTGTAAAATACTAAGCTGACTGAGTCAAAACCCCTGGGAATCAGAGCCCATGTAATCTGCACTTTAACAAGCTTTCTACTTGATTATCATGTGGCCAGTATTTGTTTTGTTTTATTTTTGTTTCTTTGAGACGGAGTCTCACTCAGTTGCCCAGGCTGGAGTGCAGTGGCGTGATCTTGGCTCACAAGTGATTCTTGTGCCTCAGCCTCCTGAGTAGCTGGGACTACAAGCGTGAGCCACCATGCCCAGCTAATTTTTGTGTTTTTAGTACAGATTGGGTTTCACCATGTTGGCCAGGCTGGTCTTGAACTCCTGACCTCAGGCGATTTGCCCACCTTGACCTCCCAAATCATATGGTCAATGTTTTTATAAGTAACGCCCTACCAGTTTGATGTCAATCTTTGGGTGCCTCTATGCTTTATGCCATCTTCTGCAATGACTCTCCCACATGTGAGGACTCACTGTCCTGACCTGAATAGATCATTGCTCTGTTCCATTAATGTGCTTAACTGATGCTTGCTTATAGTGCTTGAGCCTTTCAGAAAATCACATACTGAGAGTGACTGTCTTTTGCAATCACAAATGGAGTTTTTTTTTTTTTTAATTTCATATATGACCTCCGTTTCCCCAAAACCTTACCTGTTTGTGGGTACAAATAAAGCCACTTAATATCTATAACCCAAATTTCCATGATTCATGCCCACACCGACATAATACAAGATCTCGGTTCCCCACATAATTTTCCCCAAGTATTTCTGGGAGGTCTTGAGAGGTGCCTGGAAGGTGCTCTTAGCCCTGCTTTCTTGCACAATGCTATGGGTTGATGCGTGTTGCTCTTGGAATCATTTAGGCTGTGCTGCTCCATGTCTGGAAGGCTTGTGACCTTCTTTCCACAGTTGCTGATATCCATGACCAGGACTAGGTGCTCTCTTTCTGTGCTCCACAGCCACAAATCCTCGGGAAGCTGGGAGTGTGTCACCAGGCATCCTGACTCAGATGGAGCCCTTCTGTGCTTGACATAGAAGTGGGGAGGGTGCTGCTCGCCCTGACTCTGTGTTGTTGTTTTTTTCTCCACCTAGTCAGTACTCTTATTTACCTAGGTCTCCAAAGCCTCTTGCGAAACCATTTCATTCAATTTCTGCATGCAGCTCCTCTCTCCAACACCCCAGACACACACTAGCTTGTGTTTCCAGTCCAATCAATTCCCTGGATGAACGTGAATAGCCCCAAACAAAACCACTGTGAAAAATCTACTCTAAGTGCATAATTTTACCAGTGCATCATACATGCTCAGCCATGTCTGAAGCTCATTTTAAGCTTAGGTTGGGAGCCTGGACCCCAACACACACCCACGTGTTAAGTTCCTGATTTCAATGATCCCAGTTTGAAAAGAATCCTAGAGAAGAGGTTTAAACACACTTTAGAGAGTAGGATAGGGTGTCAGTTAGAGAGCCCAAGCAATGTTGATCTTAAGAACATTTTTAAAAAACATTTTTCTTTCCTTTAAAAGCGAACATCTGATATTTGAGTTGTAGAATATGAAAGAAAAGAGAGAAGCAGGGTTGAACCAAATGCAGGATTCAGCCTTCTAAATAGAACACATTCTTCCCTACCTTTCTCCTCCTTTACCATGCAGTGCCAGCTGTCACTGAAAGCTGCTTCCAGACCAATTTCTAGTTCTTTATCAGAAAGGAGGATAAAATCTTACAAAAGAACAGATGATCAGATGCCATTGGTTCCTCCAACTCTGGAACTGCTTTAGAAAGGAAGTTGCATCTTTGCAGAATTATTATTATCAATCAACCTTTATTGCTTCAGCTTTCTTTATTGCGTTCTAACACACAAAGTAATGAAAACATATAATAAAGAGAATAAAACACGTAATGCATCACTGTGCAGATATTGCAATCATAGCAAATCCAATGTAAATGCCCCACGGGGAATACTTGAGTCTTCCAATACATTGCTAACAGTTTGTATGATACTACATCACGTTTTTTATCTACTAACGCTGTCATGCTCTGCTAAATATCGTGCCAGCATCAACCCCAAATAGCACTACTCCTTCTCATCCTCCAAAAGAGGGGCATATTTCTTTGCTGTCACTGGTTTTAATGTTTGCAAAGAGGAGCTCCAGCTTCTGAATAATTAATGCATAATGATTACTAAACTATGGGTAGTTTACTATTCTAGCCCCTCTGGTCTTTGCAATGCTGCTTGCTTTAATATGCACTTTGAATTGGAACCAAGAGGTAGTAAAATCCATTAAGACGGCATGGAGCTCAGTCAATAATGATTTACAGAGTTTGGCCACATCCTGGGATTTTCATTCTTGGCTCTCAAGCCCCATCTGCTGCTCATGTTCTGACGTGGTCTCCCCTTTTGCAAACGCTTTTGTGATTGCAAAAGGTTTCTGCTCTGTTTAGGCTTAAAGGAGTCGACATGCAAAAGTTCAGGTCAAGTACACTCTTCTCTGCTATTTCCAACTCTGGAAGAACATTAACGGTGGCTAAATACACTTGGAATATTTCTGCCATAGATACATGTCAAACAACTTCATGATCTCACCCAGTATGGGTACTTAGTAAAGATTCAATACTGATCATAATTATAAGGGTAATTCACCCTCAGGGATATAGAAGGGGCTTGCAAGCTAACTGGGAGGCCTTTAAAGAGAAAGAGCATTGTTTTCTCATGGTGAGAGTGGCAGAGTACTAACGTGAAGTCTGACTCTGCTCTGTGCTACTTGTGGTTTCTGCTCGGTGACGCTCCTGTGGATGAACTCAAACTTTAATGAATTCCATATGCTGTAAGCTATGGCATCCCAAAGGGCAAAGATGGGTCATTTTAGTGGCCTTGCCTGTGACTTGGAATGATTTAATGTGCCAGGAATATATATATATATATATATACACACACACACACACACACACACACACATATATATGTGTGTATATATATATGTATATATATATACACATATATATATGTGTATATATGTGTATATATATATACACACATATATATGTGTATATATACACACACATATATATGTGTATATATATACACATATATATGTGTATATATATATATACACATATATACACATATATATATGTGTATATATATACACATATATACACATATATATATGTGTATATATATACACATATATATATATATATTTTTTGAGATGGAGTCAAATTCAGCCACCTGGGCTGGAGTGCAGTAGCATGATCTCGGCTCACTACAGCCACTGTCTCCCGGGTTCAAGTGATTCTCCTGTCTCAGCTTCCCAAGTAGCTGGGATTTCACGCACCTGTCATCATGCCTGGCTAATTTTTGTATTTTAGTAGAGACCGGGTTTCACAATGTTGGCCAGGCTGGTCTTGAACTCCTGACCTCGAGTGATCCTCCCGTCTTGGCCTCCCGAAGTGTTCGGATTACAGACCTGAGCCACCGCGCCCAGCCCGAGGAATGTTTAATGAAAAGACATGACAATGGCAGGGCAAATTCTCCTTGGGTGGGCATTAGGTAGGGGACTAGTGACTTCTGTAAGGCAAATGAATCAAATTTTATTTCCCCTAGTGCTTCATCAGGGGCGAAACATATAATATCCAATAGAAAACTGGCCTGGTGAGGTGGCTCATGCCTGCAATTCTAGAATTCTAGAACTTCGGGAGGCCAAGGCAGAAGGATCACTAGAGACCAGGAGTTCTCAATGGGCAACGTAGTGAGAACTTGTCTCGAAAAAAAAAAAAAGAAAAAAGATTAAAAAATTATCCTGGCATAGTAACATGTGTCTGTAGTCCCAGCTACTCAGGGGACTGAGGCAAGAGGATGGCTTGAGCCCAGGAGTTTGAGGCTGCAGTGAGCTACATTCACATCACTGCACTCTAGCCTGGGCAACAGAGCGAGACCCTATCTCTAAAAAAGAAAAGAAAAAAAACGAAGAAGGAAAATTGATGAAGATATCTGTGGAATAGTGTTAAATAAAAGATATGTTGTAAACACCATTCCATCTTAGACAAGAATGGGCGCGTTTAGGGTGGTATGGCCGTAGACACACCATACCATTTTAGCCAAATAGCCTCTTAGAGCCTGCCCTTAATAATGTTGTCATCTTGTATAATATTACTCCATTTCCCTTCTTTTAAGAATCCCCCACCTATTCCCAGGAAAGAGAACTTTTAACATTATATGTATATGTTAATATGTATTAATATGTATATGTGCGTGTGCTTTGAGCCTGTTTCTGTAGATTGAAAAAAAGATCTATTTGCTTATGGTCGGAGATGCTGTTATTTGAAGTGGTTCAGAAAAGGTCTTTGACTAAGTGGATCCTGGTGATCTACATGTTAGCATACATCTAAAAGGTCAAGCTTGCTAGTTCCTCCTCACCCAGCAGACCAAGCCTTATGGACTGTAATTGGTGCTTTAACCTTTCCAGCTCTTAAATCGTTACGAGGCCTGGCACTGGGTTAAATTGATGGGACCTAAGTCGTTGGTAAAGGGAAGGGAAGCTGACGTGTGCATTGCTCCATGACTGCCATTGGTTTACTAATGAATCATTTGTCAGAGATGAATGAGTTAAGAGAAATATCTGCAGGATGACCCAGGAAGCCCCCATAGGATGGTGCATGATGAAATAACAGACCAAATATATTATACAAATCTCTGAGTATTGTGGAGAAATCTAGAAGATATTGATAGTAAATTAGTGTCACTATTTATGTCAGATTCCCAGCAGACAAACCCAATTGCTTCAGGCCCCTCCATAGCTTACTATGCACAATGGGTCTATTAGATACATTCTTGGTCGAATGGGTTAGTGCCTGATTGCCCCAATGATAGGGGTGAGAGGGAGGAGAGCCTGGGAAGCACAAGGTAGACCACCAAATGGTTCAGTTCAGTCAGCCCTAGGGGCTCTCCCGATGCCATTGCTCCCATCCTTCCATGTGTCAAGGCCCTGCCCTCCTTCTCAGTTGTTTGTGGTTACTTGAGTGACCCAGGTCATTGAAGAGGGAGGGGAGGTGATTGTCCTTATCAGGTGGGTTGGACAGAACTGAGCAAAAGTCAGATGAGCCTCACTCCTGCTTGTCCGTCAGTGAGTGACGCCCAGACTACTGTGGGCTGAGCACTGGTTCTGCCACCACAAAGCTTCTGAAGTACCAAATCTGAACAGCCTCCTGATGGTCCTCCATTCCCGCCCATGGAATCCCTCTCTCCCCTTCTCCAGAGCCAGGAAATTGTTTCCTAGACTGATGGACATGGACTGATGTGTCTATTTTTCCAAATTTGTGCCATCTTGTACCTGCACTTTAGCTTGTCACATGTCAGTAAATAATTTCACTCCATTGTTCTCTTCTCTCTGCCGCAATGTTCCTAAGGCAGTGGGTGTTTCATAATGTCTCACTGAAGTCGGGGGAGATATTTTGTGGGACATACAAATCTAAGGAGAGGGGAAGCTGATTTGGGAGGGAGATTGAACACAGTTAAAACCTTAAAAATGTTATTTTGCACATTTGTTTTTTTTTGTTTTTTTTTTGTTTGTTTGTTTTTTTATTATACTTTAAGTTCTAGGGTACATGTGCATAACGTGCAGGTTTGTTACATATGTATACTTTTGCCATGTTGGTGTGCTGCACCCATCAACTCGTCAGCACCCATCAATTCATCATTTATATCATGTATAACTCCCCAATGCAATCCCTCCCTCCTCCCCCCTCCCCATGATAGGCCCCAGTGTGTGATGTTCCCCTTCCCGAGTCCAAGTGATCTCATTGTTCAGTTCCCACCTATGAGTGAGAACATGT
>NW_016805057.1:3590240-3629576 GCF_001698545.2 Rhinopithecus bieti
TGTGCCTGTATGCTTACAGCGCAGTATTGGGGTGGGAGTTACCCGATTTTCCAGGTGTTGTGTGTCTCAGTTCCCCTGGCTAGGAAAACGGATCCCCTTCCCCCTTGCGCTTCCAGGTGAGGCGATGCCTCGCCCTGCTTCAGCTCTCGCTGGTCAGGCTGCAGCAGCTGACCAGCACCGATTGTCCGGCACTCCCTAGTGAGATGACCCCAGTACCTCAGTTGAAAATGCAGAAATCACCGGTCTTCTGTGTCGCTCGCGCTGGGAGTTGGAGACTGGAGCTGTTCCTATTCGGCCATCTTGCTCCGCCCCCGCACATTTGTTATTAGATGTGCAAATAACTTACTCAAGTATGTATAAGCTATTGTGGATAATTTAACTTCTTTGTACCTTCATCTTTTTTCATTTGTAATGGGTATAACGATTGCATCTTAATGAACAAACCTGTGAGTATTGAAAAATATAATGCATATAAAATGCTTCATTTGGGACTGGGCATGTCACACAAACATATGTTCAGTGTTAAGGAGGAAATGGGAAGGAGTTAGCCTACCATCTACTTCCTAGCTGACCATTTATATTTATTGTGTTAGTTTTCTGTGGCTGTTGTAACACATTGCTGCAAACTTTGTGGCTTAAAACAACAGAAATTTATTCCTCCACAGTTCTGGATGCAGGAAGTCCAAAATCAATTCCACTGGGCCAAAATTGAGATGTCAGCAGAGCTGTGCTCCCCTGGAAGCTCTGGAAGAGATCGTGTTTGTGGCTGCACCATGCCAACGTTTGCCACCATGCCTCTGTGTGTGTGTGTGTGTGTGTATGTGTGTATAAACTCTCCCTCTACTTTCCTCTTACAAGAATACACTTAGGCCCCAACAGATAATCCAGAATGATCTCTTATCTCAAGATCCATAACTTAATCGTATCTGCAAAGACCCTGTTCCTGATAAAGTAACATTTACAGGTTCTAGTGCTTAGGACCTGATATATCCAGAAGGCTATTATTCTGCCTACCACATCTGATCTCTCCTAGCCTCAGTTACCTTAACTGTAAGTTGGGAATAATAATACCTTCCTTACAGGTATTGTGAGGATTAATTCCATAACATATGTGAAAATGCCTCATTAATGTTAATATGTTACGCAAATAGTTGTTGAAAAAAATCTTTGAAAATCCTTCGAGACGAATGTAACTGCAGTATGCATCCATGGTGAAGTGGAGCATACAGCCTACATTTTCTGAAATGGTGTTAGGATAATCTAATGTTGAAAATAACAAGAAGCTGTCAGGTTTTGTTCACCGTAAGCATTACAGATCTACTCTTTGCTGGATACTCTTCTGAGGACTGAAGTTACAAGGATACAAAAGCCCTGATCTTGAGGACATTATATTCCATTTGGAGTGAAGAGGCACACAAAGTTTAAATACACTGTGTTGAGTGGCATGACAGAATGTCCCCAAGAGTGTTGCGTCATGAAGTGGGGGTGGGGAGGGTTTAGATCATCACTGGGACGTCCAGGAAGGACTTCTCATCTTTGTGGGTAGTGGCTTTGGAAAAAACTCAACTAGCCTGTAGATCTGGCCTGTCTCGGTTGCTTTGAGTCATAAGTTAAACAGATTGTTTCTATAACCCCTTTGGCTCTTGAATTTTGGAGTGGAATGGATGATGTTGTGGAATGGGATCAAAATATGGATATTTGCTACTTGACTCTTCTCCAAAGCTTGAAGGCCGCAGGGTTGTATTGGGAGGATACTTTAATTTAGCACAAAGAGTCCGGGAAGACCTCCTAATCTTTTTCTCCCACCTCCTAATTTTAAAAATGCCTGAATCTTTAGTAATTCAACCAAATAAATTATGAAATACTCATTGACAGATGGTGGGTTTGATGGAGCTGTCCCTGGAAATAGATCTGTAATTCTGTCACGTTGATGGGAAAGAGGATGTCGATAGGTTTCTGATTCATTGTCACACTAGTAAGGGCTGCTGCCTCGTGGTTTCCTGTCAGGTCCTTGTTCAGCCTACAGTGAGGGTAGACATGGGAATGTGTCATTCATACCTATGGGGAATAAATGTTGCTTTCTCCTCCAATGTGTTGTTTCAGTACTCTAAATAGTTATGATATAAGAGTTAACAATTGTAGTTTCCAGTTTCAAAGACGCTGACAAATTATGGGGGTCCTATTTGGAAAGACAGGCCACATTAATCAGAAGACAACAATTTCCAGTAGCATATTCTAAGGTAGCAAGTGAGTGGTACAGACAAGGAGTTTTAAAGACATTTGAAAGAGAGTGGTGTTTGGAGAAGAGTCTGTTGAAAAGGTGGGCCAAGACTGAGCTTTAGAATGATGGCAGTGAGGAGGCGGCTAGGAGGGCTTCCCAGAAACACAGGAAAGGTGGCACTAGCAAGAGGCACAGACACAAATGTGCTGATGCATCCTTGGAACAGAACTTACATCCATGTATATAAAGTAGTACGTCTAGAGCCATATGATGGTAAAATATAAGTCTGAATAGGGAGGCTCAGTTCAGATTCATTTATTCATCCGTTATTTATTGAGAGTATAGTATGTCCTGGCCTTGACACTAAGGCAAGGAAATTTGTACTTTGCAATGCTGGCAATGAAAAATGAAGACTATTTTTAGTATTGGACTAAATTATGGAAAATCCTGATTTGGGAAGATTCCTGTGGCTGCTTTGTATAGTCTATTAGTCTGTTGTCACTGTGCTAATAAAGATATACCTGAGATTGGGTAATTTATAAAGGAAAGGGATTTAACTGACTCACAGTTACACATGGCTAGGGAGACCTCACAATCATGGCTGAAGGCAAAAGAGGAGCAAAGTCATGTCTTACATGGTGGCAGGAAAGAGAGCTTGTGCAGGGGAATTCTCATTTATAAAACCATCGAATCTCATGAGACTTATTCACTACCATGAGAACAGTATGGGGGAAACTGCCCCATGATTTCATTATCTCCACCTGGTCCTGCCCTTGACATGTGGGGATTATTACAACTCAAGGTGAAATTTGGGTGGGGACACAGCCAGACCATATCATATAGTGTACATTAGGATGGGAAAATGTTAAACATGGAGAGATGAGTGACAGAACAAATTATAGGTGAGAGGTTTAGACAAGAGAGGTAGCAGAAGGAACAGGTGCAAGAGATGTTATTGGGGAAAAGTGGCTATTCTTCTGTGTTTTTGTAGTGCTTTATAGAGTATATTGTTTGATTGCATGTCTATTTCCCCACTAGACTCTAAGTACCTAAAAGGCAAAGACCATATCTGATTTACTGTGTCTCCTAACCCCTAGTGTTGTGCCTGGTGCATAAGTCCTCAGTAAATGTTTGATGAGTTTTTGATTATTAAATACAAATTGGACGTGATAGATGATGGGGGAGAAAAGTTAAAAAACACTCAAGTTGTGAAATATAGAAATGGGAGGGGTATTCATTATCAATAGAAAAAGGGATAGGCACAGCAGAACTGCTACTGAATGAAGATATTCTCTGGCTCTCATTGGTCAGGAGTTTCTGACATTAAGTTGGTAATGAGATATTAGAACCTACTTGAGTTTCTAGGTTACTTTTTAGGAAGAGAAACAAGGAGGCATAGCTTTTAAGATAGTGTTTCAGAATCTTGAATGGGAGGGAGAAGGGGAGTGTAGTTTGAAAAAGCAAATTTTTTACTCTCAAATCAGATTTTATACTTGGGAAAATATAAATTATAAAAGGAACCTTAAATATGTATCAATTAGGGAATGGATTTTAAAATATTAATATACTTCGTTAAGTCCAGTCAGAGATTTTCTCTAGCACCTTTAAAAATCATGCCTCATGGGTCTAGGTCATCCTCCGAGCAGGCAGGTGTAGGAGGAAACTTTCACCCCATTTTATAAAGTTTTTACGTGCAAAAATGGAATGAATTGGGGCTCATTTAAAATAATTCAATCAAGCAGTTCAAATGGTGAGGAAATACAGAGGGCAGAAAGTTCAAGTCCCCTTCATTGCCATCCACGTAATTTTCATTACAGGCAACCATTGATAGAAGTCTGTTTTCTTTTGTCCAATTTAATCTACACATGCCTACACACAGAGGGATGTATTTTTACACGTGAGAACATATCATACCTATTTGTTTTGGAGTCATTTTTTGATAACATCTACAGTTTTTTCATGTGTAAACAACCTCATACGTTTAACAGACATATAGTATTCCATTGTAATAGTAATAGTCAACATTATTGAAGCATTTGCTCTGTGTCAGGCACTGTGCTAAGCATTTGGTATGATAATCTCATTAATATTACACCAATCCTAAGGGATGGGTACTTTCATTATCTATTTTACAGAAGGGGAAACTGAGGCCTTAAGGTGCTGGGTAAGTTTACCAAGGCCACAGAGAAATCATGTGTCAGGGACAGAATTTTATTCCAGACAATCTGTGCTTTCATTTCTTTAATTCATGCATTTATTCATAGAGAAACTACTTTTTGAGTCTTACTATCTCCATACACCGGTCTGGGTACAGGGGATTCATGGTAAAAAAAACAAAAAACAAAAACTAGATAAAATTTCCTGCCCTTGTGCGGTCTCCTGGAGAAGGCAGACAAGATGAATAGGCAAAATGTATAATATAGATAACAAGGAAAGAAACATAGCAGTGAAGAGAGATAGGAACTGTTGTGGGCAGAGTGTAGGAGTTTCAGACAGAGTGTTCAGGTAAGGCCTTTTTGAGAGGTAACACTTGAGCAGAGACCTGAAGGAGCAAGAGCACCAGCCTTGTAAATACCTGGAGGAAGAGTTTTCAAGAGTATTCAAGGCAGAGGGCCTGCGAGGTGCAAACGCTTTGAGGAGCAGCAAGGAGGCCAGTGTAGCTGGAATGGCCTGAGCAAGGGGGACAGTCATAGAAGATAATAAAGAGGTGTAGGGGGTCAGATCATGTAGATCTCATGGGTCTTCTGGTACCTATTTTGGCTTTAACTCTGGGTGAGATGGAAGGATATTGAGGGGTTTTGAGAAAAGAAGGGACACAATCTCACGACATCAAGCTGTTGAGTACAGACTGGAGGAAACAAGGGCAGAAATGGGAAGATCTGTTGGGAGGCTGTTGTCATAATCTGGGTGAGAGAATATGGTGGCTTGGATGGCAGTGACAGCAGGTGAAGTGTTCTAATTCTGGAAATGTTTAAACAGTAGAGCCAACAAGATCAGATATAGAGTGTGAGATTTAAGGGGCCGAGGCTGAACTCATTGTCCTCTACTGGAGAAATGGACATGTTATGCTTGGAAACCTATTAGCAATCCATAGGAGCTATTGAGTGGAGAGTTGCCTGTAGAATTCTGGAATTCATAGAAGAAGTCCAGGCTGGATTATCAATGTGGAGATTGTTAGCATATAGGTGATATTTAAGGCTGTGTCCCCAAATAAAATGACCTAGAGAATAAATGTATACAAACAAAAGATGAGGGCCAAGAAATAAATCCTGGGCTATGCTGGCGTTACAAAATGGCTGTAATGAATATTCCTGTACATGTTAGTTGTGCGTATATAAAGTAATCTCTTTGGATACTTTTCTGTTTTTCTATTGAAGGATAAAAGGGCTTTTTTTTTTCTTTTTCAGTTTGTTAGTTGCTCATAAATTGTCCTCTGTGTCAATCTGTATTCTCAGTTGGAAGCAACAAAAGCCCAGGCTACATCAAACAAATAATTTTCCAAAAAATTCTCTCCTGCTAAGAAAATGTAGGAGTCAGTATTGACTGGAGGCAAGCTTCAAAAATCGGTAAAAACCAAGGCGCTCTAAAGGTTGGGTGGCAGGGATGGTTTGATTATGATACTACTGTGGCCATTGCTGATACTGGCAGTAGATGTGGAGCTGCATGTTGCCTTTTGACTGTTGTACCATTAAATATACAATTTCTCCAAAGGAAATTGCACGATGCCACTGAACATCAAGGGACAGCAAAGTACAGTTCCTTGGTCAAATCTGGCCCTCCACCTGTTTCCATAAATAAAGTTTTATTGGAACAAGACTCTCCTATTCATCTACATGTTGTTTAAGACTGCTTGCACACTTCCATGGCAGAGTTGAATTATTGCAACAGAGATTCCGTGCTCCCAAAGCCAAAATTATTTACTGTCTGGCTCTTAACAGAGCTTACCAGTCTCTATAGCAAATGAAATTCAACATTTTTGTATTAGTTTCTTAGCACTGCCATGCAATAGTACCACACACTGGGTGACTTAAACCACAGAAATTGACTTTCTCACAGTTCTTGAGACTAGAAATCCAAGATCAAGGTGAGGCAGGGTTGGTTTCTTCTGAGCCTCTTTCCTTGGTGGTCTTCTCCCTGTGTCTTCATGTCTGTGGCCTAATCTCCTCTTCTTATGAAGACACCAGTCATATTGGATTAGGGCCTACCCTCATGATCTCAGTTTAACTTAATGACTTCTTTAAAGACCCTATCTCTGATATAGTTACATTCTGAGATATGGGGGTTAGGACTTCAACATTTAAACTGGGTTGGGGTGAGGAGAGGACACAATTTAATTCATAACAACATCTTTTATCTAAGAGATGCTTGCCTAAAATTTGAAATCTAGGGAGGGGAATTCTGTTAGTTAAGGCTATAATCTGGCCCCTACAATTCATTATAGAAGACGAGTGCACCTACCGGTTTGATTATACACCATGGGAGATTACACTGAGACAGAAAGTTAGATGTTGGTCCGTGGAAATAACAACAAGAAAAACAAAGTATCAATTTATATTCCTACCAAAAAATTTTGGTATATTTGTTTCCCCACAACAGTGAGGAATTAACAAATAGTATTTCTAATCCGATTAAAGAAAAATGATATTAATGTTTTAATTTACATTTCCCTAAATAATAAAGATTGAAAATTTTCCACATGTTTACCGGCCAACTTTATTTCTTCTCAGAATTCATATCCTGTGTATTTTTTTCCTGGGGTTGTTTATTTCATTGACATAGAAAAGAGAAGAAGCTTTTATAAATTGGACATTTAATTTTTTACTTCATATTTTAATCTTACAGCTATTTTTCTTCCTATATCTAGCTTTGTGGTTCCTTTCACTAGATAGAAGTTTAAAATTTTTTATTTAGTAAAATCTGTCCATTTATTCCTATATGGCATTTGGGTGCTGTGGCGACCTTCTACACCCTAATATGTTTTAAAATATACTTTCTAGCACTTTTAAAATAGTTTTCTTTTGGTGTAGCTCATCTGTCTATCTGAGATTTAGTTTTACATATGTAAGAAGAAAATATAACTTTAAGTTTTATAAATATATAGCCAATTGCCTTAATTTCATCTTTTAAGTAAGATAGAAATTACATACTTTTAGATCCACCTTTATCATTAATTCTAGTACATATATATATGGGTCAGTTTCTGAAATGTATGTGGTTTTTATTTTTCCTGTTGGTCAATTTTGTCACTACGACACTTATTTTGTTGCTGTGTTTTTTATAGTATACTTAATACCTAATGTAGCAAGCACTTTTCAAAACTTTCTCAGCTACCCTTTCACATATTTTTCCCTCAAATAAACATTCAAGCAACCATATTAAATTCAATTTGTAATACTATCTTGGCATTTTGGTTGGAATTGGATTGAATATATAAATTAGCATGGGAAGAATAGATATCATTGTTATATTAAATTGTCTCATGGTGAACGTTGTATATCTCTTAATTTAAGAGTTGTTTTAATATCCTTTAACAAAATTTTATCTTTTTTATATAGGTTTTATATGTTCATATTTTCTTTTCTGAGTATTTTACTGTGTCTGTGCTATTATGCATACATTTTTCATTACATTTTCTGAGTGGTTACTATTTCTATATGGCAAAGATACTGATTTTGTAAATTGGATTGCTACCAAATACCACATGCAAAGATATGTTCCAGATGAATTTTAATCCTAAAGTTAAAAAATAAAACTGCATTGCAAAATATATTTATGATATGGAGGCACTGAAGAGTTTCTTAAACAAAAGAACAAAAACAAAATAGTCAAACAAAGAATGATGAATTTGTTACATAAAAATTAAGGTTTCCAGTTCAATGAAGGAGACAGACAAATGATACATTGAAAAAAATTCTGGCAATGTCTAAAGCAATAAGAGATTAATATTCAGAATTTATAAGGAACTGTATAAACCAACAAGGAAAAGGGCAATAACTCTAATAGAAAATGGGCAAAGGATTTGAACTGGCTTTTACCTAAAAGGCTATTGGGTATATAAAAAGATACTTAAACATATTCATAATTTTAAAAGTGCACATTAAAACAACTAGTTATCACTTTTTACATCAGACAAAAGTTGGAGAGCTGTATAACATGCATGGGATGTGGACAGTGGCAATGCCAGTCAACTACCTGTGGGAGGGTGGCAGGTGCTGCTGGTCTGGAGTACAGTGTGGAGCTGCTCAGTCAGATTGTAAATCTCGACCTAGGCATACGGACCTTACGACTCAGCATTTCCTCCTTTTGGTGTATATCCCAAAGAACTTATCCCACAGGCTCATAAAGGGCTATAGGAAGATTTTCATCACAGGGCTTTGATGAGAAGTTGGAGGGAATCTGGTTGTTTATTACTGGCAGTGATGGAGGCACACGGTGGATTACTCTGCAGCCATTCAAGGCAACAGACTGGATGATAGCACGTTCAGTGTTTGGTGAAAGAAGTGAAAATTTAAAATTAGTAGAATGAACTCTATAGTACAATACCATTTAAGGAAATTTAAAATACAACCACACAAAATAGTGCACACTTTGCTAGAACACATAAAAGTGAATGAATACATCCCAAGTAAATTGTTGCTTATTGAGGGAGGAAAGGGGAATGGGAATGAGGAATAAGCACGAAAGGGAATGAATGAACGAACGAATGAATGAATGAGTGAATCTGGAAACTTTTTAAAAACTGCAAAAAAGAAAGAATGAACATATTTCCCCCAACAGCCATGCCAACTCTTGCAGATGATTTGGTTAGCACACTCTTTAACAAGCTTAGGATATATGACTGCAAAGCTGACTTTCCTTAATATTTGTAGATACTGAATTATCAAGTGTCTCCTCCTCAGTAATTGCAGTGATCAGAGAATTATTGCTGTGTGGTTCTGGTAACTCCTCGGAAGGTGTAGCTGAATTATAAATATCAGACAGCAATAGTAGGAGTAAAGTCATTTTGCTTTTATATTAACCACTCTGGAGGGATGTCTTCAATCCTGGCTGATGTAGTGACACCACTTTGACCAATACGTACTCTTCATCGGCCATCTGGCTCCTGGGAGACAGGATGATTCCCTCTTTTGAGAGAGATGATATACTATTGGGGAAATCTTTCTGAAATAAGTGAGCCTCCTCTAGATAGGGTTTACAATTTAAATGGAAATGGAGGAAAGAGCTCTGTTCGATGATGACTGTAAGGCAGTCAAGACTTTCCCCCTTCATTTTGTACTCCTTTAAACAAGCTAGGCTGTTTTATTCATTATTGCTCATAGTGTCCTAGGCAGGTGTAACTGTCACATAGCAAGAGATGAACTCAACAGGGTGCAATCATAAAATAACTTTATGTTTCCTCCTGAGGTCCTTTCAAACCTACTCAATGTGCTTGTTTAAGTCCAATAGATTTTCCAGTAACTTCTAGATTATAAAAAGTCTTCGATCACTTCAAGTCACAAGGATAGTCTAGGTCAGCAATTTGAAGAGGCAGACAGTTTAATAATACAAATTCTGAACTTCATTTAAAGTTTAAGGCGCTACCTTCTCCCAGCTCAGAACTGCTTCAGGCTGAGAAGCCAAAGATGAGGAGAGAAGGCATTACCAACATCAATATTTCCACTTGCTGCTTTATCTTTTTCTTATATCCCCTTTACTCCATCCCACTTCGCTGTCTCTGCCTCCTCCAGGTTTGGACTGGAGGACAAAAGAAAAAAAAAATCAGGAATAGGAAATGTCTTCCTTCAGTGAAAAAGATGTTATCTGGCACTGTAGATAATTCCCATGAAATTTCAACTTTTACAGTCCCTAGAAAATAAATTCTTCCAAAGATTTTAAACGATGTGAATATAACATTGTCATCAAATACTGGAAAAGGTTGCACAAAAATAAAGGTACAAGTTTTCATTTTGATTGTGAATAGCGAAGCAATTATCCCAAATTTAAAAAATTAAACAAAATTCAGCAGCACCTTGGAAGATAAGACACATGGCCCCGTGAAATGTATTAGAGTGGTGCATGTCTAGTTTGGTATAGGGAAACACATTATAATGTATTTCATCATATTAGTAGATGTGCACTGGGAATGTACAATGATTATTTCTCTAGACACTAAAAGGCCTTTCAAAAGTTTGACACTCACTATTTTAAAATTCAATTAAATAGAAATACGTAGATCCTTTGTTAGCGTCATAAAAAATGCCCATCTTAGTTCGCAAAATAGCATCATACTTAGTGGACAAATTCTAACAACATTTCCATTACAATCAGAAATAAGAGAATATTTACTAGCACCACTATTATTTAACATTGTTTAGACCGAGGTACTAGCTGATACAAACAGTCAAGAGAAGTATACGTTGGAAAAGAGGAGGTAAAATTATCTTTTTTTACATATGATATAATTTTTAAACTTGGAAAACTAAAGATCACTTGAAATACTACTGTAAACAATGAGATAATTCAGAAATATGATTGCTACCCAATTAATATAAAGACATAATTAACTGTTATATATATGGTCAACAACCAATTGGATGATATAATGGAAGACCCCATTTATAATAGCAATAAATAACAAGATAAATTTCCTAGAATAAACTCAAGAAGAAATGTGCAATGTCTGTAAAATAAAACTTTATAAGACATAACGTACATAAAAATAATGACTTGAACAAAGGAAAGGTACAGGAGAGAAAGAGATGCTATATTACAAAGAAATTAATCATACCTAGGTGATAGGTTGATAGGTACAGCAAACCACCATGGCACACGTTCACCTATGTAACAAACCTGCATGTCCTGCACATGCATCCCAGAACTTAAAATAAAATTAAATTAACAACAACAAAAAAGAAGTTAAATCCTTGCCAAGTTAAACCATGCATTTTGTGCAATCCCAATAAAATAATGATGAGGAATAATTAGACATAGACAAGCTGATTTTTCTCTACTTATATGTCATTGTTGTTTAATCTTTAATTTCAATTTTTGATCCTTCATGTTAGCCATTTTCTCATTACTTTACATAGTTAATGATTTAGATTCAGTCATACGCTTACCAATGTTTTGCCAACATTTCTTTTGTATGATAGACCTTTCTTTCAGGATCACTTTTTTCCTAACCAAGCATAATCTCCACAATTTCTTTTACTGAGGAATTTTGGTGAGAAATTTTCTCTCTCTCTGTCTTAATTTTTGAGGGTATCTAGAAATGATTTATTTTCTTCTGATTTCCATTCTCACTGTTGAGAAATCAGCTTCCAGTTTATTGCTCCTCTGTACGTGATTTGTCTTTTTTTCTCTTTATTTCCTTTTTAAAATGTTCCCTTTGTCTTTGATATTCTGCAGTTTTACTCTGATGAGTTTAATTGTAGATTTCTTTTTTTCTATCCTGTATAAGATTAGTTATATTTTCTGAATCCAAGGATTCATATCCTTCATTAATTCTAGAAATTTCTCATCCATTATTTCTTCAACCATGGCCTCTTTAGACTTCTTTTTGCTTCTTTTGGAATGCCACTTAGGTCTTTTGTATATATATTTTTTAATCTATCCTCCATGTCTCTGATCTTCCTTGCTCTTTACTGCTTCTATCTCTTTTTCTCGCTGTGTACCTTCTACAAAATTTCTTCAGTTCTATCCTTAAGTACCCTACTTACCTCTAATCAGCTGAGCCCTACATACAATTTAAGGTTTCTATTGGCTTTTACATGTTAATGATGATGATTTTGTACATGGGAGAAAGAGTTATATTTGGTTAGTTTTCAAATCTTTCTCTTCCATGATACTATGTTAATTACCAGCTCATGTTTTAATTACTTTTATTTCCTTAAATATTTTAAACACATTATTTTATATTCTTCATTTAATTATTCTGTGATATGAAATAACTATGGTCTGATAGAGCTTTTATTATTTTGCTTACTCTTGTTCATGTGACTTGTTTCCTCATTTTTCAAAACCCAAGGAAGTCTCTTTACTTATGCAAGACCATTCAGAGTTAATTTAACTTGGAATAAAATTAACTTGGAATCTTTCTTCTTTCTTATCTTTCAAGTCATGAATTCTTTCTTAATTTGCATTTAATCTTGTTAATCCTATAAATTGAGGTAATTTCATCAGTTAATTTTTTCAGATCTAGAATTCTCTTTCTTTCAGATTTCAGTTCTCTGCTGAAATTCTCATATTTTATCTCCTTGAACATATAAAATGTAACTAGAAATATCTGTCAACTGTGTTACATTGTTTTCTACTGATCTGTTTCTATTCTGTATTATTTCCCCCTTTTTCATATTATCTTGTCTTTGTGTATGCCTGATTATTTTTTATTGAGTGCTAGTTTTTACTTATAAAAATTATAGAAATAATTTCTAGTCTCTGGCAGGAGACCAGAGGCTTTAGCCATCCCAGACCACCTTGATTTAATTTCAGGAAATAAGATGACTCAGTGCTGGGCTCCAGTCCCTGTGAGGTTCAGTTTACTCATAGGTCACCCTTACTCCTAGGGTGTATTTCTTTTGTAAGTACACAAGTTTCTCCTTCTTTGGTAATCTTTGAACTGCAGCATTTGTCTGTTTATTCCACAAGGCTCTCAGAACTCTGCTCATCTTCTCGGTTGCATATTTAAATGACAGCAGACACCCCTAGAGAGAAAGCTGCCCTAAATGTGTGGCTCACTTAGCAGGCTTTTCTGTTTTCTCTAGAACTTGCTCTTTAATTCCTCATTGTTTTATTAGTTTTCTGAATATTTCAAGTGTATATTTATTATGTATTTCCTGCTTCGGTGGGAAGATTGGCTCTAATGGCCTACCCTGCCATTATCAAAAACAGAAGTAAGTTCTTGTTACTTTTTAATTAAAATATTTTCTTTATTTTCTACCAGTTCTCCATCAATATTGGCAACCAGCTGATATTTCTAGTCTCCTTTGTCTGTTTCTGTCTGGCTATTGAGTCCCTTACATGCAATTTTCTTTGCCTAAATACATGTATATATATTTGTTTTTAATTATTATTGCCTCAACAGGTAAGCCACATTGTGAGCTTCTTTTTTTAGAGGGCTGACAACTAGTAGATAAATAGTAGAAGGCACAGCAGCTGCTACTCTTGTGAGCCATCAATAACCAAACTGGATAAAACTACCAGCTCCCTGTTGAAGCTTGGAGTGGCAGCCTCTTTACTTGCAGGTCCCTTTTGATCACGGTCATAAAGATTGGGAGCCATGTGACCCATCTGTAAGTTTCCTTTTGGTTCCACTAGGATTGGAAGGGTGTCTATGGGCAAGTGGATGATGGCTTTCCCCCAGATGAGTCACAGGCTTCCATCAGTTAAGGCACCTCTGGGAGCTATAACATCTCAAACTCAGCCCCTGGTATAAAGAAGAAGGAATGTCCGGATTCTATGGGTCATTCCATAGCTCTCACCAGGCCCCGAGAAGAGCAGAGTTTAATGCTGGTTCTCTGCCTAGACTTCCTGGGAGAATCCTCAGCTACCCGAGGCACCTCTAGGCGGCCAGTTATTCTTCCCTAACTGTTCTTTACTTCAGAGAGGAAGTTGTTCTGAAATCCCTTCTCAGTATCTTCTTTTCCTTTTTGAATCTACTCTTACAATTCCAGTTTTTTATCTTATAACAAATATGAAGAACCCTAGGCTGAGTTTTTTCCCAAGAATATGATGATGATGATGATGACACCATGAGGATAACAACAATATCTACAACCACTTATTGGAAACCTATTAAATAGCAGGCACTGTGCTATATACTATCTATACACTGCTTAATTTAGCCCCCTCAAAAATCTTATAGCAAAGTTTCATCTCTCTTTATAATTGAAAAAATTGAGGCTTAGAGAGTGAGTAACTTGCCTATGGATTATGTCGTTAGAAAGCAGCAGTGTTAGTATTTTACCCTTGTAAGAGACTTCCCTTTTTATTACCCTTATACTTTCAAATGAAAATCATGTGCATATGTTCTGATAAAGAATTATCTATTTATGTACTTATTTTTGAAATAATCCTTACAAAGTTATTCAAAATAAATCACATTTAGTATTATATTTAACTAATCATTTAAAGACTGTCCCTGTCTCCACCCAAATCTCATCTTGAATTGTAACTCCAACAATTCTCACATGTTGTGGGAGGAACCCAGTGGGAGGTAATTGAATCATGGGACTGGGTCTTTCCCATGCTGTTCTTATGATAGTGAATAAGTCTCATGAGATCTGACAGTTTTAAAAACAGGAGTTTTCCTGCATAAGCTGTCTCTCTATGCCTGCTGCCATCCATGTAAGACATGACTTGCTTCTTCTTGCCTTTCACCATGATTATGGGAAGGCCTCTCCAGTCATGTGGAACTGTAAGTCCATTAAACCTCTTTTTCTTCCAGTCTCAGGTATGTCCTTATCAGCAGCATGAAAACGGACTAATACAGTAAATTGGTACCAGTAGAGGGGGATGCTGCTGAAAAGATACCTGAAAATGTGGAAGCAACTTTGGACCTGGGTAACAGGCAGAGGTTGGAACAATTTGGAACTTCTTAGAGACTTGTTGAATGGCTCTGCCCAAAATGCTGATAGTGATATGGACAATAAAGCCCATACTGAGGTGGTTTCAGATGGAAATGAGGAACTTGTTGGGAACTGGAGCAAACGTGACTCTCATTATGTTTTAGCAAAGAGACTGGTGGCATTTTGCCCCTGCCCTAGAGATTTGTGGAACTTTGAACTTGAGAAAGATGATTTAGGGAATCTGGTGGAAGAAATTTCTAAGCAGTAAAGCGTTCAAAAGGTGACTTGGGTACTGTTAAAGGCATTCAGTTTTATAAGGGAAGCAGAGCATAAAAGTTTGGAAAACTTGCAGCCTGACAATGTGATAGAAAAGAAAATTCCATTTTCTGAGAAGAAATTCAAGTTGGCTGCAGAAATGTGCATAATGTTAATTCCCAAGATGATGGGGAAAATGTCCTCAGGGCATGTCAGAGGTCTTCACAGCATCCCCTCCCATCGCAGGCCCAGATGCCTAGGAGGAAAAAGTGGTTTTGTGGGCCAGGCCCAGGGTCCCCATGCTGTGTGCAGCCTAGGGACTTGGTGCCCTGCGTCCCAGCCACTAGAGCCATGGCTGAAAGAGGCGAATGTAGAGCTTGGGTTGTGGTTTCAGAGGGTGCAAGCCTTGGCAGCTTCCACATGATATTAAGCCTGCCAGTCCACAGAAGTCAAGAATTGGGATTTGGGAACCTCTGTCTAGATTTCAGAAGATGTATGGAAATGCCTGGATGTCCAGGCAAAAGTTTGCTGCAGGGGCAGGTCTCTCATGGAGACCCTCTGCTAGGGCAGTGCAGAAGGGAAATGTGGGGTCGGAGCCCTCACACAGAGTCCCTACTGGGGCACTGCCTAGTGGAGTGGGCACTGTGAGAAGAGGGCCACTGTCCTCCAGACCCCAGAATGGTAGATCTACTGACAGCTTGCACTGTGCGACTGGAAAAGCCACAGACTCTCAATGCCAGGCTGTGAAAGCAGCTGGGAGAGAGGCTGTACCCTGCAAAACCACAGGGGCGGAGCTGCCCAAGACCATGGAAACCCACCTCTTGCATCAGTGTGACCTGGACATGAGACACGGACTCAAAAGAGATCATTTTGGAGCTTTAAGATTTGACTGCCCCGCTGGATTTCGGGTTTGCATGGGGTCTGTAGCCCTTTTGTTTGGGCCAATTTCTCCCAGTTGGAATAGCTATATTTAACCAATACCTGTACCCTCATTGTATCTAGGAAGTAACTAACTTGCTTTTGATTCTACAGGCTCATAGGTGGAAGGGACTTGCTTGGACTGTGGACTCTTAAGTTAATGCTGACATGAGTTAAGATTTTGGGGGACTGTTGGGAAGGCATGATTGGTTTCGAAATGTGAGGACATGAGATTTGGAGGGACCAGGGGCAGAATGATATGGTTTGGCTGTGTCCTCACCCAAATCTCATCTTGAATTCCCACATGTTGTGGGAGTGACCCAGTGGGAGGTAATTGACTCATGGGACTGGGTCTTTCCTGTGCTGTTCTTGTGATAGTGAATAAGTCTCACGATATTAAAAACAGGAGTTTCCCCTGTACAAGCTCTCTCTTCTCTTTGCCTGCTGCCATACGTGTAAGATGGGACTTGCTCCTCCTCGCCTTCCACCATGTTTAGAAGTCCTGCCCAGCCATGTGGATCCATGAATCCATTAAACCTCTTTTGCTTCCCAGTCTTGGGTATGTCTTTATCAGCAGCATGAAAACTGCTATTATTTACCAATTTTACAGACTCAAAGTCTAACATGTAAAGATATTCTTGAAAATTTGTCATCCATTATTGCAAGACTTTTAATTTCTTTCCTGCCACTACTTAACTGTAGAAACTTGAGAAAATTGTATGACATTTTTATAGGTCTCAGTCTCTCAACTGTGCCATGAAAGAGTGGCTTAGATTATCTCTAGGCCTCCTTGAGATTAGAGATGTTTTGCATTATTAAAACATTATATAAATCAAATAGTGTTTTTTTTGAAATGAAGTCTCGCTCTTGTCACCCAGTCTGGAGTGCAGTGGCACGATCTTGGTTCACTGCAAGCTCCACCTCCTGGGTTCAAGCAAGTCTCCTGCCTCAACCTCCCGAGTAGCTGGGATTACAGGCGCCTGTTTTGTAAACTCTTTATTTAAATAAAATTGCCCCATTTTTAAAATCAAATTGTCATTTTTAAAAAGTCTATGTGGTTTGCTTTAAACAAGATATAAATTTTCTTACATAGATAAAGGTAGATTTCAGATGTTAGGAAAAATATGTGTGGCAGACACTATTAGCTGTTTTCCTTCTGTCTGTCCATTTCCTCTCAATCTCATTAATAGACACTAATTTAGTTCAGCATGGCCATGTGCCCGGCTGAAAATTATAGCTTCATCATCACACATCAGAAAGATGAGCACGTGGCACAGTCCTGGCCAGTGAAATATAAAGTGACAGCTTCTGGGAAGTGTTTGCTTTCCTGATTTAAATACCACCCCTTCCTCCCTACCCCCTGTTCCTTCTTCCTCCCTGGGCAAATGACTTAGGGGACCGGCTGCCGTCTTGTGACAAAGCAGACAAAAGCTACACGCTAAGAATGGCAAAGCAGAAAGAAGACCTTGATGGTATCGTTGACAGTCTGGGTAGTCTAATTCTAGATTTTTCTGTCATGATTGAATAAACTGCCATATTTTCTGTTACCAATAGGGGTTTTGTTACCAATATGTTTGTAACTGATTCAGTAGGTATTGATTTTAGTCCCCAACAGTAGAGTGAGATAAAAGCACATTTTCCTTTTTGTTCTCAATCAAATTTAATCTTCCTGACTGTCCACATATTTGGTTGGTGGGACATTCATCCTCTGTCGTTTCTGTGTTTTTCTCTCCTCTCAAGATTTCTAGATTTTGGACTGGGGGGGTTGCTTGAAAACACAAAAATGGAGAAAATGCTAGATATTTGGTTCACAGTGGCTGCACTCACTCAGCATTTTTTTATGAACTTTCCGGGGGCAGCGTAAAGAATGGGAATACACAATGAAAACACCTTTAGCTGCAGGTGTGTGGTCAAGGCTTGGTCCTCTGGCTTTGGCTGGGCTGCAGACAAACTCAGACACGCCCCGCCAGTGCCATCTGCTCCATCAACTACAAACCTGCCCCTGGAATTCCAGGCCCCTGGGATCCTAACCAGAGTCCGAGGTTCAGGTATCCTGTCGTCTCCCGTCTGGGTGCCACTTGGTCTCTCCTACTAGTGGCAACCTGCAAAATCCCATCCTACTCTTGGTCTCAGGACTCTTAACTTTCCCTGGGGTCCAGGAGCATCTGCTTTATCTACTTCAAACAGTTCCTGCAACTCCTCCCCTTAAGAAGGGATCTGTCTTACTTTTCAAGATTACAGCCAGTACTTTTATGCTATCTCAGTTATACAGATGAGAAAACTGAGGCACAGAGACCAAGGGTAAAGTCACCCAACTAGTAAGTAGCAGAAACAGGATTTGGGTGCAGATGGCCTGGCTCCAGACCCAGTTGCTAACCACTGTATTGTGCTACTCTCTACCTGCAACACGAAAGCTCCTCACTTTCTATTTGGGTATGGGCAAACACATCGCAACGCATAAAAATACAGTGCTGACCTTTTTCTGGGTGAGATGTGGGAAGGGGTGTTAACTCCCAGTTGGTATTTTCCTTGATAATTCACTCTGTTTTGTATCCAATGAAGAAAAATACGTTGCTTTTAAACAATGTGCTAACTTAAGCTTCCTATGTCTCAGTTTTCTCATATTAAATGGGGAATAGTCATTTCTATTATGACTTTGCCTCTGTATTTTACCTTATCAAGATTCAGTGACACGAAAAATAAGGTATTAACTAAGAAGATTTTTGAAATCTTCAGGAAAAAAATGTGGTATTTTAACAAGAAAATTGATACAACATCTGATAATATAACTGGTAAAAAGAATTTTAACTTTGGTGTCCCTAGACGCTCCCTATTCAGTTCTTAGTAAAATATATTTCAATCTAGAAGAAAATAGGGACCCTGCCAACTAGTATTAATGCTTGCTTGCCTATTAATTGAAGCACACTTTTGGAAAATGTTGTATGTATCTGGGGAAATATAATGCATTCAGCATAAGAATAAATCTTTTTTTGAGAGAGCTAGACCTAGAGATTTTCCTCACTTTTCTGTCATTCCTTAGTCTTTCTGGTTTATCAGCTCCTTTTTCTCTGCTAAGCAGTGAAAAAGACGGTAATGCATACATTTGCCTTTTTCAGTAAATCATCCTTTTGTAATTTGGCTTTCTTTCAATCTTGGATTCCCATCAGAAGGGTTTTACCTCAAGGCATATTGTAACCAATTTCTCCCATAATTAATGCCATATCTGCCTCAGAGTCCATTTTAATTCCCAGATGAAAATTGATGAGGCAGCCAACCACGAATAAGGATCACGTAGCACTGATTAAACTATCAGACTAGTTTCCAGGCTATCATGTTACAGTGCCAAATCATAACCAGAGGGTGAGTTTTCTGGTCTTTTGCAATGTGTATTGCTCATAGTAAGTGTCCATAAATTGCTATTAGCAGATGAAGAGAAGCATTTTATATGGCCCCTATCAAATTCTACCAGACAGACTAATGATTAAAGAGGTTTGTGTTACAGGAACCAAGACTGCATAGCACATGAAAGAAAATTGTATCTAGACTTGATAAAAATGAGCTACAAACTGCTACAAAAATCACCAGGACAAGAAAACTGACTTAGGTGTTTTTATCCCATCCACATGGAGTGTGGATGGTTAAGTCAGGTAGCTGCATTTTACCTAGGAAGACCAAATTCTCTGTCCACCAGCCTTCAATTTCAGATTCCAGCATGAGAGTTGAATTGGAGGTGGATGTGAGTGGCAGTTATTCACCAGTCAGTAGCAAGAATTCATTCCTTCTTCCCATTCATTCACTCACTCACTTAATATTTATTTACCTATTTTCCAGGTGCTGTGTGAAGAATGGAAACATGCAGCAATAAAGACACCAGTCCTGATGAACCTGATGCCCTATGGCTGGTGTGGCGGGGGACAGATAAGTAAACAGATCATTCTATACAGGGTAGTCAATATAATCTGATAGAAGTAAGCATGAGGTACTAGTCAAGTATGCAAGTATCTGTGCATGAGATGCTAGTCAAGTATTTGTGTGCGCATGTGTGAAGACTTCCTGGAAGAGATCACTGAAACTCTAAGAGTAGGTAGCCAGGTTAAGAAGGAGGGGAAGAGCAGGATATTTGAGGCAGTGGAAGCAATTTGAGCAATGTGTGGAGTGGAGAGAGAATCTGACTGTTTGATAAGTTTGGAAGGTTAATTGTAGATAGAACAGGGTATTAGAATAGTTTTGTAGAGGAAAAGATGATTAGAGGGAGGCTGCCAGATGTTCTCTCCCAAAATATTTGACCATCAGCATGAGCAGGGCAGATATTAGTGTGATTATGAAAACATATACATGTGTGTATGTGTGTATATATATATATGTATGTATGTATATTTAAATGCATTACATATTTCAATCAGTGATATGTGTTTTTCTAGGTATCTTTTTGGCATATTTTTAAGAAAGACATTTTGAAAATTACATGTAGGCATGAACCCTTCACCACACCCAAAGAACCATTCTTGACACTCAAGCAGAACATTTTATGCCCCAGTTTGAATTATCTGACTTTGGTTTCTCTCACTGATACCTGTAGCCCCTCCAAAGTAGTGGTAGACAGAGCTGAGACAAGAAATTTAACAGCTTTTTCCTGTTGTAGAACAATCTGCATTTAAAACATACTGACTTACTGAATTAAAGTAAGTCACTCCACCTCTTAAAGACTCAGTCACACATCCAATTTTCCAGTGGCCTGTGGCCACTGAGTGTCACAGAGTTTGGAAGGCTGTAGGGGGCCAGTCCAGAGGAGGGACCACAAGGCCTGATTGTCCAGTATCAATTGATATCCACAAAAGAATGCTGGCTCAAAAAAATAAATTGAAAAAAAAAACCCAGCAACACAGTGAACAGGTGGCTTAGTATGAGGCTGTGTAATGCCCGGACCCGTGATGACCCGAAAGCAACCACCAGAGTCCAGAGACAAAGCCAAGCGGCAGGGATCGCTTTATTTCAAGTTCGAACTCGGTTCCCTCCAGCTAGGTATCCGATCCTAGGAAGAGACCCCGAGCTCGGTGTTCAGCCGTCTTTTATAGTCAGACACAAACAAGTTACAGCAAGTTACAGAGTCACTGGGGATTTTTACAGTTGTAGGTTTACAATTGGCTGACATTTAAAGTTAAACATTAGTCAGTTGTTCATTGGTTCCCGCCCTTTGACCAAACCACAAACGGCCACTTGCCCTGCTAGGGACTTTCCAGATAACCTTGTTGTTTTAGCATTAAGGGGAGTTTCCTGACTTTTCTGACCTCTGATATTCAGTATTTTTCCACTCCTCATTCCCCCCTCTCTCTAGTATCTTGAGAGCCAATCTTGGGTCTTATATGTCTGACTCGGAAGTCTCGGTGAGTACAGGTTGGTACTGGGCTCTCAGGACCATAAGCTGGACAGTGTTGAGTCTTTCTTTTACAAAGTTTGTTAATCTGTTTATTATACATGGTCCTATAGTGAGTAAGAGAAGTATACTTATGAATGGTCCTATGAGGGGCACTAGAAGGGAGTACATGGAGGAATTCCACCAGCTGTTGGCAGCAGAGGTGAATTGTTGTTTCTGCAATTCTAGGCTGAGTTTATGTAGTTGTTGAACTCGCGTTTCTACGAGTCCAGATTCATTTATGTAGAAACAACAATCTTCTCTGAGGAAAAGACAGGTCCCTCCTTTTTCGGCCGTTAACAGGTCTAGTGCACGGCGGTTTTGTAAAGTAACTTGGGCAAGGGAAGTCAATTGTCTCTGTAATGAGGCAAGGGATTCGGCGGAAGCTTCCATAGCTATGGAGAATTGATGAGAGAGTTTTGCAGTGCTGATAAGGGAGTGACCTAAAGCTCCCCCGGCTAGTCCTGCAGCAACTAAGGACGTGGTGAGTGAGACTCCGGCTACTAGGGGGAGGAATATAGCTCGTTTTGGTCTAGGGAAAGGGGCGGAGTCCCACCTGGAAAATTCTGCAGGGGTGCGCAAGGTTAGTTGGGGGACTAGCGTGACAGGGAGACACAGTAGGGTTATAGTGGCCTGAGTGGAAAGGTTCTTATATAGGGTCCCATTGCACCAGAAGAAAGAACCGGGAGGGGCAAAGAGGGTTGAGTTGGGAGTGGAAGTTGTATTACAGAGGGTAGTGCCGGCATTTGAATAACAAAAGGAAACTTGTGTCTGTCCAGGGTTTAGGAACAAGGGGACGTCAGGGATCGGGGGTGGTATGTGGCTATTGTTAGGGTTTAGGCTGAGAGAAGCGTTAGACGGGCCTGGAAGTGGAACTGCGGTTAACGGCGGTCGCCCTAGAGCCGCGCAGAAGAAGCATGCAGAGAGATTGCCTAGGCCAGTGGCGTTTGCGATTTCTAACCCTTCTCTTAATAGGGATAACCAGGAAAAGGGGCGGGTAGGAGTTAAAGTTGAAAGCTGGACATTTAATTCCCTTTCCTGGTTCTGTATAGCCGCGTGTAGGGTGGTCTGGATCTGAACAAGGGAACGCCAGAGAAAGAGACGGCTACTAGGCCAGGTAGTTCCTGAAGTCAAGTACATAGCCCCTTTTGTTCTGGGAAGTCCAGCGGGAGTCCCAGGGGTCCCAGATAACCCAGGTGTAGCCTGATGTGGTTTTAAAGAAATTGTGTGACTGCCACGTTTGACTGGATAGGGACTCAGAAGTTTTTAGGATTTTAACGGTGTGGATTTTGCAGGACCTATATGGACAGCCGACACTTTGTTCTACCCATGAGTTATTACAATAAGAGAGTGTTTGGTCAAAGAGGAAACAAATTGCGGGTGCTGCTTTTCCTGGCTGGTGTTTAAAATCAGTGAAATTTAGATGGATGGGAGTGCTACAACCCCCAGGGGGACAGTCAGCAGTGCCTAATACATAGCCCTTTTGTTCTGTCTGAGCATAATTGGTCCAGTTCTCAGTCAGGAAGAAACGCCAAGCGAAAGGGGATGTTGCCGGGTTCGCCTGGGTCTCCCCACAAGGGATCCATAAGAGTAGAAGAGTTATAAAGGAGGTAGGTGTCATAGTTACAGTTTAGGTTGCTGACGGCGTAGAACAAGTTTTAGAGGGTTTTCTTTGGTCCGGTCAACTGTCCAGGTTGCTGCCTCTCCCGTCGAGGATGTAACAAGGTCCGAGAGCGGGTCTATAGGCTTGGCGTGGGTGTGATGAATCCAGGCGGCGATGCCTTCCACTTTGAGGGCCGTAGGCGTAGTCAGGATCACCTGGAATGGTCCTTTCCACCGGGGTTCTAGGGTTTCTTGTCGGTGGCGCTTGACGAGGACCCAGTCTCCCGGTTTGTATTGATGTGGAATGGGTGGAGGCCCAGCTTCATATAGTTCTTTTAGCTTGGGCCAGACTTCCTCATGAACTCTCTGTAGGGCTTGTAAGGAGAACAAAAGTTCAAGACCATTATCTGTGTCAGCTTTGAGGAGATTGTCTTTAAGGTTAGGGAGGATAGGGGGTGGTTTGCCATACATTATTTCATAAGGGGTAAGTCCTAGTTTATAAGGAGAGTTACGTGCCCGGAACAGAGCGTAGGGGAGGAGGACTACCCAGTTAGCGCCAGTCTCCATGGTCAATTTAGTTAGGGTCTCTTTTAATGTTCTATTCATTCTTTCTACCTGACCTGAGCTTTGGGGTCGATAAGCACAATGTAGTTTCCAATTAGCCCCAAGGATGGAAGCCAGTCCCTGACTTACCTTTGCGGTGAAGGCCGGCCCATTATCCGACCCTATCATGACTGGAAAGCCGTACCTGGGCAGGATTTCTTCTAGGATCTTTTTGGCCACAATCTGTGCAGTTTCTTTTTTTGTCGGAAAAGCTTCTGCCCATCCTGAGAATGTATCTATAAAAACTAGTAAATATTTGTATCCATATTTTCCTGGCTTTATTTCAGTAAAGTCAATTTCCCAATATATACCAGGTCTATCTCCCCTGTGTCTTTTTCCCGTGGTCTGGGTCCCGTGACTGGCGTTATTGAGTTGACATACTACACAGTTTTTAACCGTGGCGTCTACTTTTTCAGGGGCGTTTTTAATTTTTAGTCCAGCGTGTTGAATCAAATCTAACATCCGCCGCGGGCCCAGATGAGTGCTTCGGTGGATTTGTGCTATTACTCGCTGCCCCAACCTGTCCGGGAGAATGGTATTGTTGTTAGAATCTTTCCACCACTGATTACTGACCTGTGTTCCGGGGAGTTTACTTATCCACTGGAGGTCTTCTTCTGAGTATTCTGGGTGAAAGGGCAATTCTCTGGGCCCGGGATCAGGCAGCTGGAGGGCCAGCAGCTGAGGAGTGGTTTTAGCCACGTCTTTTGCAGTCTGGTCAGCCAGGTTGTTTCCTCGAGTGACTGGGTTAGTGGCTTTTTGATGTCCCGGACAGTGGACGATAGCCAGCTTTTTGGGTTCCCAAAGGGCAGCCAGAAGATTTAAGATTTCTTCTTTATTTTTAATGTCTTTTCCTTCAGCTGTGAGAAGCCCCCTCTCTCTGTATATAGCCCCATGTATGTGGGCAGTGGCAAATGCATACCGGCTGTCAGTATATACTGTCAGTTTATGGTCTTTGCCTAGTTTCAGGGCTTGTGCCAAGGCTATTAACTCAGCCTTTTGAGCCGATGTTCCTGGAGGTAAAGGCTCAGCCCAAACTATCTCAGTCTCTGAGGTTACCGCCGCCCCCGCATACCTCTGTCCTTGGTGAACGAAGCTGCTTCCGTCAGTGAACCAGGTGAGGTCTGCATCTGGTAGCGGTCGGTCCTGGAGGTCTTCTCTGACTCCATGTACCTGGGCTAGTATTTCAGCACAGTTGTGGAGCGGCTTACTTAAGTCTGGGTCTGGCAGCAATGATGCTGGGTTTAGGGTTGTCGGGGGCTTAAATGTTATTCTGAGGGGGTTTAGTAACAGCCCTTGATAATGGGTAAGCCGAGCATTGCTGAGCCATCGGTCAGGGGGTTGTCGGAGGATGCCTTCGACAGCATGAGGGGTGGTGACTTGTAATTCTTGGCCCATGGCCAGTTTGTTAGCGTCTTTGACCATCAGGGCCGTTGCAGCAATCATCCGGAGGCAAGGAGGCCATCCTGCAGCTACCGGGTCCAGTCTCTTTGAGAGGTATGCAACCGGTCTGCGCCAGGGACCTAAATTTTGAGTTAATACTGCTTTCGCTATGCCCCGGCTTTCGTCCACGTATAAGTGGAAAGGCTTAGAGACATCCGGAAGACCCAGCGCGGGGGCCGAGAGCAGAGCAGTTTTGATTTGCTGGAAAGCTTGCTCAGCCTCTTCAGTCCAATTGAAGGGCTGCTGCTCTTTGGTAGCCTGATAGAGGGGTTTTGCCAGTTCAGCGAAGCCAGGTATCCAGAGTCTGCAGAACCCTGCAGATCCCAGGAACTCTCTTACCTGTCGTGTTGACTGCGGTCTGGGGATCTGTAGGACAGTTTCTTTTCGAGCATTTGTTAGCCAGCGCTGTCCCCCTCTAAGTAGATACCCCAAGTAGGTTACCTCTGGCCTGCAGATCTGGGCCTTTTTAGCTGAGGCTCGATAACCCAGGTTTCCCAAGGTTTTCAGGAGGTCTTTGGTTCCTTGGATGCAGGCCTCTGGGGACGTTGCCGCTATTAAGAGATCATCAACATACTGCAAGAGAGTTATACTGGGGTGTTGGCGTCGGTACTCACCCAAGTCTTCGTGGAGGGCTTCATCAAACAGAGTTGGGGAGTTTTTGAATCCTTGTGGCAGTCTGGTCCACGTCAGTTGGCCACTTATGCCTCTCTCAGAGTCTGTCCACTCAAAGGCAAAAATTTCCTGGCTTTTAGGGGCTAAAGGCAGGCTAAAAAAAGCATCTTTTAGGTCTAGAACAGTATACCATTGATTTTCAGGACTCAAGGTACTCAGGAGGGTGTATGGATTTGGCACCGTCGGGTGTATGTCCATTACCCTTTTATTGACTTCTCTTAAGTCTTGTACCGGCCTATATTCTTTACTGTTGGGTTTTTGTATTGGTAGCAGCGGAGTGTTCCATGGTGAGTGGCAGGGGCGTAGGACTCCATGATCTAGGAGTCGGCGGATGTGTGGTATAATTCCCTCTTTGGCTTCCAGGGCCATTGGGTATTGGCGCACGCGAACAGGGTCCATCCCGGGCTTAAGCTCAACAAAAATGGCGGGACGGTGCTTTGCTAGCCCTAGCCCTCCTGTTTCTGCCCAAGCCTCCGGGAAGTTCTGGAGCCAGGAGTCTATATTTTGGTTAGGAGGCGTTAACTCCTGGTGAAGCCGGTACTCATCCTCTAGAGTTACGGTAAGAACAGATAGTGGCCTGTTTTGGGAGTCAGTCACTTTGGGCCCTTCTGGTTGAAAATGGATTTGTGCCCCCATTTTTGTCAACAGATCTCTCCCCAACAGGGGACAAGGGCTGTCAGGGATGACCAGGAAGCTATGGGACACTTTCCCGGTTCCCAAGTTTACTGCTCTCTGGGTTGTCCATGGATATTTCTTGGTTCCTGTGGCCCCTTGAACCCAGGAGGAGTTGGAAGATAACTTTCCATAGGGCTTGACTAAGACCGAATGTTGTGCCCCGGTATCGACCAGGAACTGGACCGGGGACCCCTCCACTTGTAAAGTTACCCTAGGTTCGGGGAGGGGATCCGAACCCCGTCTCCCCTAGTCTGTATCTTGGGTAACTAGTATCGGCATAGATTTGGGCTGCCATTGTCCTTGGCCTGGCTGGCGCTGTTTCTTTTTGGGGCAGTCTTTTATCCAGTGACCAATTTCTTTACAGTATGCACATTGGTCTTTACTCAGATTGCGCCTAGGGGCACGCGTGGATTGGGTGCTTCCTGGCGGTGGTTGTTCTTTTTGGACGACCGCCGCCAGGACTTTGGTCATTTTCTCAGTGGCCCTAATTTGTCTTTCCTCTGGAGCATCTCTGTTGTTGTAAACTCTCTGTGCTATGCGAAGGAGGTCCTGGACCTGTTTTCCCTCCAAATCTTCTAATTTTTGTAGCTTTTTTTTAATATCTGGGGCCGCCTGGTTGACAAAGGACATAACGACTGCTGCCTGATTTTCAGGTGCCTCTGGATCTATAGGTGTATACTGTCTAAAGGCTTCCATTAGTCTTTCTAGATAAACAGCGGGGCTTTCTGTCTTTCCCTGTAAAACAGAATATACCTTAGCCAAATTAGTGGGCTTGCGAGCTGCAGCCCGGAGACCCGCCATTAGAGTCTGGCGATAAACGAGTAGCTTTCCCCTACCTTCTGCTGTATTGTAGTCCCACGTTGGCCTGGTCAAGGGAAATGCTGCATTAATGAGGTCGGGGTTTGCAGTCGGTTGACCGTCATCTCCAGGAACCAACTTTCTAGCCTCTACCTGGATTCTCTCCCGTTCCTCCGTTGTGAACAGAATGCGGAGGAGCTGTTGGCAGTCATCCCAGGTGGGCTGATGAGTGAACATGACACTATCTAGAAGGGCTGTTAGGTCCTTGGGGTTATCAGAGAACCGGGCATTCTGAGTCTTCCAGTTGTACAGGTCACTGGTAGAGAATGGCCAATACTGGAGTCTAGGGTTACCTGTGTCATCGGGGGGTCCTATTTCCCTTAAGGGGAGCGCTACAGTGGAATCGGGAACTCGCGGAGTTGCCTCACGCTGGACACGCCCGCGCGTTCGCCCTGCCGGCCCTCCCGAGCCATGTTCACTTTCAGTTTCTCCTGGCGCCGCGGCCGCTTCTCGGCCCTCATGGCTTCCTGGGAGTGCGGCCGGTTGGGCTTGGGCATGGGGTCCGGGAGGGGGAGGATAAGGCGGGGGTTCCAAGGATGCGAGGTCCTGGCTGTCAGGCAACACAGGGGGCAAGGGGGCAGTTGGAGTTTTTGGTCTTTTGGTGGTCCCAGTTGGTTGCGCGACTAGGGTTTTACAGGGTTCAGAGGTCAGCAGAAAGGGAGCTAGCCACGGGGGCGGATTTTCCACCAGATCTTGCCAGACTAAAATGTAGGGGATCTGATCTGGGTGTCCCGAACGACCTGGCAGGAAAACCCTTGATTTTACCTGGAGGATAATGGGGAGGCAAAAAGTTCCCTCGGCTGGCCAGCCTACGCCGAAGGTGGGCCACTCAGAGCGGCAGAGGGTTATTAATTTTCCCTTTTTAAGTTCTATACTGAGATCATGTCCCCTTGCTCTCACATCTTTAAAATTATTGACAAGGAGAGAAAGTGGTGTGGTCTGGGAGTTGCCCATTCCGAGGAAGTCCTGTTGATAGAAGATGGGTGGTAAGGGATATTAGTGCCTGGTACAGGACTGGCTCCGAAGCTCCTGTAAATCAAGGTAAATTAGTAAGGGGCGTGCAACAGATAACTTCCAACAACCAAGATATATTGATCGCTAGCGCGTTTCAGGCTTAGGACCCGACCAGAAGCAGATGGGCCACAGAATACAGAGCCCCAGATGAGTACCGGAGGACGTCTCCCACCGGCCTCCACTGACTGTCCTATAGCGCGTCCGCCAGGACTAGATCAGTCTCATATACAGACCCCGCGGGATTATTCAGAGGCAGACAGACAACATATAAACAGAGCCGGCTTACTCACTTTTGCGATGACCCGTTGGCCTGGGGTCTGGTGGGCTTAGGGGCAATCCCGGACGAGCCCCCAAGATGTAATGCCCAGACCCGCGATGACCCGAAAGCAACCACCAGAGTCCAGAGACAAAGCCAAGCGGCAGGGATCGCTTTATTTCGAGTTCGAACTCGGTTCCCTCCAGCTAGGTATCAGATCCTAGGGAGAGACCCCGAGCTCGGTGTTCAGCCGTCTTTTATAGTCAGACACAAACAAGTTACAGCAAGTTACAGAGTCACTGGGGATTTTTACAGTTGTAGGTTTACAATTGGCTGACATTTAAAGTTAAACATTAGTCAGTTGTTCATTGGTTCCCGCCCTTTGACCAAACCACAAACGGCCGCTTGCCCTGCTAGGGACTTTCCAGATAACCTTGTTGTTTTAGCATTAAGGGGAGTTTCCTGACTTTTCTGACCTCTGATATTCAGTATTTTTCCACTCCTCAGCTGTGCTTGCACTTCTTAATGAGCTGATTTGTTTCCAAAATTTGTTTTAGGTAATGTATTAGTCTGTTCTCACACTGCTATAAAGAACTACCCAAGACTGGGTAATTTATAAAGAAAAGAGGTTTGATTGACTCACAGTTCCACAGGCTGTACAGGAGGCATGGCTGGGGAAGCCTCAAGAAATTTACAATCATGGCGGAAGGCAAAGGGGAAGCCAGCACGCCTCACATGGCAGGAGCAGGAGGAAGAGAGAGCAGGAGGAGGTGCTGCACATTTCAAAATGCCAGATCTCATGAGAACTCACTCATTCTCATGAGAACAGCAAAGGGGAAGTCCACCCCCATGATCCAGTCACCTCCCACAGGCCCCTCCTCCAACACTGGGATTACAATTTGACATGTGATTTGGGTGGGGACACAGGGTCAAGCCATATCAGGTAACAAAACTTCCAGTCTCAAATTGATAAGTCAATTTTACTGGTATTATAATTCTTAAAACTGTTGTTGATGATGACGATTGTCAGGCCTCTGAGCCCAAGCCAAGCCATTGCATCCCCTGTGACTTGCACGTATACGCCCAGATGGCCTGAAGTAACTGAAGAATCACAAAAGAAGTGCAAATGCCCTGCCCCGCCTTAACTGATGACATTCCACCGCAAAAGAAGTGAAAATGGCCGGTCCTTGCCTTAAGCGATGACATTATCTTATGAAATTCCTTTTCCTGGCTCATCCTGGCTCAAAAAGCCCCCCCACTGAGCATCTTGTGAACTCCCACTCCTGCCCGCCAGAGAACAACCCCCCTTTGATTGTAATTTTCCTTTACCTACCCAAATCCTATCAAACAGCCCCACCCTTATGCCCCTTCGCTGACTCTCTTTTCGGACTCAGCCTGCCTGCACCCAGGTGATTAAAAAGCTTTCTTGCTCACACAAAGCCTGTTTGCTGGTCTCTTCACACGGATGCACATGTCATTTTCGCATGTCAATGATGATGATGGCAGTTATTTGTACAGTAACACGCCCAAGGCAAATCCAAGAGAGGAACACAAACAAAATCAAATGGAGAGATTTGACTTTGCCCAAGTTCTTCTCAACTAGAAATTTCTAAAGGTGTTTTGTGTGGAATGCCATGCTATGTGCACTTTTCAGCTATTCAACCGCAAGGACATCAAACTGTTGGAAGAGATTCAAAGAAGGATAATCAAACTTGGATGGAGCTGACTTACAGAAATGGGCTAACCTCCAGAAAGAATGCCATTGAATCCAGAGAGAGGTGTGTTGGATCAGCCCTTGCTGACGAAGCCTCTTCACTGTACTGCTCAGACCTCTCCATCCTGGTGGCAAGGGCTTAGGCCATTATTCATGGTCTGACTGGTCTTGACGTGGCCATCTTGCCTTTGAAAAAGGGCAGACACAGAGCACGTTCAGAGCATGGAGCCATACTGTGTGATTTCTTCAAAGAGAGCTTAACCGTAGGTTTGTCAAGGATTCCTCTTGCTCCTTCCTTCCAATTTAGTCCTTAAATGTGGTCCAGTTACAACAGGAGGAAAGTCTCACAATCTAGAATATTGGGAGTTTTATCACTATTCATTTTATTCCAAATTTGTTATACTTGAAATTGCTAATTAAAAAAAATGAATTTAGGGCTGAGGTGGGGGGATCATTTGAGGCCAGGAGTTCAAGACCAGTCTGGACATCATAGTGAGACCCTGTCCCTAAAAACACTGAAAAAACAGTTAGCTGGGTATGGTGGCAGGTGTAGTCCCAGCTACTCAGGAGGCTGAGGCAGGAGGATCACTTGAGCCCAGGAGTTGGAGACTGCAGTGAGCTATAATTGTGCCTCTGCACTCCAGCTTGGGTGACAGAGCAAGACCCTGTGTCTAAAACAAATATATTTAATTGAAAATAATCATGTGATAATCCTGCTTTGACTAAGACAATGGAACTATGACTTTTTAAAAAAAGTATTTTAGCACCATATTGTCTTTCAGAATTTGGATTAATAAATGACGTAACTGCTTCAGGGCAACAGACCCTCACTGCAGCTGCTTAGCCCAGGAAGCAGCAAGGTCAGTACAAGGAGAGCCACAGGCCTGGGGAGATGCATGCCTTCCTTCCTGGCCAGCTGGATCGCACTACTTAGCCCAGATCGCCTGCAAGAAGGACAAAGTCAAGCACTTCACAACCCTGTCAGTTGCAGTCCTGAAGAAGGTGGCCAGGAGCTCTAGAAGGATTCAAAGCCCCAGGGATTTTTGGTTTTCATGTACACACTTCTCTTTACATATTTGTTCCTCGACATCCAATCAGCCTTGCAGGTTTGTTGCTGCTCCTAGCATTCAGAAACACTTAAGAGCAGGGTGGGTCAAAGCTGCCCACCACATACACACACAGCAGAGGGAAAGAAACTGCCCTGTAGGACAGCTCCAGGCTCACGGCCATCCCTCCTCACATGCATGCCTCCTCCTCTTCCACCAAACCACAACAAACTCCTTCATGTAGCATTTACACCCTCCTCTTGTGGCCTCCAGCTGCCATCCCACACCGATCCCTCTTTATGTCCCCACAGGTACCCAGGAGTCTCCCCTAACTAAATTCCCCACTGCTTCTCCAAATCACTCCAATCCTACTTCCCACTGAAACTAACAAGAAGGGAAGGGAGGTGTTAACAAATGAAGTCTTTGAAGGAAGTCACCCCAAGAATCTGGGCCTACTAGTCATTCCCTAAGGCTCAGCTCTTGGCATTTGCTTCGTTCCCTGGGCCATTATTTTCAGACTGTCAAGAAATTTCACCCTAGTCCCATTTTGGAGAGCAAGTGTAGGTACAGTGCTGGGTAAAGATCAGCACTGTCCTGGTAAAGACCAGCACTGTCCTGGTCCCTGGCCCAGAGCAGGGGATATGAAGGGAACCCCCACTCACTGTGTGCTCCCTCATTGACACCTCAAAGGAATTCCAGGAAGGGTGCTTTAGTGACCCTTTGGCTCACGGAGTTTGACCCACCCAAGGCCACCCAGAGAATGAAGGGTGGGGCTGAGATCACACCTGGGCCGACCTGGCTTCCAGGCCTTTTGCTGTTTTCATTATTCCACATTTCTTTCCAAGGATACAGAAAGTAGGGATAGGGAGTGCTATGGAAACAAGCAAAAGCCTTATCCGTACTTAGTATCCAAAAAGTACTGTACCTTCTCTGACCCCTGCTTTATTTATTTGTTTATTTTTAGGGAGGATATAATAGCCAGAAAAATAAGCAAACAGAAGATTCCAGGTTCTACTTTATGCCAATTTTGCTCAAATATCTCAGTCACTAGAAAAAGATCTATTTGAAAATCTTTCTCTGAGCAGTTTCTGTCTTGAGCCCCATTGTTTGAGGAGCCTGTTGGATTTTTAAATTTATTAGTGTTTCCATACTTCATTCCTTGACATATATGTATATTCTCTATACTTTACAATTACAAGTAAACTCTTGATAATAAAAAGTAACTGTCATTCCGTGGAGCTCTTTAGCGCACCCAACGATAATTTCAGGGGGCAATTGGCAGTCTAAGTCCTTGCTTTGTCTCATTTTAAAGGGGAACCAAGTCAAGTTAGAGTGAATTTGTTCAAATGTGGGTAAGATTCAACAGACACTTCAGCTGCCCAGGGTACTTTTCCATGTCTCTCCAACGAACCCCACCCAAATACTTAGGATTGGCATTTTCTGTGAGCACAGGGATAGAGAATGAGGACTGAGTCAGGTCCTCAGATATTTGAGGTTAGAATTCCATCTTAACCTTGCCCATGATGCCCTATGTGGAGAGGTGCTACAGCAGAGATCACTTGAGAATTATCCTGTGGCTCACACTGCCATAATCAGTTATCTGTTCAGCACCTCTTAACTAATCAGAACAATGGCACATACAGAAGTAAAAGGAGATGAGACAAGACAAGAATACAGCAATTGAATAATAAAATGGGTGAATCAGTTAGCAGAGCAAAAGACAGCACAGTCATAGGCTGGCAAAGGTTATAATTTTTGCTTTTTATTTTTTAAATGGAGCAAGACAGTCTTGCTCTGTCACCCAGGCATAAGTGCAGTGGCATGATTTCTGCTCACTGCAACCTCCACCTCCTGGGTTCGAGCAATTCTCATGCTTCAACCTCCTCAGTAGTTGGGATTACAGGTGCATGCACAACCACGCCTGGCTAATTTTTGAATTTTTAGTAGAGACAGGGTTTCACCATGTTGACCGGCCTGGTCTCGAACTTCTGACCTCAAGTGATCCACCCACCTCGACCTCCGAAAGTGCTGGGATTACAGGCATGAGCCACCACACCTGGCTACTTTATTATTAAGCCCTGTCAGCACACACAAAGAAAAGTACTGGGATGGCACAGACAGTGGAGACAGTGACAAAGAGCAAGGTTAAGGCTGGAGTTATGTGGACAAAGAAAATGGAATGAGGCCAAGCAATTGGGGATGAAGAATAAAAAGCAGAACCAGTGACAGCAGGGAGCAGAGATCAGAAGGAACAAGAAGATACTCTGGAAGAATGCAACCAAACAAGAAAAAGAATGAATTGTATGTGAACATTGAGTTTAGGGGCAAGCTGACTGTCTTAGCCAGTTCAGGCTGCTGTAAAAAAACACCATAAACTGGGTAGCTTTTAAAACAGAAATGTATTGCTCACAGTTCTGGGGGCTGGGAAGTTTAAGATGAAGCTACCAGCACATTCAGCATCTGTTGAAACCTGGTTCACTGATGGCGCCTTCTAACTGTGTCCTCACATAGTGAAAGGGGGTGAATGAACTCCACTGGACCTCTTTTATAAGGACAGTAATCCCACTCATGAGGGCTCATAACCTCATCACCTCCCCCAAAGCCCTATCTCCTAATACCATCGCTTGGGGGTTGAGGATTTCAACATGTGAATTTTGGGAAGGACACAAACATTTAGACCGTAGCACCAGCTTACAAATCTCCATGGCTCCTGAGGTTGGCATCACGGGATTATAGAAAAGTACCATAAACGAGGCTTAGCATGATGAGGCTGAGTCATAAAGAGCATTTTAAGTCATGAATGTATTATATATGGAAGACCACAGAGATGTGTCATAAGTTTTAGATGGATTTTGATACAGTATAGTTGAAATTTAGATTTTATCAGTAAAAGTCTAAGCATTGAGCTATTTGCAAGGATAGCCAGTTTCCAACCATCCCAGATAACTAAAGGATAGTCAAAAGATCGCTATCCAAAGTCTATTGTTGTTTCCAAAGGCACAGAGATGTAAAAGTGGGACCACCTTAAGAGAAAGACATGGATTCCTATTACTGGATCAGAGGGTCCATGAGGAGGGGTGGAGGTGGTGTGGAATTGCAAAGCTCTGGAGACACTGAATGCATTGAAACAAAGGTGTGTCATGAGCTACTTACATTTTAGAAATACAATACTGACGGGATACTATAGGAGATTGCATTGGGAGAAAAATTGGTAGCAGGGCCAAGACTAAATTAAGGCAAGTGAGGTACTCATCTCTGATGTAAAATTTAAGGAAGTGCCAAAACCCCAAGTTATTAATATTAAATACTCTTTTAATGCAATATTTTAGAAATAAAATGTGTGCACAAAATACATGATGAATAAAATATCAAAAAAAATTTTAGTAAAATATCAAAAATTTAAATCAAGACAGACTCAGCAGTGACAAAGGCAATATCCAGGAGAGGGTGGATGCCTCAGAGAGATGTTTAGGAGGAAGGATTAAGTAACTGATCAAATGTTGCCGAAACAGTGAAACCAGGGAGTCATGGGAATCAAGGACAAAGCCCAAGTTTATGACTCAGGGGGACCTGCCAGTCACAAGCGTAGGGCAGTCAGAGAAGAGGTAGATTTAGAGAAGGATGCAGGTGAGATCTGCTGTGAGTTTTGTCACATTTGAGATGTGCATGGGATATCAAAGGGGAGGCAATCTAGCCAGTGACTGGGAATATGGACCTAGCACTCAGTAGAGAAGTCTGGGCTGGCTATGGAGGGTGGGACTTTCTCACATGTAGGTGCTGCTGGGAGCCGTGTGTGTAGGTGAGCCTGACCAAAGAGCAGGTGTATACAGAGAAAAGACAACGCTACCAAACATAATAACAAGTAGTAATAACATTGATTGAGGCTTACTCTGCAGTAGCCATTCTGCTGAGCAGTTTATAAACTTTATCTAGTGATCCTCACAACAACTTAAAAGGTTTGTGTTATCATTAGCCTCATTTTCCAGATGAGGAAATGGGCAGTTAGAGAGGTTAAGTAAGCCAGGATTTGAGCTCAGCAAATAAATGACAAAACCAAGCTACACACTCGAAGCCTGAAGACAGGAGGGAGGCAGCCGGGCTCTGGAGAGTGAGACCCAGGGTGTGGATTGTAGCTTCGTGGTTTATGGGGTATGTGGTCTTGGCCAGCACTCGTGTTCTCCTGGAGCCTCTGTGTCTTCATCTGTAAGATGAGGAGAAGATACAAATCTTACAGGATTGTTGTGAGGGTGAGATGGGGAAGGTGAAGTGTCTGATGCATGGTAGGTGCTCAAGATGAGCTGGTACCTAGCGCAATCATTAGGAACACCCCAGCGTCATACAGACGTTTAAAGGGCCTGAGTGAAGAGGACACTGGGAAAGAGAATATGATGGAGAGGTAAGAGGAGACCCTCTCTGAGAGATGGAATCAAAGGAAGAAAGGGGGGGTGGGCACAACAGTTTGGTTTCGTTGCCAGCTAGTGATGTCCTTAGCAGAAGCACAGGAAGTGCAGTGGAGCAGTGGGGCATGAACTGATGGTTACGAAGGAGAGCTAATGAATGCTAACAATGCTTCCCAAAAGCTTGACTCAGAAGGGAAAGAAAGAGAGGGATATTGCTTGAGGGAGACACAAAGGTCAGGCAGAGCTCTCTCTTCACCCACAAATGCTCCAAGATGGGAGAACTTAAAACACTTTTTCTCCCTGAGAGAAGTTCATGGAGTGTGAAAAAAAAAAAAACAAAACCACACCTGATTTAAAAATAATGACTTGTGCTTAAAATAATTTAACATATTTAAAAGTACTTTTGCATCTAATGTGACATGGAGCCTTCAGAACAATCATGGAGTAGACTAGGCAGGTAGCATCCCCAATTCATAGATATTGAAATGAAGACTCAGGAGAAGATTAGAGATTCAAAGATGATCAATGTGGAAAGATTAAGAGATTCCCTCCTCACTGCAGCTGGCGTGCAGAGTCGAGGTAATGGGCAGATTTCAGAATAGCCATGAAGGGGCTGTGTCTGCAAGAAAGAGTTACTAGCGGAGGAAACGGCAGGCTGCCTGTAGGTTAGAATGTGTGGGAGGAAGTGAGTGGGACAGAGAAGAGACTTTGACTCCTCCCTGCCAAAGTCTAAACCATGACAGAGATGTCTGAAAAGGGTTTTAAAGTTTAACTTTGTATTATGAATATATGAAGACTTTTGAAATTTCTTAAAACATTGAGATAAGAGTGGGAATGCTTGCAGTGTTTTGGCTTTTCAGAAGCCCTGGGCATATGGGTGTATTAGCATTCTACAAAGAGACAGAACCAATAGGATATATAGAGAGACACATGAGAGGGGATTTGTTAGGGGAATTGGCTCACATAATTATGGAGGCTGAGAAGTCCCATGGCAAGCCATCTGCAAGCTGGAGACTCTGGGATGCCGATAGCATGGTCAGTCCATGTTCAAAATCCTCAGAACTGTGGAGGCCGGTGGTGTAATTCTCAGGCTGAGTTCACAGACCTGAGAAGCTGAGAAAGCAAAGGTGGGGAGGGGGACAACTGTGTAAGTCCTGGATTCCCACAGCCATAAAGCCTGAAGTCTTGATGTCAGGAAGAGAAGAATGTACATTTCCCAGTTCAGTAGAAAGTGAAGGGAAATCCTTTTCTCTCCTTTGTAATTCTCTCTGGGACCTCAGCCTGACTACATTGAAGGCAGATCTTTCCCCACTTAGTCCACTCAGGCTCACACACTAATTGCCTCTGGAAACAGCCTCATAGACCCACCCCAAAATAATGCTTTACCGGTTCTCTCGGTATTCTTTAATCCAGTCAAATTGACGTCTAAAATTAGCCATCACATGGGCATGGTGATATTTGGATTATATGTGGCTGGCAGTTGGGTAGCACCAGATATATCCGAGGTCTTCGGATGCAGAATCATCACCCTATCCACCAACCACCTTGCTTTTGTCTGCAAGTAGAACTTTTGCTTTCCAGAAGTGGAGTAAAAAAGAAATTTTTTTTGGTTTTCATTGTGAGGATTCCAATCTTAACTCCACTGAGGTTCATGAACAATGCTTCCAGAGAGACAAAAGATTAGGGATAATTTGCATAATGCTAGTTAGTTCAGTTTCATTAGATATATTTAATAATCATTGAAGGCTGGATGTCATGCAGAACGTAGAGGGGATTGTGCAGAGAAATTAAAAGCAGGCTAAACTTAAATTGTTCATCAAGGTCCCAAACCTGAAGCTATTAATGCTAGAACAGAATTAGATTCACCAGCATGTACCTGACATGCCCTTTGGAAAACATGTTAACAATTTTATGTAAGAAGTGGCATTTCATCCAGGTTTACTCATTTGCATACTTGTGATTTCATTTGCATATATTTTACTGTGCAGTGCTCTGGAAATATATTCACTTATTTTATTCCCTCCTTTAAATTCCTTACACCCTCTACAGTACCAAAGGACTTACATGACCAAATATTGAGGAAAATATTATTGTTAGAAAGGATGACAACTATGGAGCTTCCCTATCCAATCTGCCATCAAAACTCTCTTTTATTCTTTTAAGTATCTAGTGGGTATGTTTCCCTGTTTTCTATTTCCACTGCATCATCCTAGAACAGGACTTACTTACCTCCTAAATGGCTTTCTGGCTTCCAGCCAAAACCATCCAATTCAATCTGTCTCCTGCTTTCTGCATACTTTCCCTAAAACACCACTTACCTAATACTCAGTGGCCTTCATAACAATCTAATGGCATTTTTATATTAGGTTCATCACATTTCAAATTCTTAACTTCTGCCATGGTCACACTTTCAACAATTTATAGCTGTTAGTATTTATGGCCATCTTCACTTTACCATTAAAGAGGAGTAAGTCTTTTCTGACTTTGCTTTTCCCCTTCTTACATCCTCTAAGAAGGATTGTGTCCTAGCCAGCTCAGCTCCTCATTGGGGCAATGAGGAAAGAAAAGCAGAAAAGTATGAATAACTGCATCAGAAGGGCTGGAAATTTCCTTTTCTTTCCTTAGTTTTTGGAACAGAAGAAATAATAGAGGTGGAAAGAAAAGGGGAGGGACTGGAAAGATGAGGGCTTTAAGAAAGGGTGAGATTTCCAGGAAAGAGAGTTTACAAAGAGTGGTTGAAAGTGAAACTTCTGGTTCGCCCTCGTTGCGCAGTAGTGCTAGCGGCTTCGCGGTTTGGTCCTCCGACCTGGCAGCCGCCACTGGTGCTGAGCTGCTAGGAGGCCTGTGTTGGCGAGCTCGTTGGAGCTTGAACCCATTGTCACCCCTCCGACTCACCGGCAAAAAAAAAAAAAAAAATGGTTGAAGCAGATCATCCACGAAAGCTCTTCATTGGTGGGCTTAATACGGAAACAAATGGGAAAGCTCTTGAAGCAGTATTTGGCAAACATGGAGGAATAGTGGAAGTACTCTTGATGAAAGACCGGGAAACCAACAAATCAAGAGGATTTGCTTTTGTCACCTTTGAAAGCCCAGCAGATGCTAAGGATGCAGCCAGAGACATGAATGGAAAGTCATTAGATGGAAAAGCCATCAAAGTGGAGCAAGCCACCAAACCATCATTTGAAAGTGGACCGCCTCCACCTCCAAGAAGTAGAGGCCCTCCAAGAGGTCTTAGAGGTGGAAGAGGAGGAAGTGGAGGAACCAGGGGACCTCCCTCACGGGGAGGACACATGGATGACGGTGGATGTTCCATGAATTTTAACATGAGTTCTTCCAGGGGACCACTCCCAGTAAAAAGAGGACCACCACCAAGAAGTGGGGGTCCTCCTCCCAAGAGATCTGCACCTTCAGGACCAGTTCGCAGTAGCAGTGGAATGGGAGGGAGAGCTCCTGTATCACATGGAAGAGATAGTTACGGAGGTCCACCTCGAAGGGAGCCACTGCCCTCTTGTAGAGATGTTTATTTGTCCCCAAGAGATGATGGGTATTCTACTAAAGACATCTATTCAAGCAGAGATTACCCAAGTTCTCGTGATACTAGAGATTATGCACCACCACCACGAGATTATACTTACCGTGATTATGGTCATTCCAGTTCACGTGATGACTGTCCATCAAGAGGCTATAGCGATAGAGATGGATAT
>NW_016805057.1:3630539-3663944 GCF_001698545.2 Rhinopithecus bieti
TGCAGAACCTCCCCTTTCCCCTCCCCAGTAAGACCATTTAAGTGTGTGTTAAACAACTACAGAATACTAAATAAAAGTTTGGCCAAAAAAAAAAAAAAAAAAAAGTGAAACTTCTGCGTAGCTCTCTAACTTGAGATAAGACAAAAAGTAGAGCTCTGCTGAGGTCAGATACAGGGAGAGGACATCTGAATATTAAAGGAAAAACAAGACATGGAGAGAGAAGTTACGGAAAAGTTAGAATATTGGTTTGGCCATTGTAACAATTATTGAAATCCTAGTAGTATAAAAGAGATAAAAGTTTTATTTCTCTTACAAAAACGTCTGGGTTGAGGGTCATCCAGGAGGTTAAGAGTGCTCTGTGAAACTGAAAAAGGTGCCCAGGTTTCTTCTATCTTGTTGCTCTTGAAGGCATTGTCCTTGTCTATATGATCAGAGTTGGTCATCCCCTCCACATCCATATTCCAACCCAAAGAGGGAGGAGAGCGGAAGTAGAGCACAGTCTTCTTTTAAGGGCAGAAACTCTGAATTGCACACATCACTCTGTTGATGTTCTGTTTGCCTGAACATCCTCAGATGGTGAAACCTACTTGCAAGGGAGGCAGGGCAGGATATTCTCTGGGTGGGCAGTTCAGTGCCAGGCAAAACTCAGGGGAGTACATTACTAAAAGAAATCAGGGAAGACTAAACAGAGGAACAATTAGCAGCCTCTGCACTTATAGTTAGATAAACAAAAGAGCCTAAATCTCAATAAGCTTGAGTTGGCTGCAGGGAGTTTGAAAGCTAATCTGGGTTCAGATTGCAGAGGGGTGTGTGTGTGTTGGTTTTACAGGGGAGCAAGGCAGTAGAAAAGGAAAGCTTATAGAGTAAATCTGTATACTTAGTGTAATTGACATTGTACTATAGCAGGACACACTCTGAGGTCCATGACTCTAGCTCATAAGTATGTCTTCAGGGGTGAGTCAACATTTTCTGTGAAGGGACAAATAATGAATATTTCAGCATTTGTGGGCCATGCAATCTCTGTTAAATATATTCAAGTTTGCCATTGAATTACAAAGGCAGCCTAAACAATATGGAAGCAAATAGGCATGGTTATTTTCCAAGAAAGTATTATTTATGAAAACAGGCAGTGGTTCAGATTTGACCTGTGGGCCTTAGTTTGCTGCCCCCTGCTTTAGTCTATTGCTTCTGAATCTAGTATCTGTCCCCATCTAATATAAACCTGCCATCTACTATTTACTTACCAATTTATTTAACTGAGGTTGCATTCTATGCTAGGCCCTGAGATACAAAAGTGAGACATAGTACCTGAAAACAGGGAGGTTATTGTCCAGAAAGGAGATATACAAGGAAGTAAATTCAAAGCACCCTGGTAATTTCTACAGTAGATGTATGGGCCAGAATTTGTAGGAACATGAGGGAAAGTATGCCAAAGCTTGCCTGAGTGTCAGGGAATGCTTCTCAGAGATAAGGTACACGGGGACCTGAAGACAAATGGAAGTAGCCCTTGGTGACCAAGCAGGAAAGAAATTTAAGGGGAAGAAATGGCATGTGTGTGAAAATGAAGAGTTTTGCATGTTTCTAGCACCACAAGCTTTCAAGGAGCAGAGGTGAAGGCCTAGGAGTTCAGACTATAAAGGTCATTTACGATCATTCTAAAGAATTTTGTTTTTTATTGTAGATAATGGGGATTATTGAGAAAACATTCAATCAGGCAGTAATGGTTTCACATCTGAGTGTTAGAGAGATGCCTCCTGAAGGAGTGTGTGCCATGGATGGAAGGGGAGGAAGACTAGAGCAGGGATGCCATTGAGGGTTAGCATGTGTTTAGGAGAAAGAGGGCAGGGGGCTGAAACTAGTGGCCAGCAATAGGCAGGTATATTAGTCCATTCTCACATTGCTATAAAGAGCTACCTGAGACTGGGTAATTTATAAAGAAATTATAAAGAAATTTATAAAGAAAATAGGTTTAATTGACTCACAGTTCTACAGGTTGTACAGGAGGCATGGCTAGGGAGGCCTTAGGAAACTTAATCATGGTGGAAGGGCAAAGGGGAAGCAGGCATGTCTTCACATGGTGGCAGGAGAGAGAGAGTGAAGGGGGAAGTGCTACACACTTTCTAACGACCCGGTCTTGTGAGAATTCACTCACCATCACGAGAACAGCAAGGGGGAAACCACCACCATCATGTAATCACCTCCCATCAAGTCCCTCCCCCAACACTGAGAATTACAATTCAACATAAGATTTGGTGGGGACACAGAGCCAAACCCTATCAGCAGGGAAATTTAAAAAATTGATTCAAGAGATTTTTGGGAGTTTGAGGTGATATAAACTCTTGCAAATTGTAAAGGGAGAAGAAAAATCAAGAATGACACCCAGAATACTGACTTGAGTAACCAAGTGCATGGTGGCACTTATCAAGACAGAGTAGGGGACACAGGAAGACTAGGTTTTGGGAATTTGATATGTATTTAATATGCTTATGCAAAATCCAGGTGGAGTCTATCATGCAGTTGTCAGTTCCTTGGGAGACTAGAACTACAGACTTAATCAACTAAGATGCTTCAGTTTGGAGGTGGGGAAATGTAATTACTTACACTCCATTACATTCTGGAAAATGCAACTTAAACAATCAAAATGAGCAAATACAGAAGTCCAGGGAAAATCAAAATGTGGTTATAAGATATAAAATCAAACCAAAGTCTGCCTATGCTTATAATAGACTTCAAATTTTGCACTAAAATTCCTTATAGCCAATGCAAAAAATGAGGCAGTTGCTTGAATCACTGTATCTGTAGGACAAACACCAGTTATTTAGGGGAAGCCAGTTGGTCTTGGTACTGAGACTTTCCAACGTGATGTGGCGAGAAAATTCTCCAACCATATCCTCATAGAAAATAAAATGTTTCATTGGACTTTATCTTCGGTTCTCAAAAGGGAACAACTAAAGCAAAGCTGTAGCAGGTCAGTTTTATAGGGGTTCAGTCATTCTCAATTCATTCATCTTCATAAAGTGCCTAGGTCAATAACCCTTCCAGGGTGTTGTGACAGAGGGAGAACAGAACCAGGTGGAATCCATATGACCTTCTGGTTCCCAGCATGGCAATATCAAGAAAACAATATAGTCTTACAGACCATTGTCTTAAAGAGGACAGTTTTATTCTCTCATCTTAGGGATTTTGCTTAACTGTATTTCTTTATATTTATACATTTAAATTGTTTATCTGAAGAAGATCAACATTACAGGGCAGATATTTTCAAAGTCACTAGTTTTAGGTCAGAATAACTTTTCTTGTTTAAAATGTTACAAATGGATCAGTAGAATAACTATTGCTATGAGCCATTATCTGGAACATGGGAATGGACCGGTACTGAATCACTATTATCCAGCACTTTTTCCTGTTTCTGTAAAAGGTTAGCTGGGTAAACTTAGAGTCTGAAATAGAAGAGGAGCAGATTATCTAAATTAGAACATGTGTTCATCACTTTTCTCCTCAAAAAAGAGCATCTCTCAACAATATGATTCATCATCTCTACTATCCAGGTTTTGTTCTTTCCATCTAAACAGAATCAGATCCCTCATGTACACTATGAGAATATCCTTAGTGCTTGTTGCAGTAATCTCCATTTATTTATAATTATCCTTCAACCTTTTATGATCGGAAGATGTTGGGAATTGAGTTGAAGACATACAGAGAAATATGTGGAAAAATGGGGCATATGGATATAACAAAGAGATTTACTCCACTTACTTCTAGCTTAGATTTCTGATACCTTTCCTCATAAACTGTTTATTCTCATTTTAAAAATTATAAACTTACATCTGGAATTAAAGACTTTTTGTAAACTACAATATATGAAAAGAAAATGATCAAAGTGTAAATACACAGCATTAAAAATTGTTATGTGTAAATACTCAGGTAGCTATCATACAGACCAAGAAATATGATTTTGGCAGAATTCCAGAAATATCTCCCGCCACACCCACGTCTCTTCCCATCATCAGTTCCTCCATTCCATAGTAATCATGACTCACTTTTATGATCATCACTATGCATGCCTAAATACTGGCTTTTTGAACTTTCTGTAAATGGAATCATTGAATATATATCTTTTGTGTCTGATTTCTTTTATTCAGTCTTATGTTTTTAGAATTTATCCATGGTGTGGTGTGCTATGATGCATTCATTTTCCATTCATTTTCATTGCTGTGTTAAATTTCACTGTTTGAATAAATCCCAATTACTTATTCATTTTATTATTTATGGACATTTGAGTAGTTTCCAGTTTGGATCTCCCCTGCCCCTCACTTCTTCAGTCAGTCTTATTGCTCTTTGGTAATGCAATTTCCACAATAAAAAAGGGTTGGAAAGAGGACATGAGGAGTTTTAGTTACTGTCAGCCATTACAAACATTTTCTGGAAAACTATCTTTTATGAAGTCATTTGACCACGCTTTTAAAAAATATATAATTTTAACTTTTATTTTAGATTCAAAGGGTACATGTGCAGGTTTGTTACATGAGTATATTGTGTAATGGTTTAGAGTACGATTGATCCTGTCACCCAAATAGTGAGTATAGTATTCAATAGTCAGCTTTTCAACCCTTGTCCCCCTCCTACTCTCCATCCATCTCCCCTCTAGGACTCCTCAGTGTCTGTTGTTCCCATCTTTATGTCCATGTGTACCCAATGTTTAGCTCCCACTTATAAGTCAGAACATGCAGTATTTGGTTTTCTGTTCCTGTGTTTATTTGCTTAGGATAAAGGCCTCCAGCGGCATTCATGTCGCTGCAAAAGACATGACTTAATTCTTTTTAATGGCCATATAGTATTCCATGGTATATATGTACCACATTTTCTTTATCCAGGCCTTACCTTTTGATCATATGTGATACATAAAAAAGTGTCATGCAAAATGGCGAAACACTGAACATACTGAGTATCAGTTATTCTGTTATCACAATTTTTACACTTTTAAAACTAAGATTAATTAGTTAGTGAGCATTAATGAATGTGTACAATATCAGGTATTGTGTGCTAATCCTCCCAAAGCTCTACAAAGTAGAAACTATAATTATCCCCATTTTACAGATGAGAAACTGAGGCACAGAGGTGGAATCACTTACATGCAATCACACAGCTATTAAATACAGCATTTACTGCATTTAGAATTCAGCCTAATCAGATTTCATATTGTTTTCTTTTTTTTATTATTATTATACTTTAAGTTCTAGGGTACATGTGCATAACGTGCAGGTTTGTTACATATGTATACTTGTGCCATGTTGGTGTGCTGCACCCATCAACTCATCAGCACCCATCAACTCGTCATTTACATCAGGTATAACTCCCAATGCAATCCCTCCCCCTCCCCTCCCCATGATAGGCCCCGGTGTGTGATGTTCCCCTTCCCGAGTCCAAGTGATCTCATTGTTCAGTTCCCACCTATGAGTGAGAACATGCGGTGTTTGGTTTTCTATTCTTGCAATAGTTTGCTGAGAATGATGGTTTCCAGCTGCATCCATGTTCCTACAAAGGACACAAACTCATCCTTTTTTATGGCTGCATAGTATTCCATGGTGTATATGTGCCACATTTTACTACTGCACTAAGTACCCTAACTAAGAACAAGCATGAGGAGAAAAGGTAGAACTTATACTTCTGATCAGCTTACATTTGTAAGATCATATGATACTTAGTTCTTTCTTTCTTTTTTTTTTCTTTCTTTCTTTTTCTTTTTTTTTTTTTTTTTGAGACAGTCTCGCTCTGTTGCCCAGGCTGGAGTGCAGTGGTACAGTCTCAGCTCACTGCAAATTCTGCCTCTCAGGTTCAAGTGATCCTCCCACCTCAGCCTCCCGAGTAGCTGGGATTACAGGTGTGCACCACCACGCCCAGATAATTTGTGTATTGTATTAGGGATAGGGTTTTGCTATGTTGGCCGGGCTGATCTTGAACTCTTGGGCTCAAGTGATCCACCAGCCTTGGCCTCCTAAAGTGCTGGGATTACAGGCGTGAGCCACTGTGCCCAGCCAGATGCTTAGTTCTGATTTAGAAACAAAACAATACAAAACAAATCACCTTCACAACTATACAACCACAATGACCTATGTTAGGGCAGAAGAAGGATTTGTAGGTTGGGTCCCCTGCAGCTTGTTAGGACTTCATTTTTCTCTCCCACCAGATTGAGTCCTGCAAACATAGAAGGTCTCAAGAGAACCGCCTCATTAGTACTCACACAGGAGCAGATCCTATCATCTACAGCCATAGCTTCCCAGCATTGGTGGAAAAGGTCAGCTTGCAATCAGTCACAGCCCATGGTCAGGTAGTCTGGGCCACAATATTATAAGGTAAACAGCAATGACAACCTAAGCAGAGGCATTTCATTCCACACAAAATCTGCAATGCCTTCCATAGGACCTGCCTGCTCATCAGCACTCAATAAATGTCTGGTGAATAAGCTAGAATTAAAAGATATAAAACGGGCTTGACTGATTTTATGAAACTGAATCCTTTTGCTGTTATTGAGAATCATTAGAATGTCATTCTGAGCAAAGCTCTGATCTCCATCTTTCCTCCTCTTTGAAAATCTGTTATTCTTTGGGACCTGCTGTGGGCGTGCTCATAAACAGTGCCGTACATAGTGCTTTCTGGCAAAGCGTTTGTTTGCGGTTGTGTAGACACAGCCATAAATGTGTGGCATTGTCTTCTGGCATCCAAAAGCAAAAGCAGTGAATTAAAATCCCGATTTATTTCTATATCTCCTCTCTTCAGTTGAATATCTTGTTCAGAAGAGTTATATTAATATGATTTATCACAATAAACAGCATGGTTCCTGCTTTAATTGATTTATCTTTTCTTCATATAAAAATTCCCTATATCTCTGTTCTGCACCAACTTTAAATGTCTTTTTCACCCCATAGATCTTTGTTGGCACTGATAATTTCTACAGAGATCAGATTTTTTTAAAATACAGTCTGCATCTTAAATCATTCATTTTCTCATTTTCTAAGTGCTGACTATAGTCATCCTTACATTTACTGAAATTAACATGAGTTTTAAACAATTAATCACAAAAGAAGTGGAGTGGGTTTTTGCTTTTTAAAAAAAGCCTTTGCTGTTCTTTATGGATGAAACAGTTGATATTTTGTTAAGAGATTTTCATCTGAGTTTAATTCCCTAGCTTTAATGTATTCTTAACTGTTCTAAATGAAATGGTTTGTCTTAAATGAAAGTGTATCTATGGTAGCATAGCTATATCTAGTCTTTAAAATGGATCATTTCATTTCATACATGCTATAGAATCTTGAATTTCACCTTTACTCAGCTCAATTTCTTTACTAAAAATGACTCTGTTGCTCCAAATTCCTATATCAATAGATTGGCTATATCAAATCCAAGCAGTAATTGTTCATAAGCACATATTTTATAACATGTGCTAATAGAGTAATAAAATATATTGCAATAACAATATGCTCTGCCTGATAGAATTTCATCATGAGACTCCATTAACACATTCAGCTGGTATCAGCTTGTGAAAATGCCTTCCATTGTGGTGGAAAGGAAATACTCTGTATGAGTGAATGGAGAAAATGGGCTTGAGAGAGGAATTTCTAGAAAGCCTAGGTAGAATGAAAGAATCAGAACCATGAATGGATGCTGAGCAAACATCTTGGACATGCATTGTGCTGCGCCTGCACTTTCCTACCCCTTAATCCTCACCCTTCACAGTCCAGAGGCTGCCCTCAAACCTGAATAGAGCTGCTCTCCTAAGCTCACTAACCAAGCTCCTACCCACAATGGCCTTAACTTACTCTATCCTATTTTCCACATGCAAGCATTAACCCTTCCTTCTTTGATTTTCCTCTTCCCTTGACCTCTGTGAGGCTAGCTCTCCTCCTACTTTTCTAAACGTTCACTCTGGCTCCTCTTGGGCTCCATGCTGCAACCCTGCCTGTACCCAGGTCCTGTCCCTGGTTCTGTTCTCCCCGCTATCTGCTCTCCTTCCCTAGTTTGTTTCCCTCCGTTCACCGCAACACCACTCCCAGGCCTTACCTCTCTCCTGTGTTGTGGCACCCATGTCAGTGCCTGTGAAATGCAGGAACCTTCAACTCAACTTGCCCCAAACCAGATGATGTTTCACTGTCCCCCACATCAGCCTTTCTTCTGAGGGCCGTTTTCCCTGTGCTTTTTACTCTGGTCTCCTGTGATCCGCTTGGTCTGTTTTAGTAGGAGTTTGGCCTCAGAACATGTCAGGGTGTTTCACCTACTCGAGTTGGGTTCTTCTGGCACCAGGCCTTTGGCTTGTTTTCCCTGTATTTCATTTCTAAGTTCAGTCCTCCTCATCTCAGCGCCTGGAATGTTGGGGTACACCCCTGAAATGTTTCCCTGATTTCTTTCTTCTTTTAAAATCTGACTTATCCTGCCCAGTATTGGAAATCAGTCCTCATAACATGTTCTCAGGCCAACCTCCTACTAAAAACAACTCCAGTGACTCCCTATTTTCTGCCAACTAAAGTTAGTGCAGTATCTCCATGACCAAGCCATAATGTCTTCCTAGACTTGTTTCCCACTACTTTCGTATGTGTGTTCTCTGTACTTCAGCAAAACTTAATCGCTTGTAAACATCATAGTTAATGAACATTATTCCTGCTGTCTCTCAGGTTTTGCAAATATTTAAACATATAAATGACCAAACAACATAAGAAGAACCACATAATATATACCATTTCGCCATGAGATACTTAATCATAAACTTATAATTTTGAAAAAAAATTAACTTTTGTATTTGTTACTTTTTTTTAATTACGTAGATTCTTTCAAGAATTATGCTAAATTCTAAAATGACTTTCTTGTTCTGCGTATTCTTTTCTTTTTGTGGAAAAGAACCTGATGGCTTGAACCTTGAAGCCTAACTCTTCCATGAATTAAAAGCTGTTTAATTTGCATGGATTATACACATATTCTTTTGATCTTAATTCCTTGACTGCATTTTCAGCTCTCTAGTCCTTCAGTTAGAAAATGAAGTCACATTTGACACCTGCTCAATGCCTTTTACACACCATCTGACCCCTCAGCATGCCTCCAAGCCCTCAAACAGCCCCAGCCCCTTCCTCCCTCCCTGACCTTACCTTTTGTGTTTCAAAGACACCTCCTGAAACATGGAGCTTTGCCTTCTGATCTTTACTTTCTTACATAAATGCACAATGCAACACATATTGGCTTACTGAATTCAAATAAGTTATATATTTACAAGAATGTGATTTTTTTCTTAAAGAGCGCTAGACTTCTGAAATAGCACTGACTTTCAATGACACCTCGTTAAGTCATTTTGATTGTCCTTCTAGAAAATCAAATATCCAAATATCCTTCATTACATTATTATTATTATTATTAATTATTATTGTAAGATGCAGTCTCACTCTGTTGCCTGGGCTGGAGTGCAGTGGCATAATCATGACCTCAGCTCAGTACAACTTCCACCTCCCGGGTTCAAGCAATTCTTGTGCCTCAGCCTCCCAAGTAGCTGGGACTACAGGTGTGAGTCACCACGCCCAGCTAATTTTTGCATATTTAGTAGAGATGGGGTTTCACCATGTTGGCCAGACTGGTCTCAAACTCCTGACCTTTTCCCACCTCGACTTTACAAAGTGTTGGGATTACAAGCTTGAGCCACCACACCCAGCTCATTACATTATTCTTAAAGTGGGAAATTTCTTTCTCTAGGACTCTTCATTTACAACCAGGTACTTGGCTGCCCTCAGGTCTCCCATGATCTATGAGCCAGGAGGATGCTAAGGAACTCACACCACATAACATCTGAGTTTTTGATTCCATTGCAAATGGGTAATTGCCTCTGACCCTGCACCTAATCTGTGGTTTTCAATAGCGACAGGCATTGCTTCTACTTCTGGCTTGGCTGAATCCATTGTGTAACTGGCGTGGTGTGATAGCTCTAATACGGAGAAAAATGAGCGACAATTCTCTAGAGGCAGACACAGGATTGATTTTCAATACAGGAATTGATTACATTTCAGGCAACTGACTGTAATTTAGTGGGGAAAAGCAGAGTCAATGAGGCTGATATAATGGTTTCCTCTGTAAGCACTGATGCAATTAGCAACTCATTTTAATTGAAAAGGTACAGCAACTCTTGAACACATTCCTATGGCCTTCATCACAAAACACAGACTGCTAGGAAAAGCCAAGGATTCATTTGGTAACACTGTAATGCATATTTAGTAATCCCAAGGAAAAAGAAACCATTTGAGTAGGTTCAGGTATGATTTAAAATATATCATCAGTTCAACCAGCTTTTAAGTGAGAATAATAAGTAGTTTATCTCATGAGATATTGAGGGTTATCAAGGAGATATTTCCCCTACCCAAAAAAGACTCTCTAATCACACAGCTCTTGCCCCTAAATTTTTGCCAGATTTTCCAAATAGAAATTCAGATTTTTAGGGTTAAGGCATATGACTAACGAAGTCACTCCGTAATGCAAATGGCCATTATGTTTTAACAAACTTAAGTCACCAGTGATGCTGTCTCTCAGATTCCGATCCTGATTCACTGGGTCTAGAATGGGACCCAGGAGTGGAATTTGCATTTTCATTAAGTATCCTCAGTGAGTTGGGTATGTAGAAGGTATTCTAATAAATACTGCTCTAAATATATAGATTATGTAGGAATTAGGTATTAATTATTAAATATTTAGACTTATTTCATATCGTTTTTCCCCAAGAGCATACTGGAAAATTGGAACAAAAAACAACTAAGATTCAGGAGAGGGTCATGGAGGAAAGAAAATGCACACCATGGAACAGTTGCCTGAGAAGACAGGCTCAGGCTAGTGTCTCTGTAGGGAGCACAAATTGGGTAGGCAGAAAACAGAATAGGTGTGTTAGGTGCATGTGGCAGGCAGCAGGGTCAGGACCAGGGTGAGGCGAATGAGGTATCTGGTGGGATTCATTCTCAGGGCTGTGCTAGAATAAGTGTTACCTTCAATTTTATACCCCTGGCATGTCACTCACTTCACCCTAGTCCTGGCTTTGGTAGACACTTCTGAAATGGCTCCCAGTAAGCCCACCTTCTGTATTCATACCTTTGACTACCTTCCTTTGTGTGGGACTGGACCTAGTGACTTGTTTCTATTGAAAAGAACTTAGTGAAACTGATAGGTTAAGTTATAAAAGATCGTGACTTCCACATTACACAGACTCTCTGGTTTTCTAACTCTAATGAAGCAAGTTGCCATTGATGAGATGCCCTGTTCAGTGGCCTATGTGGCAGGGCCTATGAGAGCAGCTTCCAGCCAACAGCCAGTAAGGAACTGAGGCCCTGAGTCCACCAGGCCCCAGGGAACTGAATTCTGCCAACAATTACCAGAGTGAGCTTGGAAGTAGAGCCTTTGCTATTTAAATCTTCAAATGAGACCACAGCCTCAGTGGACACTTTGATTTCAGCCTTGTGTAGGACCATGAGCCAGCAGCCTCAGCTAAGCCATGCCTCGAAGCCTGACTACAGAAACTGCAAGGTAGTAAATATTGTTGTTTTAAGACGTGAAACTTTGGACTAATTTATTATGCAGCAATCAATAACTAATACAGTGATAAGGATTTTGGTAGTGGTGATAGGGTGTTGATTTCTGAACCTGAAGAACAATACAAACAAGGAAAGGTAAGAAGTTAATGAGTACACACTGAATTCATACCACAATTTTTTCCAGGGATGGTCCTTCCTGCAGGGGTTACTTCTTTTACCTTTTCCTCACTTCCTCTAATCCCTGTCTTTCTTCCCTAAAAATAAACTGAAGAGTTATCTTATCAGGGTTCACTGCTAAACTTAGAAATTTCTTCTGTTAAATCTCTAAGATTATCAGTATTATCACCCCCATATCTATCATGATCCTCTTTCCTGAAATTTATCACAGTTACCAGTAAGAGGGTAACTGTAACTAGTAGCTGCAATGCTTGTATTTTCCACATACACAAATTCTCCTCTACCCAGCAGCCACAGTCACTAGAACACAAAAATTAAAATGTTGGACATTGTAAGAATGTGGTGCAATTAGGGCTTTTATTCATTGCTAGTGAGAGTGCAAAATGGTGCAACCACTTTGGAAAGCACTATGGCAGTACCTTGTAAAATTAAGCCAAAATCTGCCATGTGACTTAGTAATTATGCTCCTAGGAAACCATCCAGGAGAAATAAAAACTTATGTTCATGCAAAGGCCTACATTTAAAATTTATAGAAGTTTTATGCCTAATAGTCCAAAAACTCCAAATGCTCATCAACCAGTGACTGGATAAGCAAATTGTGGTGTATCCATACAATGGAATGTAACTCAGCAAAGAAAAGGAACAAACCGCTGACAAATGCAACATGAGGACCCTCAATAGCATCATGCTAGTGAGAGAAAGCAGGTGTAAAACACTATACTCTGACTCCAATTATGCAAAATTCTAGAGAAGGCAAAACTAGAGTGATAGAGAATAGCTCAGTGGTTTCCATGGGGCCAGACTTTAGGGGAGGAGATTGATTGCAAAAGGATAGGGTAACATTTGGGTAGTGAAAACGTTCTATGTCAATTGTGGTGGTTACGTGAGTGTATGCATTTGTCAAGATTCATTGAACTTTTAACCTCTATGGAAAACAGTATGGAGATTTCTCAAAGAAATAAAAATAGAGCTACTAGTCCACCTAGCAATGCTACAGCTGGGCATCTACCCAAAGGAAAAGAAATTGTTTTCTCAAAAGGACATCTGCATTCATATGTTTATCATACCACTATTCACAATAGCAAAGTCATAGTATCAACTAAGTGTCCATCAACAGTGGATTGGATTTTTAAAATGTAATACATACACACACACACACACACACACACACACACACACACACACCCCATGGAATACTACGCAGCCATAAAAAGGAATAAAACATGTCCTTTGCAGCAACATGAATGTAGCTGGAGGCCATTATCCAAAATCAATTAATGCAGAAACAGAAAATCAAATACCACATATTCCCACTTATAAGTGAAAAGTAAACAAAGGGTACATTTGGATATAAAAATGGAAACAGTAGATACTGATGACTCCAACAGAGAGAGAGGGATGGGGGCAAGGGTCAAAAAGTGACCTATTGGGTACTATGTTTACTATTTGGGTGATGGGTTCTATAGAAATCCAAACCCCAGCATTATGAAAAATACCCATGTAACACACCTGCATGTGTACCCACTGAATCTATTTTTTTTTTAAAGAGGGAATACATATACAAGCAAAAATAGACTATAAAAGCTGATTACAAAAAAGACATAACAAAATTACATAGATCTTGAAATTAAAATATAGTAATTGAAATGAAGAAAATTCATTGAACTTCGAGTGCATTTATTGTATATAAATGATGCATAAAAATTGTTTTAGAAACTCTAAACTGCCACATAGAATCAAAAATTGAAGTATTTCAGGTTATGTTTCTTGTCTTTACAATCATGGCACAATCATTGTTCATTTCAAATCTATCATTTAAATGCAAGAGTGTATAGTACTACAGGGGCTAGAGACACATGAGCTGATACTGTGTGTACTGAGAGCTGACCATATAGCAGGAAGTTCTCTGAATTACTTTCCATGTGGAGTAAAATGGTTATTGAAGAAAAGCAATACAAATGTACTACTTTGAAGCTTACATATATGTATTATTTAAAACTCAACAGTAACCTCAGAAATTGTTTAGAACCTAGTCCAATAAAAGATTTTGGGGGATGAATATTTTATCACTGATATTATTTAGAAATGCTGGCTCATGGTGGTAATAACAAATAGTTCAACTTGTAGTCAGCTTTATTATTGTTTTAAAATTCTTTCCAGTGTACCCTCTATTGCCTGCCCCTTGTGGGGCAGACTTGTTGTCTCACACCTGTCCTTGATATTCTACTGCTACTCCTCATTAACAATTGTGAGTTCCTGGGACCCTAGAACAATATCGCAAAGCCAGAGGCCAGTCTGACTTGCAGAATCTTTGAAAACCTCATTATTATTCAAAGAGTATTATAGATTGCCTACCGCAACCAGGGGCCATTCTAGGTGCTAGCAATTTCAGGTGAAACAGTCTCTGATCTCCAGGACTTAAGTTCTGATAATGTATATTGACATTGTGAGTTCTAGCAATAGCATTTTCTCAAACAGTTAAAAGTAGTAGCCTTTTCTAAAAGTTACAGGTTGTCCTCTCTTCCTTCCCCTTTGTTTATCTTTCTCGGTGTCCTCCCAGGTGCACCCCTTTCTCCCAGCACCATAACCAATCACATTTCTTTAAGTTTCAAGTAAGGTACTCAAGTGCAGGGGCACATTATCTTCTTAGAAGGGAGAACCAACAAATGGAAACTTTTGTACCAACTTAGATCTATTTGTCCTTCTTATGGACCTGTGACATTCACCTGTCACTCTGCTCTTAAAAGCCTCTATCGGATGCAAGGTGCTTCTGAGATTTTTGATACAGGGATGCAGCTTAGAATTGTAAGTGGCCTCCTTGATATTCTGCACCACTAGGTACGGCTTACACAGCAAATACCTATGCCCATCAAAAAGTAGTCTAAGATAAAAGTGCAGGCAAACAGATCAGAGGGTATAAAAGGCCCATTGTCAAAACAATGGGAAGGTTAGCATAGGCCAAGTTAGGTCTCCCACCAACCTCTCTGCTTTATGAGGCTATCATGCAGCTCATCCCAGTCCCACTGGAGTCTTTTCTTCTTTTAAGTCTATGTAACAGTTTCTAACTTAGAACTGTAAAGGTATTTAGAATACATGTCAGGGCCAGAATTTGCAGAGGTCAAGAAGCGTCTTTATGATTAAGTGAATGATCCCAGCAAGGTCAGTATTAGTTTCCTCAAGACTTCTTATCAGACTAGTGGGCCAACCACGCTTTCCATTCCCCCCAAAGAAAAGTCAGACAGGAGCTCAGAAGTAGTGCTGGACCTCAATACTAGTTTTCAGAATCTCATGACAAATTTTATATGTTATATGTTCATGATTGCAAAGAGAAGATAATAATTTTTTTCTGATAATAATGCAGCATATTCCTTTCAGATCAATGCTAGCACATCTCTTGTCAATCAAGTTTGTATTCCACCTCAACCAATTCCTTTCATAGGCATTAGCTGATTTGAATGGGGTGATGTATTTTAAAATGATGAGGAAGAAGCATTTTTTTTTTTTTGTTTTGACTTTACTTGAGAACTGGTGACTGATTTTTAACACACACACACAGACACACACACACAAATACATACACACACACATACACAAAATCTCTGGTGATGAAAATAACCATTAAATATAACTAATGCAACACTATGCCATTTATATGATGAACTGACTCACTGCTATCTCACTTTTTGCTTAGTATAGTTTTGTGTACTTTGCTTAAAATATTTGAGGCCACAGAAAGGTTGGACTTGAAATCAAGTCTTCAGGGCTATTTCACATTCTTTTAAGAGTGTTTCTTCAGCTGCCAGGGAAAGATGTGTGCATGAATTCTCTTATCCATGTCAAGGCCAGTTACAGCTGCGTAAAATCAATTCAGCTGTGGTAGACTGATAAGTGCACGTTTCAAGATGACACAAAGTGATCAAACCAGGTGAGAACTAAAAGAGCTTTGGGACCATATTAAATGCCATTGCGTGATGGGGAAGAGGAGAAGAAGGAAATGTACAGGCCAGTTGTTGCTGGGATGACATATTTTGGAGGCCCTCTATGATCAGTGTTAACCCCGTGTTCTTATGTATATTTTCAAAATGTATACACGATAGTTTGCAAGAAATGGTCACCCAGTGACAGAGGACCTGGCTCCTTCTGGTCACTTGTCCCCTTTCACTGTTTTGAGGACTTCTCTGGGAGGTTCTAATTCAAAGGAAACTTTTACTTTGAAAGGTTTAAAAGTCCTTTTACTCTACAGATGTTATGTGGAAAGGCTTGCTTACTCTCGGCTCCATTGCTCTTAAACCTCTTGGTCTTGCTGGCAACATTTTTATGAATCAGAGATTATTTTTAGGTCTGGGGTTTATATTAGAAATTATTCACTGTCAGCTGGGCGTGGTGGCTCAAGCCTGTAATCCCAGCACTTTGGGAGGCCGAGACGGGCGGATCACGAGGTCAGGAGATCGAGACCATCCTGGCGAACACGGTGAAACCCCGTTTCTACTAAAAAAATACAAAAAACTAGCCAGGCGAGGTGGTGGGCGCCTGTAGTCCCAGCTACTGGGGAGGCTGAGGCAGGAGAATGGCGTGAACCCGGGAGGCGGAGCTTGCAGTGAGCTGAGATCCGGCCACTGCACTCCAGCCTGGGCCACAGAGCGAGACTCCGTCTCAAAAAAAAGAAAAAGAAATTATTCACTGTCATTCAACAAATATGCACTAAGCACCCACTAGATACCAGGGATACATGGGCAAACTTCCTATCTCGGAAAATGCTGCCAAGTCTCAGTTCCTGAGCGTTTGGCCCTTTTTACTTTGGGCCCTAGGTAGAACCACAGATACAGGTAGTATTGATGGACATCTTCTTGTCATGGCTGAAGTTTTCTGGGAAATGGTTCTTTGAGGAGCTACCTTGGCTGAGGCTCTCTTGGTTGAATCTCTAAGCACAAGAGCATAAGACAAGGCTTCCCATTGAGTAATATAGCCTAAGGGAAAGAAATGAGAGAAACTTCAAAATCAACAATTTTACAAAGCAAATGAGAAAACAAAACAGCAAATATTTACTTATGTGTACACAACTTTTTCTACTCTTGTGGTGAGCATGCCCAGATTATATGATCTTTGAAGACTGGAAGTGTATTTTTCTTCTTTTGCATTTCTCATTCAATAAGTTAATAAACAGTCATTGATTAACACGTCAAATTATTTGGAAAGGGACTTGAGCCATGATATCTTCGATATCAAAACTTTCTTCAAACCAGAAGGATAGATTTGATCTCTCTCGGTGTTTCTCAACATGTAGTCTGCAGACCACCAACTGGTGAATCACTGGGCTGAGGCCACATGCTTTTCAAAATGCTAATTAAAATGCAGATTTATGACTCTACTCTAAAGACCTTCTGAATCAGAAACTCTGAGGGTTAAGCTTGGAAATCTGCATTTTGATAAGGTACCTGGTGGATTTTATATACACTAAGCATTGAATACTTCTGCTTCTGGATTCATGGGCTTCTATGCAATTTTGCTATAAAAACAAAGCTACTAGATGATGCTTCTAGTGACACTTCAGACAATCATGGGGACCAGACTGAATCCCGGCTTCTCTGTTTACTATTCAATAGTTGCATGACCCTGGTCAAGCTATTTAACTTGTCCATGTTTTAGTTTTCTCTTCTGTAAACTGTAGGTCATAAAGACACCTACCACATAGAGGTGTTTGAGTGTTAAATACAATACCTGCAAGGTTTTTAGAAGAGCACCTGACACATAGGAAGCCCTCAATAAAAGGTACCTATTGTTATTGTTTTATTAAATCAATTGCAAAACCATGCCTTCCGTTTGTGTAAATACAAAACAACAGCATAAAGTAGATGTGCTAAAGCCAAGTGAGTAGATTTTTGTTTAAAAAGCACTCTAGTGGAGTTAGGAGAACAGTATGATGAAGGGCAGCCAGCAACTGAAAGCATTTCCTGCCAAGAAAAGGGACTTTACAACAATTATGCCTTTTGGTAAGTTGATACTTACAATTTGTGAAGGTCTTTCACAACCATTATTTCATTTGTGCTTCATAAAATCTAAAGAGGTTGAAAGAAGAAGAGAGATGGCAGAGGATGGGGCTGAAAATGTATAAACTTCGGGAGGTGACAGCTCTGGCTTGAAGTCCTAACTAACATTTATTACCTGTGTGTGATCCTGATCAAGTTACATGACATGCCTGAGCTTCCATTTTCTATGCCATAAATTGGAGATAAAATGAGATATCGTATGTAAAGCTCTTGGCACAATGTCTGGAACGTGGTCAATGAGCAATAAATGTAACTATTACTGTCGTGAGTAAACCAAGCCTCTGAGTTTGCACACAGCAAGGAGCTGAGCTGTGCTTTGAGCCTCCCCTGGTTTTCTAAGCCCAGACCCATTGATTTACTTAAGTTCCCACAAATCTCAGAGAGTTGACATTTTATCACAATCCATACTTGAATTTCTTTAAGCCCTAGTAATTTACCCATAAAACCTTGCTTTCCATTGTCAAGAATAAGCACTTTGAAACTTGGTTAACCAACTACTATGTTGATAAAATAGCACGCCAGTAGATGCCATTGTACTTGAATTATTTATCTGGAAACGACTTCTGGCTACAGCACAAGTTGATTCCTTAGGTGCTTAGTTTGGATCACGTAGTTAAACTTACCAAGCAGCTGTTGGTGCTGAAGGCTGTGAATGTAGCGGGTCTGCAGGGCCTCCCACTGGGGCCTGGAGTTGTAAATCCTCATAATGCTGTAAAAGTAGCGCTGTTGCCCTTGGTTGAGGTCCTGTCGGAACAGAACAGGTGATTTTGATGAGTCTGTGGAGTTCCACAGCTTTCAAATTGTGATGTATTCAAAGCTAACTTTTATGGAAATAAGAGGCTTCTCTTGCTAAACATATATTATTTTTTTAATGTGCAACAATTGGAAAATAACAATTGGGGCGTTTTCTCTCTTCATTTGCTTAAACAGCCTTCTGCTAATCTGTATGATGATGAAAATATGTGAGTAAAAAATTCTAGGTAATCGTCTTGAACTGAGGGACATCTAAGGATTTACAGGATCTTATAATTTCATTAATCTTTACTGAGGAAAGTAGGTTGTGATAAACTACACAGGGCTGAAGTATGCTAGGCCTCTGGACTGGTAGAAAATTTCCCACTGAAAGTTCTCAATAAGCAAGGGAAATAGATGGATGAATAATGTGGTAAGGGTTCATTATATCATTAGTAAAAAGGTGCCGTGAAAACAAAGAATGTAAACAAGCTCCCTAAACAGTCAAGGAAGGTTTCCTAAATGAGATGATCATCTTATCTGAGTCTTAGATGAGGAGTTTCCTTAAGGGACTAGAATACTGGTTCTCAAATGGCATGCACAGCACCTGGAAACCTGTTAGAAAGTCTAACTTTTTTTTTTTTTTTTTTTTTTGTTCAAAGGGAACATAGAGTCTGATTGTGAAAAGACTGTTAGCAGAAGATGATGGAAACCTTTTAGCTATGTTAAGAGTTTAAGGTTTAACTATCCTATGAGGAGCCATCAAAGATCTTTAAGGCAGTGGCTTTCAACAGGGATGATTTTGACCCCAGGGGACATTTGGCAATGCCTGCAAAATGTTTTTGATTGTCCTAATTGGTGGGAGGAGGAGGGGGTGCTCCTTACATTCAGTGAGTAGAGGCCTGGGATTTGCTCAGCATCCTGCAAAGCACAGGACAGCTTCCCACGCCTTTCCAACAAATGATCCCACCCAAAACACCATACTCTCAACTGACCAGATTTGCATTTAAAAAAATGGCCCTGCATTGGAGAATGGGCTCAAGGAAAGAGATCATTGGTAGAGAGACCATTTAGAAGGCTACTTTCTTAAAGGTAGAAAGAAATAAGAAGGGTCAAGACTTCAATTACTATTACATACCTAAGATATCTTAAGTGTTCATTATATACTGTGCTCAGCATTTTGTCTTCACATTTGCATGTATTTTGCATGCATAATCTCTTAATTTTCAATAATCTGAGGAGATGAACAATTTATTCTGTTCACTTTACAGATAGGGAAACAGATAGTGGCATCAACATTCTAGAAAAATCAAGATAAAATAAGTTCACCATAGGCCAAAAAATTCAAAACAATAATACAAACAAAATAGAGAGTTCAAAATGAAGTCTAATGGCCGGGCGCGGTGCTCCAAGCCTGTAATCCAAGCACTTTGCCGGGCCGAAGTCGGGCGGATCATGAGGTCAGGAGATCGAGACCCAGTCCTGGCTAACACGGTGAAACCCCGTCTCTACTAAAACATACAAAAAAATTAGCCGGGCGAGGTGTGGGCGGCCTGTAGTCCCAGCTACTCGGGAGGCTGAGGCAGGAGAAGGCGTGAACCCGGGACGGCGGAGCTTGCAAGTGAGCTGAGCATCCGGCCACAGACTCCAGCCTGGGCGGCCAGAGCGAGACTGCCGTCTCAAAAAACAAACAAACAACAAACAAACAAACAAACAAAAAAACCAAAAAAACCAAATGAGTTAGTAACTATGCATAAAAACTAAACCTTAAGATACATTATATGTAAACGGTAGAGTAAGGTGACTTTGACCTGTAGACATTTTGTGTGGGCCTGAATTCTGTGAGTTAAGGCTTTATGTTTTTGTCTTTTATTTTTTTGGCCTTAAACTTAATATCAAAATCTATCTGAGATGAAAGTAGCAAAGCCAAGTGCCTCATAATGTGAGACACCTATTTCAGCTTTAGTTTCTGAAGTAGATATTTTAAAGGATAATATATTTGAAGAGAATGATTCCACTCCTGGAATAACTAATTTTGCCTTGTTAAAATGATTGAGAAACAAGATAGATTGAAAATTGGAAGCCAATTTCAAAGAGCAGAACTCCAAAGTGCCAAGGGGAGTTCACATAGAAGATAAAAATCTTAAAAGTGATGATTTTTATTTACAAAGCAAAAAATGTCTACTTCTTTTCCTTAGTAAACCCTAACTTCCTAAATGAAAGTAGCAGGTAACATTACTAATATTTTTAACCCTGTTGTTGATCCTTCTTGAGGTTGTAAGGAGAGAACTGAAATTTTTACACCTATTTATGAGAATGGCTTTAACTACTTTGACTAAAAGGAGCTCTTCAAAAGGCAGCCACGTGTGGGGCCAATTAGTAACGTTTCCCATCGCTGACCAGTGGGTCAGGCCATGAAGAGGTGGACATTCTACCAGAGCTCCTGAAATGGGGCGGGTGTAGGAGGTTACCCAAGTGCTCTATTCATTCACTCGATACAATGACCTTCAACATTCAGCAGGGCAAAAAAATAATAGGGACAAATATTCTTCCTGATGCTGGTAAACAAAGACTGCAGAAAAAGTCCTGAGACCCTTGAAGGACAGACAGGCCACTATCTGAGAAAAAAGAAAAGAAAAGTAAAGGGGGAAAAAAGAGAAGAGAAAGGGGAAGAGAAGAGAAAGGGAAGGGAGAGAAAGGGGGAAGGAAGAGAAAGGGAATGGAAGAGAAAGGGAAGGAAGAGAAAGGGACAGGGAAGGGAAGGGAAGGGAAGGGAAGGGAGGGGAGGGGGGAGGGGAGGGGAAGGGAGGGAGGAGGGAAGGGAGGGGAGGGGAGGAGGGAGGAGGGAGGGAGGGAGAAGGGGAGGGAGGGAAGGGGAGGGAAGGGAAGGGAAGGGGAGGGGTGAGGGGAGGGGAAGGAAGGGAAGGGATAGGCGAAAAGGTAAGGCGAAGGGAAGAAGGAGGAAGGAAAGAAAGAAAGGAAAGAAGGAAAGAAAAGAAAGAAAAAGAGAAGGAAGGCAGGCCATACCTTTAGTAAGGAAGTGTCATAGATGGAGTGAGGAACTCGAACTCGAATGAAAGGAAGCTGTGGAACATTCCAGAGCTTTTGTTGTCTTTTCCACTTTTGTCCCATCGTTTATCCTGTACCTCCAAGAAACAACAAAGCATAGCATAAAATTTCTTTTAGCTCAACCATTTTTGGGGACATACTTAAGTAAATAAGTAGCAAGTGAATGAATTTTTAAAAATGTAATTTGTTCTAAGGGATAGGAACATTTGCTCACATTTCCAAGTAATTGGACATCACCACACTACTTAATTCCACACCTTTTCTTAGTCTCACCCTTTATTTATGAAAATAATTATTAATTATTTATGAAGTTAAGGAATAATTCAGAGTCCTTGTCTTTCTGTTTAACTGTTTGGAACAGGTGGGTTGTAGAGCATACTATTTTTATAATAGTAATGTTTTTGATAATTTTATATACTATCGATTATCATATCTGATTCTAAAAGTAATATATATTGTTTTGGAAGATTTGGAAGAATTTAAAAATTGAAGAAGAAAATAAGATTACTCATACAAGTTGAGCATCCCAAATCTAAAAGTCCAACATCTGAAATGCTCCAAATCCAAAACTTTTAGTGCCCACATGATGCTCAAAGGAAATGTTCATTGGAGCATATTGGATTTTGGATTTTTGGATTTGGGAGGCTCAACTAGCAAAGATAATGCAAATTTTCCAGAATCAAAAAAAAAAAAAATCTGAAATTCAAAACACTTCTGGTCCCAAGCATTTTGGATAAGGCATACTCAACTTGTATCTAACTATCTACAATTATTGTTAGTATTTGGTTGATTTCCTTTTACTTATTTATTTATATATATTTTGTGAGACAGAGTCTCACTCTATCACCCAGGCTGGAGCACAGTGGTGTGATTATAGCTCATGCAGTCTTGAACTCCTGGGCTCAAGCCATCCTCCCACCTCAGCCTCCTAAGTAGCTGGGACTATAGGTACACACCCCACACCCAGTTATTTTTTAAATTGTTAGTAGAGATAATGTTCCCCAGACAATGTTCTCCCTATGTTCCCCAGGCTAGTCTCCAACTCCTGGGCTCAAGTTATCCTCCACCTCAGGCTCCCAAAGTGCTGGGATTACAGGTATGAGGCACCACGCTGAGTTTCACTTTCCTCTTATTTATTTATTTTTTCTGTGTACATTGTGTGTAATTTTAGAAAAGGGAGATGATAATTTATGTTTTGTGCGCTTTCTCAGATCATTAAGTATTCTTTAAAAATATGATTTTTAATGGTAGTATAGTATGCCTTTACATCATTCTCCACTTCTTGCAAATTTAGATGTGCAATTTTATAGCATTGTACTATAAAATAAACTATTAAACTTGTCATGTTTCTACTTGCATGACAAAGACACAGAATAAAGGAGTCACATTTGCTATGATTAAGTCTCCTTTCCTGGTGATTTAGGGTTTAGAGTCTGAAGGGTGTATAATAATATGAATTTAACAATCCAGCAAGAGTAGACATATTGGAATCAGTTGCCAAGTCACAGAGTGCAAACCCAGAGTATTTTCCCCTCTGCTTACTCCTTTGTCTTTGTTAGCAGTGTGAATTACTGAATGATACAAAGTAAGACCACAGCAAATCAAGCATAGTAACAATCTGCTAAACATAGATTATTATCAATACCTGCACCATGTACTCACTGAAGAAAATAAACTATAATAGAGGCTGTATGGCCTTTAGAACTAGAAAGACTTGAATTTCTTTCCTTCCATAAGCCTCAGCCCTCTCATCCTTACGACAGCAGTTACAATGCCTACCCCATTGGGTATTTGATTCACTGAAATCGTGAATATAGAATGCTCTCACTTTATGCCAGTTTCTTGTCTCTCTACCCAACCTTCATGCATGTTCAGACACACAAACACATACGCACACATAGGTTCACAAACACACACATGCTTAAGGAGTATTGTAATACATGTAGAGACTCATTTGAGTTCACACATCAAAGGTTCCATTCTTCCAGAAGAGAAATTTATTAGGAAAACATTAGTCAACATCTCTGTGTGTACTGTTTCTGCTATATAAATGTATAAATTAAACTATAAATATTTTAAATGTGTGCACTCCAGAAACCATACCAACCAAGATATACTCTTTTAATAATCTCTGTGATTGACGCTTATACTCTCTCCTGTACTCAAATAATTTCAATAACCCTCCTCCCATTTTCCAGATCTGTAGAACAGAGAATAAATATGCTTCAAGCTGAAAAGATTTCTTGTCTCCTCAAATAGCATAAGGAAATGACTGATGCTCTTTCTTATGGCAACAATTCATGTATGCTTTTCTGGGGCTACTGCTGAATAAATTTACCTATTCAAGTGGCCTATACCTGATACAATTTGATTAAAATACTCATGGAATTCAGAGAGAAAAACATCTATAAAATAATATATCTGAAACAAAACACAGATTTGCCTAAAAAGAACATACCCTATACTGTAGTTCCCCCACTTTTAAAAGCTGGCATTCATATTCAGTGTAGTTTTCTTACGCGGACTCTGTTCATATGGTGGTGGTGGTGGAAGCCTGTTGATAAGCTGATATCCAAGCAACATCATGTGATGAAACAAAGAGCTGGGGAAATCTGGCTGCATGCCTTTCTTCACTTCTGGGTAACATTCAGCTACACAGTTTGATATTTTTTCTTCCAAATTTTGTGCCTAATCAAGTGTCATCTTCTAAATCTACCATTATCTGTGTTCTATGCACATATGGTGGAGTAACACACATACAGGCTGAGATTCTAAATATTAAAGGTCAAGAAATCCATCAGGGCAATGGGCCATGACATAAATATTTCCAAAATTTGGAGTCAGTAGTCCCCTTCCCCATTGCTCAGGATGATGAAGGAAGAATTCCTGAATATAGAGGTATGGGCATGATTTTGACTGTGGTAACATATGAAATTATTCCATACTTTAAGCTAAGTTTCTTTTCATTTTGTGGGGAGTAAGATATTCTCCATATGTTATCTTAATTAGAGGCTACATATGATGATAATGAACCTGTGGCATAAGACTAGAGTCCACACTGACCTCATCCCTTCTTCTGTGACAGCATTATTCTACTGGCTACCTTTATTTCTCAAGTGTCCTCCTTCTGAATGCCAGCTTATCTGCAAAGATGAAGAGTTCCTAGAGGAAAGGGAAGAAGAAATATCAAAAGAAAACACATTCAAAATTCTTAGGAGACTAAGGGGAAGAAAAAAGCAGGGAGATGAGAGTGATGAATCATATGCCTTAAAGAAGAAAGGGCTCAACAGATGCAAAAGTCTTGCATTTTTTCCCCAATAATTTGAATGCAGACCTCCTGGGAAATAAGCACAGCACAAACAAGTGTCTATAAATGCCAGTGAATAACATGAAATCTTTCACTGGATCTGAGAGGTTGATGATTCTTTACCAAGAGATAAAGAACAGTTGTGTGCAGAGTTGACATTGTCAATCGAGTCTTCCTCAAATGTTTTTCCAGGATATGATGAAATTCATTCTGGGTGCACTGCATCTGCTGATGTTGCACACACATGCTGAAATTCCTACCAGCTTGCATTGGACCCTACTCAATCAGGAGAACAGTAACAGATCTGGGTATTTGACAGAGGGCATTTAATGTAAGGAATCTGTTATGAAAATATAGAAATGGGTTAGAGGAGTAAAACAAGGAGGGTTAGGTTGTCCAAGCGTTGGCAATTGCACTAAACTATGATTGCACGTAGAGCTGGAGGACAAAAAGGAAAATGATTTTACCCACAGCCCATGGACACTGTGCTATAGAGGCTGCTTCCTTTGGAGAACTGCTCCCTGAGCAGCACCTCAGGAACCTGCACTCACCAGGCACCCTTGCTTCTATGTTCTTGCCCAAACTGCTAATCCTACTGTTGCTGTGACTACTGTTGCTGTCCATGTGGCTGCTGCTGCTGGCATTGCCATAGGTGCAAGCAGAAAATAATTTTTTAAAATGGCTTCTTCCCTCCAGGCTTCATGTCCTGCCCTCCATTGGATGCCAGCTGGCAAGGGATTTTGGGAAATGTATTTTGCAGTCTTCCTACTACTCTGATAAAGAGAAGGATATGGAAGAATCAACATGAGGCTGACAGATGGTGGACACTCTCTAACACAAACACAAATCTAAGAGGTACCTTTGGGACCTATGAAGTCAGGCAGGAGACTGAAGGACTTAGACATACAGTCAGTGTTTACCTCACATCACTGAAAGTTGTCATTTTATAAGAAAGGAGGAAATAAGATAAAACTAGCTATGTAGATGGTATCAAATAATGAGATATAAATTTGTAGACATATTTTAAAATTTAAGAATGAGGAAGTAATGTATATCCTAAGTTTGGGACAAAAAATGTTTTCCCAAAGACTAGTTTAACATTTCAAAAAGAATTTAAACTGATTACAAAAAAAGGAATAGAAATACCCATAATCTAATTACTATAGAGAATATGATGTCAACTATTAGTAGAAAAGATGTACTATTTCACAGTTAAAATATTGATACAGCAATGAGACTCAATGCTTAAGACATTGGCTATTTAGAAGGTGGGTGATAGTGTTTTCATGGAATACCAGGGTAAATGTGACCTCATGGGTGATACCAAGTGAGGAAGAGGAACACCTGATTGGAATCCAAGATGAAGTTAAACTCTAATTCAAAGAAACCCACCTGCTAGAGGGAGAGTGTCACTGTCCATCATGGTGGTACACACTTTCCCAAAAAACTATGAACCCAGAAGGAAATGCTCTGCTCACATCCTTTTGCCAGGATCCTCTTAGCTGCAGAGATGCCCGTGAGGATGTCTCTGGTAGGCGCTGACAAGCTCCCTTGACTACCCAAGCCCTCAGAGGACCTCCATGCTCCTTAAGGAAGAGAAGGCAGTGTCCCTCTCCCAACTCTACTGCTGTTTATCCCCTGGACTCTACTTAGTCTTCTAGAGTCTTGGTTGAATTTCATTTCCCATTGAGCTATGTAGTCCCTTGAACTTAAACTCTTTTGGTTGTGGGGGGGGGGGGAGTTAGTTATTCCTTATTATCTTGTTTTTACTTTGACCTCTTCATAGAAAACCCTTACTTTTCTGAGATTCCAAAACAAAAGCTGTCATGTACACCAAACCTATCAGAGCCACTGGTCACAAAAACAGGGTTATTTAGAGTCAGTCTCAGTTTGGATTATAAGAACCACTTTTAGTGAGTGAAAACTACTTGGGACACTTAGAAGCAGTGATTATCGGCAAAGGAAAAACTGGATGTGGTCACATATGTGCTAAGACTTTGGAAAAACAGATTTCAAACAATTCAGGAAAAAAGTCTAAAGTGGACTTGAGAAGGGAATATCCAGAGATTTAGTTTCAACCCTATAATCTCAAATAAAATCCATAGAAGAAAGAGATAATATATCAAAAGAAACCAGAGTAAGTCCACTGGGAACTCACAGAGAATTCTAGACTCGAGGTCAGGTTATTTTTAAAAATCATAATTTACCAAAAAAGATTTTCACTAGAGACTAGCAATGGTTCTCTAAAACAGATCCCAATAAGCACAACTGTTAAGTAGGAGAGTCAGTACTCAAATCCATGATTGCCTGAAATCTATGATTTCTTCCCTTGATCTCTGGAATGAAAAGGGAATTCAAGCAGCCTACACTATGCTATAATAGAACATTATCCCTTTTATTCAGTCATTACCTACAGATGAAATTCATGCCTCACAATTCTTCCTGTCCTTGGGTATGTTCCATTCCCACCTGGAATACTGCTTGCTGAATAAGGGGAGGCTTCAGTTTCACAAAGACATATGGTCATAATTCTGGAGCAGGATATTAGTCTTACTATGCCAAGTCATTGGCCTTCTAATAAAACTCCTGGAAAGTCTTCATGTAAATAGGCATCCAGTAAGCCAGTCCAGTCAGCCCTTGAATATACCCAGTCATATTCAAATTCATAGTGAATATCGAATTCTTTTTTATGTCCCTGGCTATAAAAACATTCTCCAAGTGTGTTCTGATTTTTTTAAAAGTGAATTGGATAATAAATACCATGCAGCACTCCACAATGGATTATCAATGCAACTTTGTAAACATTTAAAAGATCAATACTGATTCCTGGCAAGATGGCTGAATAGGAACAGCTCTGGTCTGCAGCTCCCAGCCAGACCAATGCAGAAGAGGGGTGATTTCTGCATTTCCAACTGAGGTACCTGGTTCATCTCAGTGGGACTGGTTAGACAGTGGGTGCAGCCCACAAAGGGTAAGCAGAAGAAGGGTGGGGCTTCACCTCACCCAGGAAGTGTGAGGAGTCAGGGAACTCCTTCCCCTAGCCAAGGGAAGCCACAAGAAACTGTGCCATGAGGGACTGTGCTATCCAGTTTTGATACTATGCTTTTCCCGTGGTCTTCGCCACCCACAGACCAGGAGATTCCCTCGGGTGCTTACACCACAAGGGTCCTGGGTTTCAAACACAAAACTAGGGGGCATTTGGGCAGACACAAAGCTAGCTGCAGGAGTTTCTTTTCATATCCCAGTGGTGCCTGGAATGACAGCAAGACAGAACTGTTCACTCCCCTGGAAGGGGGGATGAAGCCAGGGAGCCAAGTGGTCTTGCTCAGTGGATCCCACCCCCATGGAGGCCAGCAAGCTAAGATCCATGGCTTGAAATTCTTGCTGCCAGCATAGCAGTTTGAAGTTGACCTGGGAAGCTCGAGCTTGGTGGGGGGAGGGGCGTCCGCCATTACTGAGGCTTGAGTAGGCAGTTTTCTGCTCACAGTGTAAACAAAGCTGTCTGGAAGTTCGGATTGGGTAGAGCAAACCGCAGCACCACAAAGCCGCTGTAACCAGACTGCCTCTCTAGATTCCTTCTCTCTGGGCAGGGTATCTCTGAAGGAAAAGCAGCAGCCCCAGTCAGGGGCTTATAGATAAAACTCCCATCTCCCTGGGACAGAGCACCTGGGAAAAGGGGCAGCTGTGGGCATAGCTTCAGCAGACTTAAACATTTCTATCTGCTGACTCTGAAGAGAGCAGTGGATCTCCCAGCACAGCTCTGCTAAGGGACAGACTGCCTCCTCAAGTGGGTCCCTGACCCCTGTGCCTCCTGATAGGAAGACACCTCCCAGCAGGGGTCAACAGACGCCTCATATAGGAGAGCTCCAGCTGGCATCTGGTGGGTGCCCCTCTGGGACGAAGCTTCCAGAGGAAGGAACAGGCAGCAATCTCTGCTGTTCTGCAGCCTTCGCTGGTGATACCCAGGCAAACAGAGTCTGGAGTGAATCCCCAGCAAACTCCAGCAGACCTGCAGAAGAGAACCCTGACTATTAGAAGGAGAACTAACAAACAGAAAGCAATAGCATCAACATCAACAAAAAGGACAATCACGCAAAAATTCCATCTGTAGGTCACTAACAGCAAAGACCAAAGGTAGATAAATCCATGAAGATGAGGAAAAACCAGCGCAAAAAGGCTGAAAATTCCAAAAACCAGAATGCCTCTTCTCCTCCAAAGGATCACAACTCCTTGCCAGGAAGGGAACAAAACTGGATGGAGAGTGAGTGTGACGAATTGACAGAAGTACGCTTCAGAAGTGGGATAATAACAAACTCCTTCAAGCTAAAGGAGCATGTTCTAACCCAATGTATGGAAGCTAAGAACCTTGAAAAAAGGTTAGAGGAATTGCTAACTAGAATAACCAGTTTAGAGAAGAACATAAATGACCTGATGCAGCTGAAAAACACAGCATGAGAACATTGTGAAGCATATGTAAGTGTCAATAGCTGAATAGATCAAGCAGAAGAAAGGATATCAGAGATTGAAGATCAACTTAATGAAATAAAGCATGAAGACAAGATTAGAGAAAAAAGAATGAAAAGGAACGAACAAAGCCTTCAAGAAATATGGGACTATGTGAAAAGACCAAACCTACATTTGATTGGTGTACCTGAAAGTGACGGGGAGAATAGAAGCAAGCTGGGAAACATACTTCAGGGTATTATCCAGGAGAACTTGCCCAACCTAGCAAGACAAGCCAGCATTCAAATTCAGGAAATACAGAGAATATCACAAAGATACTCCTTGAGAAGAGCAATCCCAAGACACATAACCATCAGATTCACCAAGGTTGAAATGAAGGAAAAAATGTTAAGGGCATCCAGAGAGAAAGGTCTGGTTACCCACAAAGGGAAGCCCATCAGACTAACAGTGGATCTCTCTGCAGAAACCCTACAAGCCAGAAGAGAATGGGGGCCAATATTCAACATTCTTACAGAAAAGAATGTTCAACCCAGAATTTCATATCCAGCCAAACTAAGCTTCATAAGTGAAGGAGAAATAAAATCCTTTACAGACAAGCAAATGCTGAGGGATTTTTGTCATCACCAGGCCTGCCTTACAAGAGTTCCTGAAGAAAGCACTAAATATGGAAAGGAAAAACCAGTACCAGCCACTGCAAAAACAAATCAAAATGTAAAGGTCATTGACACTATGAAGAAACTGCATCAACTAATGGGAAAAATAGCCATCTCGCATCATAATGACAGGATCAAATTCACACATAACAATATTAACCTTAAATGTAAATGGGCTAAGTGACCCAATTAAAAGGCACAGACTGACAAATTGGATAAAGAGTCAAGACCCATCCGTGTGCTGTTTTCAGGAGACCCATCTCACATGCAAAGACACTTATTGGCTCAAAATAAAGGGATGGAGGAAAATTTATCAAGCAAATTGAAAGCAAAAAAAGCAGGAGTTGCAATCCTAGTCTCTGATAAAACAGACTTTAAACCAACAAAAATCAAAAAAGACAAAGAAGGGCATTACATAACGGTAAAGGGATTAATGGAACAAGAAGAGCTAATTATCCTAAATATATATGCACCTAATATAGGAGCACCCAGATTCATAAAGCAAGTTCTTAGAGACCTACAAAGAGACTTAGACTCCCACACAATAATAGTGGGAGACTTTAACACTCACTGTCAATATTAGACAGATCAACAAGACAGAAAATTAACAAGGATATTCAGGACTTGAACTCAGCTCTGTACCAAGTGGACCTAATGGACATCTACAGAACTCTTCACTCCAAATCAACAGAATCTACATTCTTCTCAGCACCACATTTTACTTATTCTAAAATCAACCATATAACTGGAAGTAAAACACTCCTCAGCAAATGCAAAAGAACAGAAATCATAAGAAACCGTCCCTCAGACCACAGTGCAAACAAATTAGAACTCAGAATTGAGAAACTCACTCAAAACCACACAACTACACGGAAACTGAACAACCTGCTCCTGAATGACTACTGGGTTAAGGCAGAAATAAATAAGTTATTTGAAACCAATGAGAACAAAGACACAACGTACCAGAATCTCTGGGACACAGCTAAAACAGTGTTTAGAGGGACATTTAAAGCATTAAATGCCCACAGAAGAAAGTGGAAAGATCTAAAATTGACACCCTAATATCACAATTAAAAGAACTAGAGAAGCAAGAGCAAACAAATTCAAAAGCTAGTAGAATACTAAAAATAACTAAGATCAGAGCAGAACTGAAGGAGAGAGAGACACGAAAAACCCTTCAAAAAATCAATGAATCCAGCAGTTGGTTTTTTGAAAAGATGAACAAAATAGATGGATCACTAGTCAGACTAATAAAGAATAAAGAGAGAAAAATCAAATAGGCACAATAAAAAATGATAAAGGGGATATCACCACTGACCCCACAGAAATACAAACTACCATCAGAGAATACTATAAACACTTCTATGCAAATAAACTAGAAAATCTAGAAGAAATGGATAAATTTCTGGTCACACACACCCTCCTAAGACTAAACTAGGAAGAAGTAGAATCCTCGAACACACCAATAACAAGTTCAAAAAAAGTTCAGAAAAAGCCCAGGACCAGGCAGATTCACAGCCGAATTATACCAGAGGTACAAAGAGCAGCTGGTCCCATTCCTTCTGAAACTATTCCAAACAATAGAAAAAGATGAAATCCTCCCTAACTCATTTTATGAGGCCAACATCATCCTGATACCAAAACCTGGCAGAGACACATCAAAAAAAAGAAAATTTCAGGCCAATATGCCTGATGAACATTGATGCGAAAATCCTCAATAACATACTGGCAAACTGAATCCAGCAGCACATCAGAAAGCTTATCCACCACGATCAAGTCGGCTTCATCCCTGGGATGCAAGGCTGGTTCAACATATGCAAATCAATAAATGTAATCCATCATATAAACAGAATCAATGACAAAAACCACATGATTATCTCAATAGATACAGAAAAGGCCTTTGATAAAATTCAACACTCCTTCATGCTCAAATCTCTCAATAAACTAGGTATTGATGGAACGTGTCTCAAAATAGTAAGAACTATTTATGACAAACCCACAGCCAATATCATACAGAATAAGCAAAAGCTGGAAGCATTCCCTTTGAAAAGTAGCACAAGACAAGGATGCCTTCTCTCACCACTCCTATCCAACATAGTATTGGAAGTTCTGGCCAGGGCAATCAGGCAAGAGAAAGAAATAAACGTATTCATATAGGAAGAGAGGAAGTCAAATTATCTCTGTTTGCAGATGACATGATTGTATATTTAGAAAACCCCATTATTTCAGCCCAAAAACTCCTTAAGCTGATAAGCAACTTCAGCCAGTCTCAGGATACAAAATCAATGTGCAGAAGTCACAAGCATTCCTATACACCAGTAACAGACAAACAGAGAGCCAAATCATGAGCAAACTCCCATTCACAATTGCTACAAGGAGAATGAAATACCTAGGAATCCAACTTACAAGGGATGTGAAGGACCTCTTCAAGGAGGACTATAAACCACTGCTCAAGGAAATAAGAGAGGACACAAACAAATGGAAAAACATTCCATGCTCATGGATAGGAAGAATCAATATCGTGAAAATGGCCATACTGTCCAAAGTAATTTATAGATTCAATGCCATCCCCATCAAGCCACCATTGACTTTCTTCACAGAATTTGAAGAAACTACTTTAAATTTCGTATGGAATCAAAAAAGAACCCATATAGCCAAGACAATGCTAAGCAAAAAGAACAAAGCTGGAGGCATCATGCTATGTGACTTCAGACTATACTCTGAGACTATAGTAAGCAAAACAGCATGGTACTAGTACTAAAACAGAGATATAGACCAATGGAACAGAATGATGACCTCAGAAATAACACCACACATCTGCAACTACTTGATCTTTGACAAACCTGACAATAACAAGCAATGGGGAAAGGATTCCCTATTTAATCAATGGTGTTGGGAAAACTGGCTAGCCATATGCAGAAAACTGAAACTGGACCCCTCCTTACACCTTATACAAAATTAACTCAAGATGGATTAAAGATTTAAACGTAAGACCTAAAACCATAAAAACCCTAGAAGAAAACCTAGGAAATACCATTCAGGACATAGGCATGGTCGAAGACTTCATGACTAAAACACCAAAAGCAATTCCAACAAAAGCCAAAATTGACAAATGGGATCTAAGTAAACTAAAGAGCTTCTGCACAGCAAAAGAAACTATCATCAGACTGAACAGGCAACCTACAGAATGGGAGAAAATTTTGCAATGTATCCATCTGACGAATGGCTAATATCAAGAATCTACAAAGGACTTAAACAAATTTACAAGAAAAAAACCAAACAACCGCATCAAACAGTGGATGAAGGAGATGAACAGACACTTTTCAAAAGAAGACATTTATGCGGCCAACAAACATATGAAAAAAGCTCATCATCACTGGTCATTAGAGAAATGCAAATCAAAACCACAA
>NW_016805057.1:3664360-3690241 GCF_001698545.2 Rhinopithecus bieti
CAAAGACTTCATGACTAAAACACCAAAAGCAATTGCAACAAAAGCCAAAATTGACAAATGGGATCTAATTAAACTAAAGAGCTTCTGCACAGCAAAAGAAACTATCATCAGACTGAACAGGCAACCTACAGAATGGGAGAAAATTTTGCAATGTATCCATCTGACGAATGGCTAATATCAAGAATCTACAAAGGACTTAAACAAATTTACAAGAAAAAAACCAAACAACCGCATCAAACAGTGGATGAAGGAGATGAACAGACACTTTTCAAAAGAAGACATTTATGCGGCCAACAAACATATGAAAAAAGCTCATCATCACTGGTCATTAGAGAAATGCAAATCAAAACCACAATGAGACACCATCTCATGCCAGTTAGATGGCAATCACTAAAGTCAGGAAACAGCAGCTATGGAACAACATTCCAAAAAAATAGGAATGTTTTTACATTGTTGGTGGGAGTGTAAATTAGTTCAACCACTGTGGAAGACAGTGTGGCAATTCCTCAAGGATCTAGAACTAGAAATACCATTTGACCCAGCAATCCCATTACTGGGTATATACCCAAAAGATTATATATCATTGTACTATAAAAATACATGCTCATGTATGTTTATTGCAGCACTATTCACAATAGCAAAGACTTGGAACCAACTCAAATGCCCATCAATGTTAGATTGGATAAAGAAAATGTGGCACATATGGAATACTATGCAGCCATTAGAAAGAATGAGTTCATGTCCTTTGCAGGGACATGGATGAAGCTGGAAACCATCATTCTCAACAAACTAACACAGGAACAGAAAACCAAACGCCACATGTTCTCACTCATAAGTGGGAGTTGAACAATGAGAACATATGGGCACAGGAAGGGGAATATCACACACTGGGGCCTTTCAGGGGGTAGGGGGCAAGGGGAGGGAGAGCGTTAGGAGAAATACTTAACGCAGATAATGGGTTGATGGATGCAGCAAACCACCATGGCACATGTATACCTATGTAACAAACCTGCATGTTCTGCACATGTATCCCAGAACTTAAAGTATAATAATAATAATAAAAATAAGGATGAATACTAAAAACTATGTTTTCACACAGTGTCATTTCCTTTTGTTATTGTTGCCGTTAATAAGGATAGGGTTCTGGGACTTTTAGATGTAGATCTGGTGTTTCAGCATTTGACAAAGTGCCTTGTGAAATCCTCATGTACAGATAAGTGCAATTTGAAACTTGTTAAAATTTTATACAAAGGGGTGTTGGCTAAAGGATCAATGACAATTTGGACAGGTTTTTGGTGGCATACCCTGATCTATTTCATCATTTTTTTCAAGGACTTTAATGAAAACACAGTAGTCAAGCCTATCAGATTTTCAGATGACAGAGATCTAAATGGGATGGAAAACACAGTGGGTTACAGAATCGGGATACAGAAAGACCTTGACAAGTTAAAGTGATGGGCTGCATCTAACAGGATGAAATATAATAACAATAAAAACAAGAATCTGCGTCAGAGTTTCATTACTAGTTGGATGAATACAGAAAGGGAATGTGGGGTTTAGGGGCTGTTCAGGCACAAGGGAAGTGAATGCAAGATGAGTTAATGTGGCTGCTAGAGGGATTCACAGGCTTCATCAACAGAAATATAGTTTCTAAAACAAGGGAGAGGCTGGGATGGCCCTGACGTGCCTTGTGCTGCAGTGCTGTGTCCACACAAGGGACATAGGGAAACTTGGATGTGTAGATAAAATAAAGGTGCCATGCTATAGGATGTGCTGGCATATGTGTTAGACCTACCAACCCTGGAAAAGACCTATGGCAGAAGGGGCTAGAGATGGACCATAATGTCACAAGAAATATTCAAAGGACTGGCACATTTAAGAGAGAATAGATTTGCTCTGTATATTNAAGGGGAATATCACACACTGGGGCCTTTCAGGGGTAGGGGCAAGGGGAGGGAGAGCGTTAGGAGAAATACTTAACGCAGATAATGGGTTGATGGATGCAGCAAACCACCATGGCACATGTATACCTATGTAACAAACCTGCATGTTCTGCACATGTATCCCAGAACTTAAAGTATAATAATAATAATAAAATAAGGATGAATACTAAAACTATGTTTTCACACAGTGTCATTTCCTTTTGTTATTGTTGCCGTTAATAAGGATAGGGTTCTGGGACTTTTAGATGTAGATCTGGTGTTTCAGCATTTGACAAAGTGCCTTGTGAAATCCTCATGTACAGATAAGTGCAATTTGAAACTTGTTAAAATTTTATACAAAGGGGTGTTGGCTAAAGGATCAATGACAATTTGGACAGGTTTTGGTGGCATACCCTGATCTATTTCATCATTTTTTTCAAGGACTTTAATGAAAACACAGTAGTCAAGCCTATCAGATTTTCAGATGACAGAGATCTAAATGGGATGGAAAACACAGTGGGTTACAGAATCGGGATACAGAAAGACCTTGACAAGTTAAAGTGATGGGCTGCATCTAACAGGATGAAATATAATAACAATAAAACAAGAATCTGCGTCAGAGTTTCATTACTAGTTGGATGAATACAGAAAGGGAATGTGGGGTTTAGGGGCTGTTCAGGCACAAGGGAAGTGAATGCAAGATGAGTTAATGTGGCTGCTAGAGGGATTCACAGGCTTCATCAACAGAAATATAGTTTCTAAAACAAGGGAGAGGCTGGGATGGCCCTGACGTGCCTTGTGCTGCAGTGCTGTGTCCACACAAGGGACATAGGGAAACTTGGATGTGTAGATAAAATAAAGGTGCCATGCTATAGGATGTGCTGGCATATGTGTTAGACCTACCAACCCTGGAAAAGACCTATGGCAGAAGGGGCTAGAGATGGACCATAATGTCACAAGAAATATTCAAAGGACTGGCACATTTAAGAGAGAATAGATTTGCTCTGTATATTTCTAAAAAATAAAACTTAGGATCAATAAGTAGAAGCTATAGGGATACAAATTTCTAATGGAATGAACAAACATAGGAAGGAATGAGCTTCATATTGCCAGAAGTCTTAAGAAAAATAGGCTCACTTGACGAGGACACTGTACCGGGTATTTAAGCATTACACTGGGTCACCAACTCTATAATCCTGTTATTCTTAAAGCCATATATTACTCACTCATCCATCTCACGAGCACCCCCACCATGCCATCCTGCCCCTTCCTGATATTACCCATCCTTCTATCCATAAGTTTCAGCATTCTAAGTTGATAAAAATAAGAAAGTTGGTCAATTCTTACATAACTGTTCTAGGCTATACACTCATTTAAGCCTCTCAACAATACTATGAGGTATATACTGTTAATATTGCCATTCTTTCCTACGAGCAAATGGAGGTAAATGAAGGTTAAATAACCCATATGTTATGGACTGAATGTTTGTGTGCCCCAAATGTGTAGGTTGAAGCCCTAGCCCCCTACATGATGGTATTCAGTTGTAGGTCTTTGGGAGGTGATTAGGTTTAGATGAACTTACGAGTGTGGAGCTCCCGTGATAGGATTAGTGTCCATACAAGAAGACGGAGAGAGACCAGAGCTGTTTCTCTCTCTACCATGTGAGGACACAGTGAAGAGGCAGCCATCTGCAAGCCAAGAAGAGAGACCTCACCAGGAACTGAATCTGCTGGCATTTTGGTCTTAAACTTTCCAACCTTCATAATGGTGGAAAATAAATGTCTCTTAAGCCACCCAGTCTGTGGCATTTTTTTCCAGCAGCCCCAGCTAAGGTGCAGCACATATCCATGCAGTTGGGAAGGAGGAGATTTGGGACCTACACTTGGGCAATCTCGCTCCATGCTGCAGCATCTGTGCCCTTTGTTTGTGGCATGAGTTTAGCTCTAAAATGAGGAGTCACTGGAAAGGTGCTTGTTTCAGTTCTTCTTACCATTTGTGTAGGAATCTCACTTTTTTTTATTTTTATTTTTTGGGCCCAGATATATTAAGGAGACAGAGAGAACCATGAAAGTCATGGAAGATGGTCAAACTAAAAAGATTCAAGATGAAACCTCCATTATACATGGAATATTGCGATATGGGGAGATGGCGCACCTAAAAGTAAAGGAAGATTCTTTGAAGCAAATGAAGCTATGGGGAACACGGTTTTGTGGAGGGACATCCTAAACACTTGGGTATCTGGTGAATTAGCAGGCAATGCTGACTGAATAAACCAACAATGTCATAAATAAAAATATAATATGCAACATCTGCTTACAAACCAGAAGTAATTCTGGGAATTGTCAAATATGTTAGCTTACGTCATAAAAACAGAAAATTCTTAGAGTTAATTAGTTCTAGGTTTCTATATTGACATGTATTACCGAGAATACATTCAACTGCTGGTGCCTAACAAATTGCAGCTTAAACAAATAAAAACGTATTCTTGTCACTTTATAAGAAATGAAGGAAAATGGTTGGTAGTATTGGTTCATTGATTTGGGGGCTGGTATCTGTGATTCCCTTGGCCTTCTTCTCATCATGAAAAGCTGGCTACTTCATTCAATATCAGGATGTGGCACTGAGCAGGGAGTTTATCTTCATGTACCTTTCTCCTACCAGAGAGTAAAACTATCTCCCAGAAGCTTCCCAGGCAATTTTACCTAATATCTCACAGGCAGGTGTATCAGTCAGCTGAACAAACAACCACAAAATTATCTCAGGGACACGCAACAATACATGTTTATTTCTTTCTCATATTTCTGTAGGTCGGCTGAGATTTCTCTACTTTAGGCTGTAAGTTTTGGCAGATCAGCCAGGGAAGCTGCCCTACTCCATGTGTCTCTTATTCTTGTGTGACGTGAGCTACCCAGGGCATGCATTCTCATGGTGAAAGTCAGAAGCTCCCTGAAGGGCAAGCCTAGGCTTGGAATTGACACACTAATCCTGCTGCCCATATTCCAAGGTCAAAATCAATGTTGCAGGAAAGTATACTCTTCTCACGGGAGGAGGTCACAGGAAGGGGGTAAATATTTGCTGAAGGATAATCTATTCTGCCACAAAAGGACTGGATTGAGGCCAATTCCTAGGCCGGAGGTGACCTTGACCATCCCAGAAGCTAAAGGATATTTATCCAAAACACACCAAACATTTATCCAAAACTACTGATATAGTTTGGATATTTGTCCCCTCCAAATCTCATGTTGAACTGTGATCCCCAGTGTTGGAGGTGGAGCCTGGTGGGAGGTGTTTGGGTCATTGGGATGGATCCCTTGTCAATGGCTTGGTGCCCTCCCCACAGTAATGAGTGAGTTCTCACTCTATTAATTCACATGAGAGTTGATTATTTAAAAGAGCCTGGCATCTCTCTTGCTCTCTTTCTTGTCATGTGACATACCTGCCCCTGCTTCGCCTTCCATGGTGATTGTAAGCTTCCTAAGGCTTCACCAGAAGCAGATGCCAGCACTGTGCTTCTTGTGCAGTCTGCAGAACCATGAGCCAAACTAAACCTGTTTTCTTTATAAATTACCCAGTCTTGGGGTATTTCTTTGTAACAATGCAAAATGGACTAACACAGATACTAACAAGGAAGAAAGAGGTAAATGGCTTTTAGATAGGCAAGGAACAATGGGGTTGTGATCAAGAAGGAATTTTTATAGTTTTATCCACATTTTTAAATACAAAAGCACTAACATGCAGTGTGTTTAAGCAAATAATTTTCTTTTTCTGCTTTGTACTACGGGAGAAGATGAGGAAGAGAACTACCATTTATTATGTGCCTAGTATATGCCAGAAACTGTGCTAGGAACTTAAGATAGGCTATTTTATTTATTCTTCATAACCCTTTGAGATAAATATTATTTTTTTTTTTTTTTTTGAGGCGGAGTCTCGCTCTGTCGCCCAGGCTAGAGTGCAGTGGCCGGATCTCAGCTCACTGCAAGCTCCACCTCCCGGGTTTACGCCATTCTCCTGCCTCAGCCTCCCGAGTAGCTGGGACTACAGGCGCCCGCCACCTCACCCGGCTAGATTTTGTATTTTTTTTAGTAGAGACGGGGTTTCACCGTATTAGCCAGGATGGTCTCGATCTCCTGACCTCGTGATCCACCCGTCTCGGCCTCCCAAAGTGCTGGGATTACAGGCTTGAGCCACCGCGCCCGGCCTTTGATAAATATTATTTTTATAGTTTTTATGGAGGAAAAATAATGGAGACTTTGAGAAGTAACTTGACAATGTATATGTATCATACAAAATAGAGCCAGGATTTATCCCAGGTTTGTTGGCACTAAGGCTTTTATTCTTTCTATTATACCATGTTGTCTTTATTGAATTTAATCGTTATTTCTAGAACATTCTATGTAGAGTCTCATAGAATAAACTTAATTCCCCTCACAGCGGATAGTTCCTTCTCTGTGTGAAATGAGTAATTTTCTCTAAGTTATTGCCTCTGAAGGTGAAAAATAGTTCCTTCAACAATCCCTTGTATCATGTGTGTAACTTCCGTGATATTGACATTTTTTAGAAAGTCTCTGTGTAGTCAGATGTAGAAGAAGATTCCTTAACCAAAACAATCAAGACTAGTAGCTGGCTGGGTAATCACTGGAAGGCAACTGAAGCAGGAATTATTTTAAAAATAGTGGCTGGCTATGTTGGTGCAAGCCTGTGATCCCAGCATATTGGGAGGCCCAGGGAGTATGATTGCTTGAGACCAGGAGTTTGAGAACAGCCTGGACAACAATGTCTCTATAAAAAACAGAAATAAAAAATTAGTTGGGTGCAATGCTGTGTGCTTGTAGTCCCAGCTACTAGGGAGGCTGAAGCAGGAGGATCACTTGAGCCTAGGACATCAAGACCGAAGTGACCTATGATGGCACCACTGCATTCCAGGCAGAGGGAGATTCTGTTGTTAAAAACAATAGTAATAACAATAATGTTAATGATGCTTACATGTTTTAAACATATTATTTTAATTTAAAACAGATATTAATACTTTCATTTTGTAATCTTTGAGTTAGGGCCAGGGCCTTTTATTTGAGCACAAGCAGCACTCAGTATTTGGCAGGATGCACTAGAACTACTGTATTAATTACAAGGAGCATTTGGAACTGTGCCAAGATGGATCTTTGATTGTCCCAATGGCTGGGGGCTACACTACCATAGTGTTTAGTGGGTATAGACCAAAGAGGCTAAATGTCTCAGTCCTGCTAAATGAACCAACTTATCCACACTGTCAATAGGGCTCTCATTGAGAAGACTTGGATTGTTTGGCTAATGGGATTTCACATTAACTAACATAAAACATATTATTGCACACTCTTAATGCATCATCCATGATTTCCAGTTTTGTTTCCTTAAAATGGAAGGAGATATTGTAAGACATTCGTGAAACAAATGGGATACAGGATCCTCCTAGCTTTTAATTACTTTTTCCTTCTTTTGCAAATATCTTATCCACATCTTACTGGGAAGCACTTTTTTCGTGACTGATTTATTAATTCTTCCAAGTCTTTTAACTTAGTTTTTGTAGAAACTACTTTTGTAATCAGTAGTTTTTATAGTATTTAAAGTGTTTATATAGTATTTAATTAAAGCATGTATTTACAATAACAAGTGCAATAACATAAACAGGTTTGGGAGCTCACCCACCTTGGTAAGTACACAAAATAACTGGGACCACCATTAACTAATCAGAAGATTTCACACCAAAAATATTGATTCAGAGAACTTCCACTAAAATATGCTTCCTGGAATTGCCATTAATGATCTAAGGAAAGTCCCTGGCAGCCCAAATTGCAGATGTGGTAGATTGAAATCTTCTGTGGTTGAATTCCCCATCAGGCTTGTTGCTTATTTTCCTCTTTTTTTTTTTTTTTTTTTCCAGTTTTGCTGGATCTTCTGCTTTTGTATCCTTTGTTTTAGTTTTTAAACCATTTATTGGTTATTCAGTATACAACATGAAACCCAGAGAACAGTAACCTAAGGAAACACAGCTTTATTTTCCTTGCAGATAATGAGAAATGGCTTTTCATCCTGGCGTATCCTTCGCATTTTACTGCATTTGGTTCTAGTGCTCCAGTTGCAAATTGGTCACCTTGGTGAAGCTGACCTGAAAATATTTTAAAACTCTGCTCCTTAACTAATGGCACAAGTGTCAAAACTCCAGCCTTCTACTCCATCTAATGTTGGAGATTAGCCCTTATGGGCATCATCTTCAGCCCTTCCAAAACCTATAGGTAATTACACTATCTCTAGTTTGGCAGTTTGTCCACAGGTGCAAGCTTGGCTCCCTAGTTATTCTGACATCAAGTTAGAGACAGTAAAGCCCAGAGATTAAGATCTCAGATGTTTGAATCAGAATAATCCAAGTCCATATTATTTTATCTGAATACTTTTTGGCAGATTTCTTAACCTCTCAAATGGTTTTATCTTCCTCATCTGTAAGAAGATTATTTCAACAATTCCCATATATATCAGGCTTGTTCTGAGCATTAACTGTGATAATGTAAGGATAGAGCGAGTGCTCAATCTGTGGTAAACTTGCACAGTGCTTATGTGTCAAGCATGAGTCTAATAACTTTACATATATCATGTTTAAGCCTCACATCAACTCCATAAGCTAAGTACTGTGAGTCCTATTTGATCGATGAAAAATCTGCAGCACAATTGGGTTTAATGACATACTCAAAGTCATAGAGCTAAGTGATAATCCCAGGGTTTAAGCCCAGGCAGGCCGGTTCGAGAGTATGCCCCGCTGACCACCACACTAGGCTGCCTCTATATTGGTAGTTCTTACCATTGACGTTATTGTCCCTCCCTACATGATCTCGGTAAAGGGAAAAATGAAAAAAGATTGAAGCTTCCTTTTCTGCATGAGGTCATTCTTCCTCCTTTCTTTTACCACTGACTTATGCTCCCCTTTCACCTTTCCTGTGCAGGAGGTAAATTTATAGCCTCTTCTCTCTGTCTTGTCACTCAAGCCCAGCTCTCCTCCTTATTCCCACCTCGCTAGAAACTTCCTATGCCACTCCATGCCTCTAATCTAGCTTTAGCACCCGACAAGGCATAAACTGACAACAAGTTTCTTGTTTGAGGCAATTAGAGCCAGTCTCCATGTGGTTTCTAAACTCCTAAATCTCACTGTGCTCTTAGAGACTGCCTTAGATTGTCAGCAGCCTTTCAAAACATGTCTCCCATAGCTACACACCACATGAGTGACCAAATTAGATGCTTATGAACCCAGTCACTTCCTATGACTTGGATATTGTACTTTTTTTTTCTTTTTCTTTTTTTTTTTTTGAGACGGAGTCTTGCTCTGTCAACCAGGCTGGAGTACAGTGGTGGGATCTCAGTTCACTGCAAGCTCTGCCTCCCAAGTTCAAGCGATTCTCCTGCCACAGCCTCCTGCGTAGCTAGAATTACAGGCCCACACCACCACGTCTGGCTAATTTTTGTATTTTTAGTAGAGATGGGATTTTGCCATGTTGGCCAGGCTGGTCTTGAACTCCTGACCTCAGCTGATCCACCCACCTCGGCCTCCCAAAGTGTTGGGATTACAGGCGTGAGCCACTGTGCCCAGCCTATTGTACTCCTTTTTATACCGTCTTTGACCATGTTGGCTCTCTTAGAAGCCATATCTGGATAAGCCAAGTTAAATTATATTAAATTTATGCTCAACTAAAGCATCACAAGAAAATCTTCCAGGGATGATCATCTCATCCTGTAATAGTAAAATAGATATTTTGTTACTTTTAGCCTTACTAAATTTTATCTTATTGATTTTACACTTGCATCCAACACTGTCAAAGTATTTGGTTGGTTCAAAAGTAATTGCAGTTTTCGCCACTTGCGGGTTTTGCCATTATTTTAATGGCAAAATCGCAATTATTTTGCACCAACCCTAATAATTTTGATTGTGGATTATGTTATCTTTTATATTAGCTACTTCCAAATGGTCTGCATGATCTGAAAATCTTACGTGTGCTATGTTGATTTTTAGAAAAAATCCACTTTCATGGCAAACAGATATCTCTTGAAAAACAGTCATCACTTAGAGTCAGCATGAGCTCACCAAGACCAAGTTATGTCATGCTTCCCTCATTTCCTTTTCAGTAGGGTCATTATTCGGTTACAGGAACGCTATGCATAAATTGTACTTAACAAAATCTCTGATTATGTTGTTGGGAATAAGAATGTGAACTACAATCTTGAAGATGGTGCGTGCTAGGAGAAAGCTTATTCAACATCTCTACTAAAAAAATACTGATCAATGACTTCACATCAAACTAGATGATGTCTGTATAGGAGCATACAGCAGTTCAGCACTGGACCTTGTCTTGTTCAACTTTTGCATCAAAAAATTGCAGTGTACTGTGCATGAATAATATATAACAGTATAATCTTACTCCCGCTAGAAAATCGGGATACTGTAAAAATCGCTCGCACCCTTGCTTTTGTTCAGGAGTTGCCTACAGTGGTTTTGATGTTGATCAAAAGCACCCTTACTACCTGAGATACCATTCAGCTGGTCTGAAGATGTGAATACATGCAAAGTGTATGCTCTGAATTGCAATTCCTTCTTTGTGTTATTTACTCTGCCTGGTGCTTTCAAGTTCCCATTTTGTTTTTCTTCTTGGAGAAGACAGAAGCAAAATAAGAGTTGAGTGATTCTGCTCTCTGTCATTTGTTAAAGTGTATTCAACATTCCTCAACCCTCTGTGTGTTTATCTGTTTCTTCTTACTTTTCACAGTTTAAAAAAAAAAATCCTTTTCTGTTGTTCTGACATTGTGTTCAAGTTTCAGCTCATTCTGGAATTTTGCATGTCTGACGTCATTTTACAGGTCTGAGCCACTTACTCAACCAGTTTATGGAGCACACATTCTAATGGAGGAAGGTAGACAATAAACACCATAAAAAGGTGAGTTATATTGTATATGATAAGGCAAGCATAGTGGAAAAAATACAGGAGCACAGAGATTTGGAGTTTCGAGTTGGGGGTGAGTTGCAGGTTTAAACAGGTGGTCAAGGTCTCCTGGGTGGCCCAGCATCCTCAGTGAATGAGGAGACTTGAAGGAGGTGAGCAGTGGGCGATTCCTTTGTGACCGATATTAACTACATGTCTTTTTCTCCTTTTTATGCATAGGCACTTATGTTCTGAATCAATTGTAGAAAACAAGAGGCTGCCACATTTATTACCCCTTCAATTTTCCACTAACAACACTCTCTCTCTCCCATCTTCTTTCTGTTAGGGACTAAGATCCACAGACTAAACCTGTGTCCAGTTCTTAATTTCAGCTGTCAAATAATCTTCTCTTAGCACATTGCATGCACTTAGCAAATAGTTATTAAATGAACAGAAAAATGAACAAAGGCCACTAGCTATTATTGACTCTCACTAGCTAATAATAAAATTATAAATAATAATTGATATTAAAGCTTCTGGGAATATAATCCCTTGATTGGGATTCTTTGAAGAAATACAATGCAAGACAGAAAGTAGACAAAGACAGTGGGTGAGGGGTTTATGGTTTGGTGCTGAACCCCACCCTCCATGCAGTACTTTGAGGAACACCTTGAGATAGGTGGGCATTGAAGTCCAGCCCCTGAAGCTGCCCCTGAACTTGGGAACTGTACACTCAGACAAGGATTCTGTGAGAATAGGGAATGGGAAAATCACCCATGAAGTATTTTCCGTGTAGCTTTTCATTTTTCAAGCGAGCTTTGCTGTCAGTCACCACAAAACAAACAGCAAGCAGTTTTTCCCAGGGTCCCACATCTTGGGCGGGCTGAACGCAAAAGGCCCTTGCCAAGAATTCCTGAACTGACTATGCTGTTAGTAGGGAAACAAAACAGCAATTCACAAATCATGGGGTTCTAACATACCGTGTAAAAACTCTGGAACACACTTTTTTCCTTGGCTTGAAATAGGCAAATGGTGGAAATCTAATGCATTCTGTATTCCGTGGACACAGATAAGGAGAAAAAATAACTTAGAAGATAAGTGACCATATCATTTTTTGATGTGAAAGGATCTCTACGATTAATCAGAATGGGAAACAGGCATAAGCCAAGACTTTCTTAGGCAAATTAGAATATGTGGTGATCCCATGTAGAGGAAAATACTACAGGCAAAAGTGTACGGAGAAGTATAGGTAAAATTTAGTATTTTTTTCCTACAGCCCATTTTATACACCTTTGACACTGCCATCTCCAATCATAGAATCACCGCATCACAGAGTCATAAAGCTCAAAGTGGGCTTAGACATTATCTATGCCCATCTACTCAAAAGAAAATCCAGGCACTCAGTAGTGTAGGCAAGCAACTGGAAGCTGGTTAGAAATACAGAACCTCAACACTCACACCTGTAATCCCAGCACTTTGGGAGGCTGAGGCAGGCAGATCACCTAAGGTCAGGAGTTCAAGACTAGCCTGACCAACATGCAGAAACCCTGTCTCTACCAATAATACAAAAATTAGCCAGATGTGGTGGCGCATGCCTGTAATCTCAGCTACTTGGGAGGCTGAGGCATGATAACTGCTTAAATCTAGGAGGCAGAGGCTGTGGTGAGCCAAGATTGCACCATTGGACTCCAGCCAGGGCAGCAAGAGTGAAACTCCATCTCGAAAAAAAAATAAAAATTAAAAAAAGGGAAATGCAGAACCTCAGGCCCCAACCCATACCTGTTGAAATGGAGTCTGTTTTGACAAGATTCCAGGCGATCCATATGCCTATCAATGTTTGAGAAGCACTGATTTAAGCCTTTTAACAAATTAAGAAACTGACATTCCAGGAGATTAAAAATCTTGGTCAAGGTCTACTAGTTATATCCAGGGCAGAATCTCATCTATTCCATCAGGCTAGTTTTATTTCCAGTAGGCAGTGGTTCTCTCCTGCCTACCCCATCTATAAAAACCCGAGGCTAGCAGAGAATAGACCTGAATTCTAGGCCTGCTTTCACCTCAAATTCAGGAGAGTCATTGCATCCAGTTTCCTTAGAGGTAAAAAGAGGAACTTTGACTATATTGGCTACTAAGTATCCTCCCTTCATGTTCTAAAGTTCTATAGCTCTATGAGTTGTGGAGCACCTAGGAAGCCTGCAGCTAGATGAGAGGCATCATGGAAAATGTCATGGAGGACAAGTGTCTTGATTAATGCCTTTCATGAGGAAGAGGAGGGGCGTTCCAGAAGGTGAAATGGCAGATGCAATCATTTGTTCAGAGAAGGGAGTATTTGGGCACAATGGAAGGAGATGGTATGGGTTATTTGCAAATTAGAAGACAAAATAAAAAAGGCATATTTAAGCACATTCTTAGTAAATTTAGACAGTGCATACAAAATAGCCTGTAAGTTAACAATATTTTTCCTCAGTTGGAGATAACATTTTTATTCACTGCTTCTGAAATTTTTCCTTCCCAACTTTGTGCACCTGTGCCTTATGGGCAGTACGATGGTTGATTTCAAGTGTCAACTTGGCTAGACTAGGATGCCCAGTTGTTTGGTCAAACACTAGTCCAGATGTTGTTATAAAGGTAGTTTTTAGCCATGTGGAACTGTGAATCAATTAAACCTCTTTCTTCATAAATTACCCAGTCTCAGGTGGTTCTTCATAGTAGTGTGAAAATGGACTAATACAGACAGCATTTCAAGAATGAAGAAATGCAAATGCACTTTGTGTCTCTATGGATTTGCATTTCATATAAATGGATCATAAAATATGTGGCCTTTTGTGTCTGGCTTCTTTTGCTTAGCATAGGTTCATCCATGTTGTGGTCTGTATCAGTGCAGATAATCCTTGATTTATGACAGGGTTATGTCCCAAGGAAACCATCATAAATGGAAAATATTATTGAGTCAAAAATGCTTTAAAACACCTAGCCTACTGAACATCATAGCTTAGCCTAGCCTGCCTTCAATGTGCTCAGAACACTTACATTGGTCTACAGTTGGGCAAAACCATCTAACGCAAAGCCTATTTTATAATAAAGTGTGGAATATCTCATGTAAGTCAAGCCATTGAACACTGTACTGAGAGTGAAAAGCAGAGTGGTTGTATGGGTGCTTGAAGTATGGTTCCTATTGAATGCATATCATTTTTGCACCTCCGTAGAGTCAAAAAGTCTTATCATCGTGAGTCAGGGACTGTTTGTACTTCTTTTCTTTTTATTGGCAAACAATACTGCATCATATAGACATACCACATTTTATTTATCCATTCATCAGTTGATGGTTATTAGTGCTGCTTCTGCTGTTCGGCTGTTATGAAAATGCTGTCATGAATATTCATATATGAGTTTTTGTGTGAACATATGTTTTTAATTCTCTTACAATTAGAGATTAGCTAAACAATGTAATAAAACACTATGGAACCATCAAAAAGAATAATATAGAGTTGTATATGCTCATATGGTCAGAGTGTTAAATGAAAATGTGAGGTACATTAAAATGTGTATTGAACAAACTCCGTGTATAATTGAAAACAAACAAACAAGTGGATAAATATGGAAAAAAGAATGAAAGAACTGGACGTAGGAGGAAAGTGGTTGTTCCATTTTTTCTCCCCAAATGCAAGCTCTAATATGCAGATACCTGTAGAACATTCAAAAGGGGACCTACCAGTGTGCTTGTGTTAAAAGAAAAAGAAAACAACAGCAAAAAAACATACAAAACCCACCAATTACATCCCTTAAAGGTAATCTTATTTCACCTCTGGTGAGTTTTTCATGAATGTACAATTAAGGTAATTGCCAGTAACTAGGTGAGTTTAGTCAAATTAGGAAGTATTTGCTATTCTAGAACTTGTGTAGGCACAATTAAAAAATAAAAAAGGAAAAATCATTAATGTTCTTGAAAAGCTTCCAGTGTTTCCAGTCCTACAGTGCCACTCAAAAAATTACCACTAATCTTAGTTTTGTCCCTGTGAAGCCATCTATTTATTCTCTGGGGGAGCTCTCTTCTTTCTTTTGTTTTCCTTTTGTTTTCTGGAAATCCTTCCCAGACAAACCCCTCTCTAGTCTGTTACACTGGGGTCTTGCCTCTCAGTGTTTATACCTGTGTGGTTGTGTCCCCTGGAATCTGGATTAGCCAACCACTTTAAGCCCCAAAAGTGTTACTGTGCCAGTTCTGTCCCTAAACCTTAAAAAGGCCTGTCAGCTTCTGCTTTTGTGCATCTGGGAGCCCTAAACCATTATGTAAAAAGTCTGGCTGTCCTGTTGGAAAGACACGTGGAGAGGCCCCATAACAAGGGGGAGGCCCTGAGATCCCGGATATGCCAGCGTCCCTCCTAACCCAGTGGCTAAATGTAGTGGCCTCTGACAAGACCAGCAGGGCTGCTCCCAAGGTGAACCCATCCAGCTACAGAATCCTGAACAACAGCAACAACAATAACAAAAAACAGTTATTGTGTCTTAAGTCACAAAGTTTGGAATGGTTTGCTATGTAGCAACAGATAAACCAAACAAATAACTGACTCCTTTGCCTAAAGGGAGAGAAGTAATAAAGTTTGAATTAAAACACCCTTACCCCAAAGGGTTAAGAACTAAATTCTTCATTTTCAACCTAGTACTTTGATAAGCTACTCTTTCAAGTCCCACTTAGAGGGAGTGAGAAAGTTAAAAGCCAAGTGACCTTGAGTAGTGAACTTAAAAGGAATTTGTTTTTTTTCAGCCCACACGTTTTAATCAAAGAAGTGTCTTCTTTCCATTAAAGCTCCAAATCTTTCATTTTCCTCTCTGTCTGCTGTTTCCATGTGCATGTTTGCTGAGTACACTCAAACACATGTTTATTCCCTTGAGCATTTCTTTACCTACCTTTCCATATTTATTATTCCTCAGAAATCCCTTCCCCTCAGCATCTCCTCTCATTTTCCTTTTGCTCTCCTTATCCAGTGAGTCATCACAGTTTCTGGTTCTCTTGAACACTGGTTCTCAAAGTGTGGCCACTGTCCCAGCAGCATCCACATCACCTGGGAATTTATTAGTAATGCAAATTTCGGACTCTACTTCAGACCTACTGAAGCAGAAACTCAGAATGGGGCTTACAATCTGGTTTAACAAGCCCTGCAGGGGATTGCAGATGCACACTGAAGTCTGAACACCACTGCCCTAGAAGAGGGGTCAGCAAATCCTTCCTTTAGAGGGCCACATTGTAACTATTTTAGGTTGTGTGAGCCACATGGCCTCTGTTGCAACTCTTCAACTCTGTTGTATGAGGAACAGCCACAGACAGCTGTGTTCTAACAAAAACGTTACTTATGAGCATTAATATTTGAATTTCATATAGTTTTCATGTGTTACAAAATATTGTTATTCTTTTGCTTTTTTCCCCCAACCATTAAAAAATGTGAAAACGAATCTTAGCTCACCAGCTGCATAAAAGCAGGCAGTGGGTTGGGTGTGAACCACAGGCCTCAGTTTGCAGACCCCTGCCCTAGAACATCTCTGGTTTGCTCTTACTGAGGACACATTTTGCTGAAGAATTCATCTTTAATTCAACAGCCTTTTCTTTCTGAGGCCCCCACATGATCTATACTCTCCAGGCCATTGGTTTTCCTTAAAGCTTTATCTTGAGGAAATGGCTCAGCTGGGATATTGGATCTGACCTAGGGAGAGCCTGTATGTGTCCCTTCAGCCAGGGTCTACCTTCCCCAGCAGGAGAACTGACTATGGCTCAGATCAACCTTGATGGGAGGAGATTCCAGCTTTTCTACTCCCAAGACCAGTAGTGTAGTCCATGCTGAGCCAGACTTCTGGTGCTGACCCCAAATAAACCAAAAGTGTGGAGTTGAGGTGGCCCCTCCAGAGTCATCCCAGGGAGGGATGATATTGGACTAGATTACATCCCCACAGCCACTGCCATTTGGAGTCATTCTCCCAGGATTGGTGCTCCCTGAAGTCTGGATGAGGTGTCATTTGTTTAGTGCCGTTCCAAATCAGACCTTGTGGGTGGTCCAAGGGAACAAGGATTATGGGTCTTGGCATAGTTGGGAGAGATTGCACAGGGAGTGGTGGGCGGGAACACAGCAAGCATTAGTCTTATAATTTTAAAAGAAGAAAACAACATGAATCCTGTACTCTCTGAGATGCTGACATCATTTCTCCCTCTTCCCTTCTCTTCCCAGGGGAACATGCAGACACCTTAATGGTGGCTGGTGTTTATTTTCCCATGCTGTATACAGTCAAAAAACCCTTAGAGCCATTAAACTGCTATCTCTGCCACTGCTCTGAGAATTGCTATGCTTCCAGGCTCTGGAGGTAAATGGCAAGCAGATGGATTTTTGTGTGTGTGTGCTATTAAAAGAAGCAAAACATTTTGGGGCTTCTTGTTTCTGGCAGAGCTGAAGATTTTGTTATTGTTGTCGTCAAGTAAGTAAAGGAGAAAGGTGTTAAATTGGCGAACTTCTTTTCCTGCCTCAGAATCAGAGCATATCCTTCTCCTGAAAAAGATCAACAGCACAGTACATCTATCATTGTACTTAAGCTTCCCCATATGGATCTCAGCGATAGCTCTTTAGTGTGGTCCAGGGGTAGAGCTCAGCCTGAGCAAAGGGGTGGCTTCCTAACCTGCAACTGCATCACACTGTGCAGGAAAAAAAAAAAAAAAAAAAAAAAGGTAGAATGATTAGGACAATAGTCATCATCAGCGATTACCAGGAACCAGGCATTTGACACAAAAGATAATGAAATAGAGGCACAGAGAAATCAGGTAACTTGCTCAAGGTCACCCAGTTAAGTGGCCAACACTGATTGCAGTTCTAGATGTACTTGGCTCCGTGTTCCCTCAGCCACTTTATGCTGCCTCCCAGCATCAACTAGTAGGGCCCTTTTACTGATAATAGTCCTTCAGGTACTACATACCATGTGCTGTTCTAAGCACCTTACATAATTAACTAATTTAATTCTCATCATTACATGAGAAATACCATTATTTTCCAAATTTACATAAGAGGCAATTGAAATACCAAGAGGAAAGAACTCCTCATAGCTAGCAAGTGACTCAGTCAGAATCTGAGCCCAAGCCTGCTTGCTCCAGGCCCCTTTCTCTCAACCACTGCTCTATAGGCTCTGGAATCAGATGACACGGCTGGAGTCCCAGCTCTGCCACTTACGAACTGTGTCACCTTTGACAAGTTGTATAATGCCATGGAGCCCTCAGCTTTCTTATTTGTGACATGGGCCTAGAATGGTTGATAGTGAGAAGTACACAAATTGTCTCCTGAAAGCTTACTGGCCAGGCAGGTAGCAGGCGTGTAGTAAATGGAGGCTACTATTATGGGTCTGGAGTCCAACCAGGCTGAAGGGTGGGAATGTGGGTGGAGGAGTAGACATGGATTTTCAAGACTTTTCAATCTTTTTAAAAATTTTTATATTTTAGAGACAGGGTTTCATCCTGTCACCCAGGCTGGAGTGCAGTGGTGCAATCATAGCTCACAGCAGCCTTGAACTTCTGGGCTAACGTGATCCTCCAACCTTGGCCTCCTAAAGTTCTGGGATTAGAGGCATAAGCCACTGGGTCTGACCCTAAATCATGTTTAGTAATTTACTTTCCTTACAAAAAAATGCATACATTATATAAAATGCAGAAAATGCAGATAAGGATGAAGACAATAGAGAGTCTTGTAACTCCAGGAGCAGGAGATTAACACTATTTCCATTTTGATGCCTATTCTTTTGGTCTTTTTCCTGTGCATATGTACACCAATATTTTTATAAAGTTGAGATTATATTGTACATTCTGTTGTATGACCTTGTCTTTTTACTTATCTATTATGAACATATATCTACATCGTTAAATATTCTTCTACAATATCATTTAAAAATAAATATATGGTCTTTTTTGTATATACATATCTGTATAGTTACACTGTAATTTAAAAAATCAACTCACTATTATTGGATATTCAGGTTGTTTTCAATTATTCCCTATTAGATAAGTAAATCTTTGATAATTCTTACAGTAAGTAAGAATTACCTTTCTCTGCCTTGTGCTGTCTTCACTGAGTGTTTCCAGTGGACACAGACATTGGCATTATTTGAGATTTTAGTATCACATTTGAGATCTGTATTTGGGTCCCGTTCTGGCCATATATTTACTGTGTAACCTGGAATAAATTACCCTTTCTGAATTTTGGTGTTTTCATTAGTAAGTGAGTACCAGTAATAATAGTAACTACCTCATGAAATTATTCCGAGAGTTAAATTGAGAGACTTAGCATAGACCCTCAATGTGTGTAAATGCTGGGTCAAAGGATATGTACTATTTTCGAGACAGGATAAAATTGCTCTATTACCTTCCAGAAGGGTTGAGCTATTTATATCCTTGACAGCAGTGTAAGACAGTACCCATTTTCTCAGCAACTTGACAACATTAAGTATTATCATTTTTAAAAATTTACCAACTTGATGGGCAAAGAAATACAGCATCATTTTAATTTGCATTTCTGATCATGCAGATTTTTAATAAATGTTTACTTATGTGAGTCACATGGTCCTGCTGACCGTGGAAAGAGAAGACTGATAAGCGAACAAAAGTACCCAGAATGAAGGATGGCAGAGTTATAAAATACGCAGCTGATGGGGGAGACAGGGCTTGGAAGAACGACACTTTATAAGCACATAAACTGTCCCTCTAGAGATCTGAACTCAAAATTATAGGCAGCATTGTATATTGGGTTGTCTGGGAATTTGAAGCAGCCAAGATTCAAAGCTTGGAAAGGAAGTTTAAGTTGGAGGACAGACAAGGGAAATGAGCCTCTTTTTCACAGGATGGTTGGCCACATGCCTCTGAACACTTTCAAGCCTGGCCCCGCTCCCTATGTGGTGGGGGATCAGTTCCAACAGCCCCTGTGTCTGAGGTGCTCTGCCCCCCACTCTCACAGTCATGGAAGGAATAGAGCAGCAGGGCAAGACTGCCATCAGCTTGATGATGCAATTCCTCTGGCAGCTGACAACAAGGAAGGGCAAAACAACCTCTGCCGATGAAGGAGCATAAAACCCTGAGTGTTAGTCCTTGGCGCTTCTTCACGGCTTTATTCCACATCAGAGGAAAATAAGGAAGCAAGATGTGGAAACAGGGCTAAAGTTAGCCTTCCAGATTCTATTTTATAAGACTTCTAGAGTGTCGCCCCCACACACCCACACACAAACAGTAATGAAAGATATTTTCACTTTTGTCAAGCTCGTCTATTGACTGATCCCTTGCCTGAGGTCTTCTGAAATGCACTTGTTACTCTAACCTGGAACCAGGACTTCATTTATTCATTCAGTCATGCTCAACACTCTGAATGCAATGGTATAGAAAATACGCTCTTGTCCTGAAGATGCTCTTAGTGACCTGGGGAAATCCTCAGCCACTTGCAAGTTTTTCCAACTCAGTGCTTTAGAAAACTTGCAAATACAACTATATATTAAGCATGTGTGTGTGTATATATATACACACAGACACACACACAAATATATTTAAATTATCATTGCTAGCAGGTATCAAGGAGCATTCAGTGACTCCTCTCCTCTTGAAGAACCAAAGCTGATGAAAAGAAGGCCAGGTAAGGTACCCCTGGGTAGAAAAGGAACTTTTCTACCACATACCACATACCATCCTGGGACCTTCCTCTGCCTTGTGCTGTCTTCACTGAGTGTTTCCGGTGGACAACTCTCAGATGCCCAGGAGCTGCTCTGCTGGGTGCCACACCACTCCTCAGAACTTCCAAACAGCTCTCGTTCCTCCTACTGGGGAACATGCCCAGATATTCTCACTGCTAGGCTCTTTTTTGGGCTCCCAGGTAGCACTTCCTCAGCACCCACCTCTTGGCAGAAGAAACCAATATATTCCCTTTAGATCTGGAGCCCATGAGAAAGAGATATTCATACTACAAAAGGAGAATCTTTAGAGGGTAACCCCAGACATGTAATTATTATCACAAGATGTTTGAAAGCTCTGGCAGAGATTTTGATTTGTAATCATCTGGAATCATTGCTTGGTAGACTGGGCAATTGTCTACCAAGATGCATTAGATGCATTAGTCCTGCATCTTTTAGGACTAACGATATTGGAAACGAGAGGGACACTGCTTGGCAGATGGGATTGTAAATAGCAGCAGGATGGACATGCTGATGGTCCAGCTTCTACAGGGCACATAGCTGTTAACTGATGGAATCAACAGCCTAACCTTGCAAGGGAGAGCCCCCCACCCCTTACTTATCTCTGCTGACCCAAGGAAACATCTTGGGCCCCCTGCTTCTTCAAGATTTCCCCTGACTGTCCAGCCTCTCAGGTCACTGATCTTGCCTGTCCTATTTTTCTATCTTGATACCTTCTTGTGCACCTCCAATAACCAATCTGTCCCCATGTCTCTCTGATTTCAAATCCTAACTATCTCTCAAGTCTATTCACTTCTGATTATGTTCAGCACTATCACCCTCTTTGTAGCCACCATCATCACTCCCCATGACTCTTGACATTTTGGTCTCCATATTTTCAGTCTTGTTCCTCTTACATTTATTCTCCCCAGCAAGTCTGGGAGACCTTAAAATACTTCAATGGCTTCCTATTGCTCTTTAAAAAGTCCCAAATTTCTAACATAGCCTTATGGCTCAGGTCCTTGCACATACGTTCAGCTTTTTTCTGACCCTGTTCACTGGGCTTCCATTAAGTTGGTGCAAAAGCAATTGCAGTTTTTGCCTTGAAAGTAATGACAAAAACCAAATTGCTTTTGCGTCAACCTAATAACACCTTAGCCATAGCCATCTTTTAGTTTCTCAGACCACACTTACTCCCTTCTGTCTCAGGTCAATCATGTTTCCCTCAGTCTAAACCACTTATTCCCCATCTCCCATTTAATTCCCTGAATTGTTCAGATCTCTGCCCGCAACTCTCTTCCTTATAGATGTCCATCCTCACTTCCTTGACCAGATCAGATCCCATGCATATTCTTAGCTCTCTATGTAATGTATCCATCATGGCCCTTTTCACAATTCATAAATTTATATTTAAATTATCATTTAATTGACATCTGCAGCCAATTAGACTCTAAAATACACAAGGGAAGAGACCAGAGTTTTCTTCTAACTATTCAATTTCTGGCACGTGTTTGTTATATAGCAGATAATCAATAAAGTACTTATTAAAAGAATGAATAAAGAAATGATTTAACAAGACCAGTTAGCTTTCTCAAGAAACCTTAAGATTTTTTTTTTCCCCCAGAAATAAAACACCATGTATGTATGATTTTTCCTGATTTTGTCACATTGGATACTTCAGGTAATAAAATCAAAGAGGCCAATTATCTCTGGGGTTCCAGGGACTGGGTAAACAACCTGAGTTTTCACCCTTTAATGTCAATTTCATAGGTTACTCTGGTGATTTAAGGTGTGCATAGAGTAAGGTAACATAGTGAATGGGTTTTATTATTAACTTCCTTTTCCCCAGCACCTCCTACCCTTGACCTTACTCATGAGTCCTTGTCAAAAGTTTACTCAAGGATCCCTTCAGCATCACAGGCTCATGGTCTTCTTCTTGCTGCCTCCAATCATTGGTCATTAGAAAGGTGTTTCTTGAGTGTACACACGTGTAAGAATGAACACATGTATGTGCAAAAACTGTGTATTATACTTTCATTTCCAGCTTGGAATATGATCCTCTTCACCATCCATCTATCCTAATCTTAGATTTCTAGGTCCAGCCAAAACTCTGTAAGAGTAATCGTTCCATTTGTTGAGTAATTACAATGTGCTAAACACTGCTGAGTGCATTACATAAGTTATTTCCTTTCATACTTAGGAGTGGTGGGGTGGGTATTATATTTTCTATTTGAAAAAAAAAAAAATGGGTAAGAGCATCAAAGCTCAGAGGCACTGATTAACTCATTGAGTGTCATCTGGCTGACTCTGAAAGCCACACACGTACTCGCTATGCCATGCTGCCTGTATTTATTCCACAAAGCATTTCTTGGTCATTTTCATTCTTACTGACTTCCTCTTCCTCTGAATTGTTACAGCTCCTTCTGGCTGTGACACCTGGGATTTCATTATGCTCTGTGCAAATTTAGGAGGTCCAATGTAGATTCCCTCTGTCTCCCCAGCTGTCGTTGTGCTGCAGGAGGGTAAGGGCTACCATATCTGCCCTTCCTCACATGGAGCCCAAGTTGGACTAAAGAACGTGGGGTCTGCATAGGCATATTTTGTAGTTAATTACACCCACACCATGGCATGAAGTAGTGGGAAGGAGGGGGCAGGAGTTCATCAGGGGAGCCATCCACAAGGGAAGGGTGGCACAGGGAACGTCCTGCAACAAGTAGGCTGCCCAGTGAGTCAGCCACGACTTTGGAAGTGTTGTGGTAGTTTTGTTTACATTTGCACATGTCCCAAGAGGCTAAGTAATCATAGAAGAAGTATTACTTCCATGGAAAGGGCAAGCACAGACCTCTTTGAAAACAAACTATATACATCTTGTCAATGGAATGGCATTCTGCAAAATAGAAAAGCATATGTTATGTGGTGGTGAGTGTTAGAACAACAAACCATAGCTTAGTGATGCCTTCTGAGCAGCTTGTTTTTGCTTAATTACAAGTTGCTATAGCTCTTTCCCTTACTCAATTGTGAGCCTCTCTCCTAATTGTGTCTCACAGATGCCTTGTGAGGAGGTTATTCCGCTTGTATTTACATCATTACCAATCCACCATCAGAGTGTATTGCTAACTGGTTCTCCTTACAAATGCTTGTTGGGTTTGTTTTGTGTTTTTAATTTTATGTTCCACTGCTTGACTACTTCTTCTTTGTTTTTAATCCAAACTTCTACTTCAGCCTCTGCTCGTGAAGTCTCCCTCTCCGGAGTCCTTGGGGTTGCAATAATCAGGTAGGTTACTTTCTCTTCCAGGCATTTAAATGAGACTCACTCCTTTGAGTCCATTTTTAGAAAAGTAGGTCAAAGTCATAAAGAACAGCCTTCCTGAGTGGTGACTTTCTGGCTCATCATTAATCACCTCCTTGTGAACAATTGGGAAAGTGAATCCCATGTGACTCCAGGCAGGCATCAGGCAAAATCCTCTGCTGAGTCCTGCGAGAATATAAGTAATTTTATGGAATGTGCGCAAAATAAGTTTTCCATTTTTCTAAACTGAGGTTTCTTTTTTTTCCTTTTAAAGTCTCAATAACTTTTGATTTTATCTTCTCAATCAATCATAGGAAATGATTCTGAGGAGTTTATATACTCAGTAGAGTAAGAGTGCTCCAGTGAGTAGGGGGCATAAAGAGGTACCCTAGTCCAGTGGGAGGTGGTCTCAGTCTTTTCTCAGAAATAAGTCCTACTTGATGAGTTGGATTTATTAAACCAGCAGTCAACCGCACAGAGGAAGGCAATGAGCCGAGTGGACTCTTCAGTTGTAAATTGCTCTTACTTAGTTGTGACCTAGCTCCATATGATGAATTTATTATGGGTTCCAGCCCATAATAAAGAGATATTCACACTACAAAAGGAGAATCTTTAGAGAGTAACCCCAGAGTTGACATGTAATTATTATTGCAGGATGTTTGAAGGTTCTGGCAGAGATTTTGACTGCAATCGTCTGAAATCATTGCTTGGTAGACTGGGCAATTATCCTGCATCTTTCAGGAATAATGATCTTGGAAACAAGGTGGACACTGCCCTTGCTTTGGCATATTGGATTTCAAACAGCAGCAGGATGGACATGCTGAGGGTGCAGCTTCCACAGGGCACACAGTTATTAACTGATGGACTCAACAGCCTAACCTTGCACATTGCCATCAGAACCAGGCCTCTCATACTGAGCCACCAACAGAAGCAGCCTCCAAAGCAGTCAGCACAGTTACTGAGCACAGGAGCCTGCAGGAGTTCTCACTGTGGAGAGACCTCCATTCATAACCTGGCCTTTCCCATCCCAATCTTTTAGGTAGAAAATAGCATCTCCCAGTCCTGTAAGAACAAGCATGGAGCTGCTGAATGCAAGGACGGGACACTGTAGACAAACTCTGCCTATTTTATTGTACTTGAGAAGTCACCCCAGGAAGAAATCTTTAACTTAGTTATAACCTAGGCCAAAACCTAAAACTATGTGGAAGAAAAGGAGCTATGCCAATTATTTTTTCAGCATCTAATTTGAAAATACTGTCTTACTTTCCAGCTCTGTACAGCTTACAGCATTCATTCATTCATTCATTTGCCATGAATCAGAGCCTGTGCTAGGCTTCAGAGATAGAGATACTCACAGACTGAAGAGGTGGGTGGGTGGGAGTCGGCTCATGATTGATTCTGCTTCCTCTTTAGGGTTTTCTTTTCTTTTTTCTTTCTTTCTTTCTTTTCTGTTTTTTTTTTTTTTTTTTTTTTTTTTTCTTTTTTTTAAAGATGCAGTTTTTCTTTTTTGCCTAGGCTGGAGTGCAGTGGCACTATCTTGGCTCACTGCAACCTCTGACTCCCAGGTTCAAGCGATTCCCCTGTCTCAGCCTCCTGAGTAACGGGACAACAGGAGCACACCACCGCGCCCAGCAAATTTTTTTGTATTTTTAGTAGAGACGAGGTTTCATCCTGTTAGCCAGGATGGTCTCGATCTCCTGACCTTGTTATCCACCCGCCTCAGCCTCGCAAAGTGCTGAGATTACAGGCATGAACCACCACGCCTGGCCCAGGATTTTCTTTAAAATAACATCACTGGACTACCGAAGATGGCCGAATAGGAACAGCTCCAGTCTCCAACTCCCAGCGCGAGCGACACAGAAGACCGGTGATTTCTGCATTTTCAACTGAGGTACTGGGGTCACCTCACTAGGGAGTGCCAGACAATCGGTGCTGGTCAGCTGCTGCAGCCTGACCAGCGAGAGCTGAAGCAGGGCGAGGCATCGCCTCACCTGGAAGCCAAGGGGAAGGGAATCCCCGTTTTCCTAGCCAGGGGAACTGAGACACACAACACCTGGAAAAT
>NW_016805057.1:3693071-3697433 GCF_001698545.2 Rhinopithecus bieti
GATATAAATGATGAATTGATGGGTGCTGACGAGTTGATGGGTGCAGCACACCAACATGGCATAAGTATACATATGTAACAAACCTGCACGTTATGCACATGTACCCTAGAACTTAAAGTATAATAAAAATAAATAAATAAATAACATCACTGTAGTTGCAGTTCCAGTTTCGGTTACTTCCATTTTTGGAGGTAACTGGCTAACTGAATGGGGAAATGTTAGCATTATCCTAGAGACTCAAGTTGAGTGGAGACACACTGAACAGACGACATGCCAGCAAAACTTGCCCCAAAAGTTGGGGAGGGGAATGGTGCTCAACTGAAGGCAGCTGCTCTTGGGAGAGTCTTGACGGAGACCTTTGCAGTGACGGTGCCTGGCATCAGTGATTGAGAGGGGACGATCTGATCGACTTTTGTCTCTGAAGGAAAACCCTGAGGAATCTCCCTACAGTCCTCAGTGGCTGGTGGATGGATAAAGAGGTGGAAAGTAAGTTGGTAAGACTGTGGATGGTCTTTTTTTCTCTCACCCTTTCTTTCTTTTCTTTTCTTTCTTATTTCTCTTTCTTTTCTTTTCTTTCTTTCTTTTTTTCTTTCTTTCATCTTTCTTTCTTTCCTCTCTCTCTCTTTCTTTCTTATTTTTCTTTTTTCTTTTTTTTTTTGATGGAGTCTCCTCACTCTGTTGTCCAGGCTAGAGTACAGTGTCACGATCCCGGCTCACTGCAACCTCCGCCTCCTGGGTTTAAGCGATTCTCCTGCCTCAGCCTTCTGAGTAGCTGGGACTACAGGCGCCCACCACTATGCCCAACTCATGCTTGTATTTTTAGCAGAAACGAGATTTCACCGTGTTGGCCAGGCTGGTCTCAAACTCCTGACCTCAAGTGATCCGCCCGCCTCAGCCTCCCAAAGTGCTGGGATTACAAGCGTGAGTCACCACTCCCAGCCAGACGGTCTTTCTAACCAAACAACAGGGTAGCTGCAGGCTTCAGACCTTCTCTTTCTGCTTAACTGGTTGTAAAGAATATTCATATTGCTGGAACAAGAGGAATAAGAAGGGTGGCTGTTTGCTTTCTGTGTTTGTAACAGAGATGTAGATGGCTGTGCTACATGAGAGAGGCCCAGAGGGCAGGAGAGAAGGAAGCTCCATGCTCATTATTATAATTTCGTGTCTTAAGATTCATATTGTGTTAGTTATTTTACTTGGTGAAAGTGACTTAACATGTTCGAGCCATAAGAAGAGACAACCAGAAATGTGATAAAGCCAAAAAAAAAAAAAAAAACTATAGCAAATGATACTCTTGTGACAAGTCCTCTCCATAATGCTACACTGTTTTCCCCAAATCCCCTCCCAAGCACATAGCAAAACACAAAACTCCTATGAACAATTTCAGCTCCAAGTGAGAATGAGAGGTTGGGAAAATATATACAATAGTATGTTTCTCTCAGTTGTATTCTTTTTTAAAAATATTGACTTCGGGCCGGGCGCGGTGGCTCAAGCCTGTAATCCCAGCACTTTGGGAGGCCGAGACGGGCGGATCACGAGGTCAGGAGATCGAGACCATCCTGGCTAACACGGTGAAACCCCGTCTCTACTAAAAAATACAAAAAAAAAAAAAAAAAAACTAGCCGGGCGAGGTGGCGGGCGCCTGTAGTCCCAGCTACTCGGGAGGCTGAGGCAGGAGAATGGCGTGAACCCGGGAGGCGGAGCTTGCAGTGAGCTGAGATCCCGCCACTGCACTCCAGCCTGGGCGACAGAGCGAGACTCCATCTCAAAAAAAAAAAAAAAAAAAATACTGACTTGGACAGGCCACACTGTTGCTTCAGTGTGGTTGAGAAGGATGAAATATCAAAGCCATTTCCTTTTACAAAAGCTTTCTGGAGGGCTGCTGAGTGTTACTTACCTTTGGGGGTGGCACTTTGAAGGGAGACTGAGGAACTGTAATTGAAGGAACTATGTGAACATGGCCTGTCTGAGAAGTTTGCCATGCTTTCCCTACAACCCCTCACCTGCAAGATGCCTTAGGAGCTATAAAATCTTTCCCTCCCTTCTCTCCAACAGTCACAGACAGAGATTGGCACTTTCTACAAGACAGGGTTTCCATCATGTAGTTTGCAGATTATTTAGGTGGTTCTGAGACGTGAAATACTCTAAACCTAACTTCTCCATCATTTTCCAAAAATATTTTTCTATGTGACGTTTCTATCTCATAGATGGCATTGACATCTCAATGCAAGGAAAGGAGCAGCTCAGGCTCCCCCAACACTTCATCACCATCCCTTCCCCAACCCCTGGAGCAACAGTCCCCAAAGGGCCATAGTGGTGGGGCGCCTGGCCTCAGAGCCTCTCCGCATCCCTGGGCAGCTGTGGCAGAGCCCTGAGCATCACTCCTTCGGTAATCTTTGGTCTTTCCTTCTCACCTGTATGGGAAAAGGGACTTAGGCTGAGAAATGCATTGAGATTTTTTCTGGCCTGTAGTCTGTTTTCTTTCTATGGTCTGAGTGTGTAGGGTGAGCAGAAGCTGTGAAGAGCCATGAGCAGTTCTGGGGGAGCAGCTGCGAGCATCATGGAAGGCTTCTGCCCTGTCGGAGGAGCTGGGATGCTCTTCAGCTTAGACACTACATCAGTGACACTGGCATTTCCCCCATGCCAGGCAAAGTGGGGTGGGACCACAGGGAAGGCCATGCTCTCCCATGCACACCCAGGAATGTATGTTTGGTCCCTGCCATGTACAAAGGGAGATTAGGACTGGGGGATTTGAATCTTTCAATGTTCAAGAACTCTGGAGATTCTTTAATCTGGTGGTTTGCCAATGTCTTTTAGCTGTCCTTTAGCTGCAAATGTCCTTTTGCTCAGGGAAAACTATTTTAGAAGCAAATTTTTTGCAAGCAAAGGCAGATGTGTCCGGTTGAAGCAGGAGTAGGCTTTGGAGATAGAGATACTGACAGGCTAAAGAGGTGGGTGGGAGTAGCCTCATGATTGATTCTGCTTCCTCTTTAGGATTTTCTTTAAAATAACATCGCTGCAATTTCAGTTAAGCCCTGGACACGGTTCACTTAGGCCTGAGCCCAGACCCTCCAGAGCCACACAGTCCAATATGGTAGCCATTCTTGTTTTATATTTTATTTAATTTTAATTAATTTAAATTAAGATAGCTCTATGTGAGTTAAAAATCTTTTAAATTCAGTTTCTTAGACACATTATACACAATTCGAGGACCCAATAGCCATAAGTGATGAGTGGTTACCCATCAGGCAGCATGGATAGCTTACATTTCCATCATTGCAGAAAGCTCTGTTGGATCGAAGTTCTGTTGAACAGCCCTGGGTTAATCATATGCTTTAGAGTCTAGAGTTTTCTTAAGGGGACCCTGATTCTCTTGGACTCTGGAAAACCCAGTTAGAAAAGCACTGGTCGAATCTAACACCTGGGCGAGAAGAGAAGTCCACAGAAGCAGCGTGGTTTGCCAGCCACATGGCAGGTTATTGAAGAACTAGAGCTACACCTCAGCTCTCCCGCTCCACCCTACTGCACTTCTGGCTGACCCCAACCCCTAATCTAACTGTTCTCTGTTGCCTCTCCAGAATTGCCATCCACGCTAAGCCTTTTGCCCACATCCCTACTGTTTAGAGAGGGAACCCAGATCTCAGACATCTCTGAGGTTTGAGAAGGGACATTAAATTTTATACATGTGCAGTCAGCTTCAGGCACTTAATAGAGACATTTAAACTCACATCAGGCCCAAGCAGATGTAGAGGGAAATACTGTCAATTAGTGAGTGGCTAATTAATCTTTCTTTGCCACATATATTCTGGCAGGGTTTGGAAAGTGCTGTTTTGCTCAGAGCTGCAGGAGCACTTGCTATGGAAACAGTGCATGATTATAATATTGATTTCTCGACTTTGTGCAGAAGCCAGCAGTGGAGGGCAGATCTCGCCAGGAGTCACCCCACAGTTAGAAAGAAAAGGGATGAGAAAATAGAAAAATACTTTAATTAGTGAACCAGAACATTTTGGGCTTTCTGCTTTGCATAGAGTATGCATATTTTATCCTCATAGCATCTCCCAATTTAGGTATTTCAAAGTGATTTCCTAATCACGTCTTGTTATTTTTCAATCTATGTATCATCATGTGTTTTTTTTTTTCAATACACAGGGCTTCAGATTAATGAGGAGACCATTACAGATGAGGCATTGCTCTAGGACCTGGTACTTGCTTGTGCTTTGTCCAGAACTGAGCTCAGAACTTGCCCAGTTCTACCACATGTCTGAAAACTTCTTCCTTCCTGTCCACATCATTCTGTAGTTGCCTCTGAGATATGTCTATTTACAAGGAGATGCTCTGAAAAGGGCCAAGACAGAATAAATG
>NW_016805058.1:0-245 GCF_001698545.2 Rhinopithecus bieti
TGAGCTGAGCGCTATAATTCGTATGATAATCTGAGCTGAGTACCATAATTTGTATGATAATCTGAGCTGAGTACCATAATTCGTATGATAATCTGAGCTGAGTACTATAATTCTTATGATAATCTGAGCTGAGCACTATATAATTTGTATAATCTGAGCTGAGCGCTGTAATTCGTATGATAAGCTGAGCTGAGTGCTATAATTCGTATAAAATGAGCTGAGCACTATAATTCACATGATAATCC
>NW_016805059.1:0-22465 GCF_001698545.2 Rhinopithecus bieti
CCTTCCTTCCTTCCTTCCTTCCTTCCTTCCTCTCTTTCTCTCTCTCTCTCTCTTTTTCTCTCTTTCTCTCTTTCTTTCTGACAGGGTCTCACTTTGTCACCCAGGCTGGAGTGCAGTGGTGCAATCACAGCTTACTGCAGCCTCAACTTCTCGGGCTTAAGTGATCCTTGTGCCTCAGTCTCCTGAGTAGTTGGTAATACAGGCATGCACCACTATGCCTGGCTGTTTTTTTTTTTTTATTTTTTGTAAGGACAGGGTTTTGCCATGTTGCCCAGACTGGTCTTGAACTCCTGGGCTCAAGCAATCCACCTCCTCAGCCTTCCAACGTGCTGGGATTACAGGCATGAGTCACCACATACTGAGTTATCATTTTCTTATCAATCACTTTTCTGATAGAATTGCTTGTGGCCATCCATAGTCTGAATTGTAACCACTGTTCTAGACAGTTTTGTACATTATATGGGTTAAGAACCTATAAAACTGTTTCCATTTTGGTTTTGCTGTGTCACTATGGAAACTATTCATGAGTTAAGTGTTTGTGAATGATTTGTAGTCTTTGATGAAGCAAACTTTGAATGAAATAAATCTCTTCATGACCCATTTTTTCTTTTTTTAAAGAGTTTTGTTTATAATTATTTATTTATTTTATTCGTTTATTTTTTAGAGACAAGGTTTCACTATGTTGCTGGGGCTGGACTCAAGCAATCCTCCTGCCTCAGCCTCTCAAGTAGCTGGGATTACAGACCCACACTACTACATCTAGCCCCATTTTTTTGTGTCTGTGAAAACTGTAGAAATTTTTTCCCCTTAACATTCAGTGTCCAGTTTCGTTTTTTTTAGTTTTGTTTCTTTCGTTTGGTTACTGATGTGCTTTCAATTTTGCTTTATCTATCTCACTAACCCTTTGCAAATTCCTCTGCTTCCTTTCAAGCAGTCATGTGATAGCACTGAACAGTTGTCACAGCCTGTCTCTGAAGCGACCATTCTTGATGTGACATTTATTCAGTCCAGAATTGCAAATAGACAAAGATCCTTTCAACATCATATGTGGCCAAGATACTCCTCTTTTCTAATAATTTCTTGGCATGAAATTAATTTTCTTTCTTTTTTATAGCAAAATTGAGATGAAGCTAAGTTGACAGAACATTATTATTTATAAAGCATAACCAAAGTATTTAAATCAAGTATTTTAGAATATTATCTTCTCTAATTCACACTAGTTATTTGTATTTTTTTTTATTATTTTAGGTTCAAGGAGTACATGTTCAGGTTTGTTACACAGGTAAATTGCATGTAACAGAGATTTAGTGTATAGACAACTTTGTTACCCAGGTAACCAGCATAGTACTAGATAGTTTTCCATCCTCACTCTCCTCTCCGCCTCCACCCTCAGAGGGTCCCAGTATCTATTGTTCCTTTCTTTGTGTTCATGTGTGCTCCACGTTTAGCTCCATTTATAAGTGGAACATGTGGTATTTATTTTCTGTTCCTGCATTAATTTGCTTAAGTAATGCCCTCCAGTTCTATCCATGTTACTGCAAAGGATATGACCTTATTGTGTGTTTACGGCTGCAGCATATCACTTATTTTCTTAAAAGGTTTTAACATCTGTAATTACTAGGATATGTATTCAGAATTTTGTCTAAGAATGTGGTGGGTTTCTAATATTTTGGTAATCGTATTCTAATTGCAATGCTGTAAAATTAACTTTAGAGAATAAGCACATGAATAATTTAATATTTAAATAGGAATTTAGAAATTTTTTCCCATAGATCTCCAGTACTATGTACTACAGACTATATGAAATTTTGTGTTAAATCTGGCTTCATTAAATAATTATTTAATGATCCTGGGAAAAGAGTGTAGGTAACAAATTAATACTGTTCTATCTTAGAAAATGCTTACATTTTTTAAAGGATAAAATTACATCATTTTAGCTTTTCAATAGAATAATTTTATTCAGTGAGTATATTGATTGTAATTGAATCTTATACGTTTAAAGCAACTTCAGTGGTTATTCATTTAACAGTACTTTTCCAATTTTCTCGAGATAATACATGTACTAAAATAACAGAACTGTATTTTCTGAATGTTCTCTAATTTAGATATTTTTTAAGTTTTACTGAGATATAATTTCACGCACCATGGAGTTCACCAGTTTAAAGGGCACAACTTAATGGCTTTTAGTACAGTCATAGACTTGTGTAACCATCCCTGCAATCAAACAATTTTAGTACTTTTTTGTCACCCCAAATAAAACCGTATGCAGTACCCATTAGTGGTTGCTCATTATCCTTCCCTGCTTTCAGCTACAGACCTACGAAATCTTTAATTTACTTTTATATTGGGTAAACATTAATGTTGTAAATAAATAAAACTTTATAAATTTTGCCTCATACAAAGAATCATTAATGAGATAGAATGAAAGCAAAAAAATGACCTTGAATATTTACACATTTTGATACAAAAAATTTCCTTTTATATTATGGGTTCCAAGTTTATCAGATGCCTCAAATTCTGTTGTGAGATTGTGCTTAATTTAAAATATTATGACACAGAGAAGAGTCAACTAAAGGCAATGACTTAAAACTTATTAACCATAAAATGCTACTTTGGAGAATATTACATAGAACTTTATTAAAATATTAAAACAGACCAGATTTGAAGAAACACATTTCCCCATAAATATCATTCAGGACATAGGCAAGGGCAAAGACTTCACGACTAAAACACCTAAAGCAATGGCAACAAAAGCCAAAATTGGCAAATGGGATCTAATTAAACTAAAGAACTTCTGTATAGCAAAAGAAACTATCATCAGAGTGAACAGGAAACCTACAGAATGGGAAAAATTTTTGCAATCTATCCATCTGACAAAGGACTAATATCCAGAATCTATGAAGAACTTAAACAAATTTACAAGAAGAAAACAAACAATACCATCAAAAAGTGGGTAAAGATATAGACACTTCCCAAAAAAAGACTTTTATGCAGCCAACAAATGTATGAAAAAAAGCTCATCATCACTGGTCATTAGAGAAATGCAAATCAAAACCACAATGAGATACCATCTCACACCAGTTAGAATGGCGATCGTTAAAAAGTCAGGAAACAACGGATGCTGGAGAGGATGTGGAGAAATAGAAATGCTTTTACACTGTTGATGGAAATGTAAATTAGTTCAACCATTGTGGAAGATGGTGTGGCAATTCCTTGAGGATCTAGAACTAGAAATACCATTTGACCCAGCAATCCCATTACTGGGTGTATACCCAAAGGATTATAAGTCATTCTACCATAAAGACACATGCACACATAAGTTTATTGTGGCACTGTTCACAATAGCAAAGACTTTGAACCAACCCAAATGCCCATCAATGATAACTGGATAAAGAAAATGTGACACATATACACCATGGAACACTATGCAGCCATAAAAAAGGATGAGTTCATGTCCTTTGCAGGGACATGGATGAAGCTGGAAATCATCATTCTCAGCGCACTATCACAAGGACAGAAAACCAAACACTGCATGTTCTCACTCATAAGTGGGAGCTGAACAATGAGAACACATGGACACAGGGAGGGGAACATCACACAAAGGGGCCTATCCAGGTGTGGGGGGCTAGGGGAGGGATAGCATTAGGAGAAATACTTAATGTAGATGACAGGTTGATGGGTGCAGCAAACCACCATGGCACACGTACACCTATATAACAAATCGGCACATTCTGCACATACATCCTAGAACCTAAAGTACAATAAAAAAATGTTCTTGGCATTATCTCATTTATACATATCTTTTTCACTCTAAAAATACTACATTACAAAATTTTAATTACTACAGATTATCTTCTTTTTATTTAAACAAATCATGATTAATGGGTAAAATGTTTCTTATAATCATTAGTTTCCTGAGAAGAGAAATCTGTCTGGTGATTCATAGAACCACAAACACTTAAGTATATAGTATTAAGTATAATAAGTACTTAATACATGGGTATTGAATAAATGAATTAAATATAAAATAAGTCTTAATTTTTTTCTGAGGTAACCTCTCTAGATACGGCATAGGATCCCAGGACCCGTAAGAGTAACTGGTGAAAAGGGAAATAAAACGCTGGTCTGTTGATTTTCCTGGGAGACCTGCAGTTATTGGGATGTGTTCTGTGAGCTTCTGTCATCTAAACCAAGACCCTGTGAATCCCTATAAGACTGAGTGTCTGTCACATTCTTACCCCATGGGTACTTCTCAGCTACATGTGTGTTCAGTCCTTTTCACGTTCTCCCAGGAAAAGAAAAGGACGAGGAAATACAAAGCTGACACTTTGATCTAATCTCCATTTTATCTCTTGTAGATAACTAATTATATTCGCTTCTGAATTATTCATTCTTTTATATTATTTACTCAACAATTTACAAAACAAATGCTGATTATCATTGGAAAGATTGTATAAAGTATCTGTTGTGTACATCACACCTGATAGTGAATTCTTTTTTTTTTCTTAGCAAATGCCATATTTTCACTTCAGCAAACCTGTGTAACAATGACCATGCAGGCCAGTGCTGAGAAATCATAAAAAATTAAAAGCATTTGACTGGCAACCAATCAATTATTTCAACAATTTTCTTTTACTTGTAAGAATGCAAGCAATCGTAGGCATGAGTTACTATTTTTACAGTCCTAGTTATAATAAGCTTCTTTCAATTCTAGGCTCAATTATAAAGAAATTGAGCATTATTATAAAGAAAGGAACAAATAAAACAACAGAGCTTACTTCACCGCAGTCATGAACGAATAACATTTTCCTCCTCATGATATAGATATGCTGTGGGTGAGAAAACTAAATTTCCTCTGCATTAAAAAGAAGACTGGGAAAGTAAAATATGGAAGGGATGTTTTTTGGAAGAAAGGACCTTAGAGATGTACTCTAGTGATTACTCAACTGCTTTTATTCTGCAGATGAGGAAATTTAAACTCGGAAACATTCATTTCACAAGAACATACATGAGAAATCAGGCTATAAATCTGAAAACAGCTTACAGTAACAATTATCTGCAACACATCCACCAAAAAGAAAATATGCAAAAAATAACCACTTGCTAAACAAATGCCACAAACCTATGGTCAAAAGATAAAGAACTCTACTCAAGCACTGCCAATCTTTCTTGTTCCAGAATTACTACCAAACTCAAAGGGGTTCAAGTTCGTTAGTGATTAGAAATAGAGATTAGAGGCCGTGCGCGGTGGCTCACGCCTGTAATCCCAGCACTTTGGGAGACCGAGGCAGGTGGATCACCTGAGGTCAGGAGTTCGAGACCAGCCTGGCCAACATGGTGAAACCCCATCTCTAGTAAAAANCGTAGTGGCAGGCACCTGTAATCCCAGCTACTTAGGACGATGAGATAGGAGAATCGCTTGAACCTGCGAGGCGGAGGTTGCAGTGAGCCGAGATCTCGCCACTGCACTTTAGCCCGAGCAACAAGAGTGAAACTCTGTCTCAAAAAAAAAAAAAAAAAAGGAAAAATAAAATTAAAAAAAAAAAAAAAAAGGAGGTTATAATTGAGGATGAAGGCTTCTAGTTTGTCCTCAGTAGCAAGTGATAGATGTTCCATAAAGCAAAATAAAATGACTTTTTACCCTTCACTGACCAATTTTTAACACCATGCCAAATTGGCTCTATTTTGTTCTTTCTCTCTCGGTCATACACACATACATACACAGTTATATTATTTTTATTGGAACCATACCTATTAATATAGTATATATTTCCTAAGAACAAGGATATTCTCTTACATAACCACTGTACAGTTAGCAAATTAAGGAAAGCTAACACTTTGATCTAATCTCCATTTTATCCCTTGCACGTATCAAATTATATTTGTTTCTGATTTATTCTTTCTTGATTGTTTTTGAAAACATAAGCAGATAGATATATTGTCTTACTTCCCTAAATAGTATTGTTTTGTACAATAAGTCCATTAAAAAATCCCTGCAAAGTCAAATGATGTAAAATATTTTGTACATTTTGAAATATTTTATACTTTCCTATATGTTCTGGTCTTCCTTCTTTCCCAACTGTTTTAAACTTCTTAGCACAAACCAAACCTAATTTTCCAAGGAAATGGTGCTTTTAAGCAATGAGGAATCTATGAGAGCTTCCAAACCGGGAATTAATATGATCAAATCCAAGATTTAGAAAGCAGACTGTGGCAGTGTATGAAAGAGGCAATAAAACAGGAGACAGTAGATGCTATGAGACTCAATTATGAAGTTATGGTAATTTTTCAGGTAAGAGATGTTGAAAGTTTGAATTAGGGTCATAGTAGGAGAAGTAGAAAGCGGAAAAAGATGACCATCATCTGAATTTGGAGAATGAAGAAGAGCAAGAAAATGAAGATGCTAGAAGGATATTGTTATCATTATCTGAACTAGGAAATGGAAGGTATAGATTAGGGAGAAATATTAATGGTTTGGTTGTAAATCTATTGAGTTTCGGGTATTGGTGTCATATCCATGTAGAGAGGTTTAGAGCACAATATAATAACATAAAGCAATACAGAGAAACAACAGGGTGCTATACAGACTGGATGCTGAGGAAATGATTTGCTTGATAATTTATTTGCATTATTTTCATGCAGAACCATCTTCTCCTCTCTGGACCTGCACAGCTAGGACTGCAGTGAACAAAGGAAGATGCTCCTTCATGGTTAAACCAGTAGGTGATGCATGATGGTCTTCGTTATATATTCTACATAGTTGTACAGAACTACTTAAAAATCTAGTCTTTATAAAAGTAATGATACACCAAAGGCATTTTGTAATAATGCATGTGGTGTCTGTAAAGAACTCTGAATATTGGGTGTTGTTTTGCAAAATGTTCTTCTTGTAAGTTCTGAATGACATCTGAGGATATAATACGTGAGTATGAACACAGTTCAATATCTAACTCCCACCCTTGTTCCTGGAGAAACACACATACACACACAGACACACACACAGACACACACACACACACACACAATGGTTTTCTGGAAAGATGTCAAACCTCTGTTGTTGTTAACAGTTTTTCCATGGAGAATAGATTTTAATTTTTTCTACATATAGTTTCCTGTTATGCCAGGAGAGGAAATGTTTTCTCTTGTTTCTAGCAAACAGACATGCATGGACAATGGGAAAACATGTTCAGAAGGGAGGAGGGAACCTTGCTCCCTGGCAGAGAGGACAGCTTTTATAAGAATCCTCAGTGCCCCGACTTTGATACCCCTTTCTTCTCTATGGTCACTTTTAGTGACATGATTGCAGTGTTCATGTCTGATCAATACCTGCAATGGCTGGCTGTGAATACCTAAGAAGAATCACAGCAACGGATACGGCAGAGGGAAGAAGATATGGAATTAGAAATAGTGATGACAATCTCTCTTTTCAAGTACATTGATGAAGATAAAGCACATTCCTATGAGAGCCCTGGTATCTTCCCTTTGGCCAGTAGGAGGAGTGGAGTTGGTAGAACCTGAGACCCAGGAAGGCCTGTACCCATCTGGCCATCCTGACACCAGTTCAGATCTCTTGCCTTTAACACCTCTTTGTCATTTTTCCTCTCACCTTATAGCCTGATTTAGACTCTATTGATGACCAGCTGTGATGCACCAGCATAGTTCATTATGATTATAGTATTTGTTTTCATTCTTACACTAATGCAACCATTATTTCAGCACAACGTCTTTCCATTATCTTTCTTCTTACCTAAGAAGGGCTTATTATTTTCTGGACTCACAGGAGTAACAGAAGCTTTATATGTAGCAAGACAAAGCATCTTAACTGTGACATGGGAACCTTGATTATATCCATTAATATGCGTCTTGTCATTGTATATGTGTGTCTATACATTTTCATGATTTTATTTCCATTGGACTGGCCTAATTCCTGTTCTTGAACATGCTTTGGGCATTCCTACGTCTCTGCCCTCTTTCATGCGTTCATTCCACATCATCTTCACACTTCCCCGTGGTAAATGCCCCAACTCCTTCCATCTATCTGCATGTTTTGGAGTGGTTGGGTGGTTTATTTTTTATTTTTTATATTTTTTCTTAGAGTCTAGTTCTTGCTTGTCACCCAGGCTGGAGTGCAGTGGCGTGATCATAGCTCACTACAGCCTCGACTTTCTGAGCTCAAGAGATCCTATCACCTCAGCCTCCTTTGTAGCCAGGACTGTGGCCATTCACCACCATTCCGGCTGATATTTTTATTTTTTGTACAGATGGGGTCTTGCTGTGTTGCCCAGGATGGTCTTGAATTCCTGGCCTCAAGCACTCCTCCTACCTTAACCTCCCAAGTGCTTACAAATGTGAACCACCATGACTGACCTATATGCATTTTTTTAAAAAATTCAAGATTTAACTGAAATATATTTTGTCATGACTCCCCTTTTCATCAGTGTCATCTTTTGTTACTTAGAAATTATGTATACAGTCTGCTATTTATTTGACAACTATACTGCTGTATACTCTTAGTTTTATTTTTCTATGTTTAAGCGTTAACTTTTAAAATAAATGTCATCAATAGAATAATGACCAAACTCTTGGACTTTGGAAATAGATTTAGTATTGAGTCCTGGCTCTTCTGCTTCGTAACTGTACAATCTCAAAGTTACTTAATGACAAAGTTACTTAATAACTTCGAAGCTTCAGTTTCCTCATGTGTAACACAATCATAGGAGCCATAAGGTTGTCATGAGGATTAAATAAGATAATATATGTAAACGATTTAGGACAGTGATTAAGAATTAGACCTAGTATTTGCTCAAAACTATTTTTTCTGATCTTCTAAAGAAGTTGCTATGTTCATAAATTCATCAATCAAATGGTGCTATAGTGTTTGGCATAGAATACACTAGATAAGACTATTTCAAAGTAAAAAACCCTTTTCACAAAAGACTGACAATTACATTCATAAACATCATTCTCTCTTTTAGCACTATCCTAGCTCCTTCCTAATTGTTAGGAATAAATCCTGAGACAATTGCAAACTGCCTTGCCTTTCTTCAGGACTTAACAAATCAGGTTGGGTGGCATATACACATAAATGCCATTCCCCTTTGTTGAAAAATAGCCAGTAGGAGCTGAAAATAAGTTTGACTTTTCTCCCACTATAGAGTTGAAGCCCAAATTGAAGAAAGAATAAGTAGGGCCTTCTCATTCCATATGTTTTTGGAGAATCCAGGGAACTGTCTATAGCTCTCTTTAGAGTATATAGAAGCAGGCGCAACAGAACTCTTGTTTGTCTCACAATTTACTGTTTGGGACCATTCTCATTCTTTCCAGCTTTATTTTAAGAGTCAGGCCCTATTTTCTCTTTCCCTAGAGTTGCTATTAGATAGAACACCTGAAAAGACCTCTTCTAGCCTATGTTTTCCTCATTTTCACTCCTGGCCTTTAAAGCTGTGTCCCGATCCAGCTATTCTGAATTGAGCATTCTCCCCAACTTTGGAAGATACCTCAATTTGAAGTGTTTCAATTCGCATTCACATTTATAATGTGAATCATGATGTGTACACTTGGACTATTAATTGTCGTGGAGTTTAGTAAACTGTACATCCAATAAGAAATGAAGGACATTTGGGCTGTAAGTTCCATCATTAGCTAATTTTCTGATTTTGTATGCATCGTTTAACACCTGGGAGCCCATGTCTTTATCTGCAAAATGTATGTATTACTACTTATTCTACTTCAGAAAAATTTTACGAACAAATTGTGTTAATAATGATGAAGATATTTGGAAATATTATGCTGTGTAAATACAATTAAAATTTCCACTGCTAATCAATCATTTTGCCCTAGTCTAGAATAGTTTCCTGAATAAAATGTACTGGGCCATAGAATTATTCCTATAGTTGATATTTTCAAAAATATCAACTGATTAATATTTCAAAAATATTAATCAACATACGAGTTATTTAAATTCCTCTCATTGTATCCCTTAACCATTTGAATAGCGTTAGTAGTCACATACAGCATAGAGAAAACATTCATAACTGCATAATAAGAACAAAGGAGATTGCTATTTGTTATAAACAGGGAAAGTACCAGGAAGAAGGAACAGGAAGAGTAGAATAAAACTAACACGTGTTAGTGTCTATTAGGTACCATTTACAATCTAGGCAATTTCTGTGTATTCCACATAATCTCAAAAGAGAACAGAATTAAATGACATTAAGAAGAACATTCAAAACACAGAATGTGGACACTGAGGTTTTGTTCATTTACTTGATATTTTTTTTTTCTTGGACTGTAAAAAACAAATGAAATAAAGATAGATTTAAGGTTCTTGCTCATTCATGACACTTAGTCACTGTATGTTTTCCAAAAAACTAAAGAGGTTGTGAAAGAGGGAAAACAGAAAAATGTGTTGAATTTCCTTCAGCTGTTACTAGTCCTTTTAATTTAAGCATGCTCTCTTTATTTCTATTTTTTGTGTGTGACTTTTTTTACTCTAAGTTTTTCTATCATGCTTTCTTTAAATATTCAATCACTCATTTATTTCATTCAAGAATGCAGCAATTTAGTTTATTAATTGAATTTTATATAATTAAATCCAATTCCATAATTTATTTAGCACATATTTCTTTAACCATGATGAAAGTTTCACTTTCCCTCTAATTCCCTTCACTTATTTTATCATACATTTACCCCTCATGATATGATATTTTAAAAACAGAACTGAAATGTTGTAGAATATTTGCTCTAACCATATGGTGTTCTTTGTGAAATCTTCATAATAGATCAGAAAATAAATTGTGAAATGAAAAAATAAATTTATTCACCCACCACTTATAACTGATGTATATCTGAAAAGAGAGGAGGATTAATGCATAAGAATAACATATAAAACAAACAATGTCAGAATATCAGATGGGTGCTTTTGTCCGCATGAATCAAGGGCATCTCAGTCACAGAAGGCACACTGCTGATAAGATTTGGAGTTTTGAAATAATTTTGCTCTTGTAGGGGTCAAGGGAAAAACTTCCCCTTCACTCTCTGAAGGATCACTGAAAAATCAACTCACAAAAGGCAAATTAATAAGAGAAATGGCATACAAACTTATTAGCATGCACAAAGGAGGATCATCGAGTAATTAGCCACCACACAATGGGGGTCCAGATGGTTATATACCTTTCTAGTTAGGGGACATGGAGATGTGAATGTATGGATTCTTTCAGGGAGCTAGTACATTGTTTTTAGGGGAATTCGACGGGCTTGAACAACATACAGTGGCCTGGGATAAAGTCTGTTGGACTTTCAGCGCAGGCAATGGTTTGTGACAAAAGTCTGTTCAGATTTATTGACAGATTTCCATTTTTCTTCCTCCAATAAGTTCAGTTAATAAAAATTCAGGGAAAGGACCAGAGGTAACTGTGTTTGTCTTTGGTAGGTCCAGACTTTAGGCAGATCAGGGAATTTCAGAGAACAACTTCGCCCTGTGCTTTGGGAGAGACAGAGGATTGGGAGAGTGGTTGGAGGTGGGGGTCATCAGAGAGACCCTGAAGCTTCTTCAGTTATGATGTCAAAGCACCAGATTTCGGGGTATTGGTTTCTGAGCCCAACACTCCTCACAAGATCTGTCAAATAGATTAATCAAGTAGCTAAACCTATCAAATAGATTAGAGTAGGCAAACTACCATACACCAGTAGGCCAATGTAGCCTGCCTCCTGTTTTTCCAAATAAAATTTCACTGGAATCCAACCATGCCTTTTGGTCCACCTGTTGTCTGTGGCTCCTTCTGCACAACAGCGGCAGAGTTGAGTGGTCGTGACAAAGACCAAGTGGCCTACAAAACCTGAAATATTTAATATCTGGCCTTTTACAGAGAAAACTTGCTGATATTTGAAATTGGCAATATGTTAACAAAGATATCAGCATATTTCTTAGCTTAATAATTGAAATGGCAATTGCTAACACAGATAATAACTAGATTATAATGAGATTGTTATGCTATTTACAAAATTTGGAGAGAAATTCAATACCATTAACTTTGGTAATATTTTCAAAAGGAAATATGTTGAAGTAGATAAGTTGGAAACCCAATGTTATTTCCAATTTTCACATAATAAAAGCAATAAAAATTAAAACAAAACAGACAACCTGGAATAAATCACATTGCATTTTCTTCCACACAGAAAGAAAATGACATGAGCTACTGTATTGTTTGTTTCATTCGTAACTGTGTAATCAATTTCTTTTTTTTCTTTTTCTTTTCTTTTTTTTTTTTTTTTGAGACAGAGTCTCACTCTGTCACCCAGGCTGGAGTACAGTGGTGCAATCTCGGCTCACTGAAACTTCTGCCTCCTGGGTTCAAGCGACTCTCCTGCCTCAGCCTCCCGAGTAGCTGAGACTACAGGTGCATGCCACCACACCCAGCTAATTTTTTATTTTTAGTAGAGATGGGGTTTGGCCATGTTGGCCAGGCTGGTCTCGAACTCCTGACGGGTGATCTGCCCACCTCAGCCTCCCAAAGTGCTGGGATTACAGGCATTTAAGAGCAATGGGAAGGAGCTGTTAACATACTAAAGGTTAAAAAACTTTATTTTTTAAGCTAAAATTTAGTTTATCTTTCTAATCATTTTAATAATCTGATAAGCAAATCTAGGAAAGTATAAATCTCTTTTAGGATTGATCTCAATTTTTCTTTTCTTATTCTTGTACACTTCTTTAAGAGTAAAATAGGGAGATCACTTTTTCTGATGATAGTGTGATCAAAATAAATCAATGTCCAAATCCTGAGTAAAGGCAATCTTTGATGGCTCCACTAATTATAGATTCTGCTCTAGAAATACTGACTAAAATGAAGTTTTTGTGAGTTGGTCCCAAGATAGAAATGGCCCCTATCAGTGAAGTGAGTTGAATAGAGAGACTTAAGAAAGAAATTTTCTCCAATTTAATGACTTAGAGCTTTTTGAGTACAAGTTGATGGAAATCTGAGAGTGTTACAGAGAGCAATGAGTAATGACATATCAGGGACAATTTAAGTGAATGGCTTTTGAGATTAAAGTGAATATCTGCATGAAAGTACTTCAGGGAGAGACAGTAATTGGAATTGGTTCTCACATTGGTAAGCTTCCCTGCACATCTGCACCTCAATGCATTTGGTATTGACGTGGGGAATTGTTGGAGCCCCTTAGCATCTAGAGATCCTTGGCTATTTAAAATTGAAAATGCTGGTGTATATCTTAAAAGGAATGATTACTATCCTACTAATTATTTTGAATTATAAGTGAAATTCTGACTCATCAAAGGCAAAGGTTTACTTCGAGGGATTGTAATATAGTAAATATTATAAAACGTAGAGTTGTAGGCATAGATAAAAATGAGCTGTATTTGAACACAAAATAAATTTGAAATAAAGCATGGGCATTTCCTATACTTTTTAAGTATTTATATTTTTTAGTCCTGCAAGTAACTTAGCCTAGAATAAACTCATTGCTGATTTCAAGTAGACAATTACTTTATTGGTGTAAGTTTTCTTTAACAACACATTTTATTTATGTGTTTGATTGGTTAGGCAAGTGAAGCACAAAATTTAAAAGAAACAATATGCAGTACAATGTAAATCTTGCCTCCCACTGCTGTCTGACAGATATCTAGTTATCTTTCTGGGAAGTAATCACTGTTACCATTTTCTTCTCTGTCCCTCCAGAGTCAGACTGTGTCATGCAAGCATTTTCTCAATGTTCTTTTTAATAATGCAAATAATACTATGTTCTTCACACAGTTCAGGACTTTGATATTTTACTTTAATAATATACATTTAAGATTTTATCTATCCAGCACTTCATTATTTTTAATACCTGGTAATATTTTATTGTATAAATATACCACAATTTTTTAACTTTTTGTGCATCTGTGTGTTTGTGTGAGGGGTGTGTGTGTATGAGTGTGTGTTCGGGGGCTCAAATACAGAGGCTGTGTTATGCAGGTCGTGTCACACTATCCTATTGGGCTGAGTCACCTCTATTGCTGTATTTTATTTGCCTTTTCCTTCATCTTTGATCCCTAAATCCAGTTTTTCCTCACTCTTCCTCCACCGTAAGTATCACTCTAACATGTGTCATCTTTCTTTTTTTCTGGGATGTGTATGTGTTTTTGTAAACTGTAAAATATTGTTTTGTGACTGTGTCTTTAAAATTATATTAATAGCATTATGTTATTGCTCTAGTCCACACTTCATGGTCACTGCTTCTGAATTGCTCCATGATACATGTCTATTAGATTTAAATAATGTGTTTATTTCAGTAGTTTATTTACTTAACCAGTTTAACAAACATGCCTATTAATTTTTCTAAATTTATTTCCCAGAAATATACATATAGGATGTTTCCAGCTTTCATGATCAAAATAATGCTGTAATAAACATATTAATACATACACTTGTATGGATCTATGCATGATGTTTCTACCTCCAAGTGTAGCATTGCTGGTCATTCTCATAATTATTATGTAGTGCAAATGGTTCCACATATCAACTATATCAGACTGTACTTTCATCTAAAGTGGTTTCTATTTTTTCATATCCTTGCCAAAACTTGGCATCATATAGCTTCCTAATTATTTTAATTTGCTAGATATAAAATAATAAATAATTATTTTACATATCACATTTCCCTTCCTATTCACATATTTGGTCCATTGTTGTTGTCGTTGTTTTTTTTTTTTTTTGAGACGGAGTCTCGCTCTGTCACCCAGGCTGGAATGCTGTGGTCGGATCTCAGCTCACTGCAAGCTCCGCCTCCCGGGTTCACGCCATTCTCCTGTCTCAGCCTCCCGAGTAGCTGGGACTACAGGCGCCTGCCACCTCGCCCGGCTAGTTTTTTGTAGTTTTAGTAGAGACGGGGTTTCACCGTGTTAGCCAAGATGGTCTCGATATCCTGACCTCGTGATCCGCCTGTCTCGGCCTCCCAAAGTGCTGGGATTACAGGCTTGAGCCACCGCGCCCGGCCTGGTCCATTGTTTTAACTCGAAATACAAATGATTTCCAAATTTGAAAAATATTCATATCCTAGATAACATCGTCTTGTTTTTTTTTCTTACAATGTTCTCCCCTAATGTTTCTCTCAAGTCTTCTTTGTAAAGCAAAGTATCTTCAATTCTTATATACTCATATCTATTAATATTTCACTTTATGCTGAATACTTTTGTATGTTTTACATTTGTTATTAACTTTAGGGTATTACATTTCACAGTTTTATATGCTTTACATGCCAAGTTTAATTTATGCAAGGTGCAAGATGAGAATTTAAATTTATCTTTCTCTATAAAGTTGCAGTTTTCTTAACACCACTATGAAACAATCACTGTTCTGCTCACTGCTTTGTGGCTCCCTCTATAACCATACAAGCTATCTAGCTGGGTCAGTTTTTAATATTCTCTTTTTTCCATTTCGTAATTTTACTGTTTGTATTTGGAGGACAGTTTTTATTTTATATCTATGTTGTGTGTCTTACTATTGAGCTACATGATTATATTTTCTTTTTTCCTAGCATCAGTAGGATGTGGATGTTATTTACATATGTCTTTTTCTTTATTATTTATCATTCTGGCTAGAGGTTATCAATTGTATTAATTTTGAAAAAATAGCTTTTAGTTTCATCAATTCTATTTTTTAAACTTTTAATATAATTGATTTATTTTCTATTCTTATTATTTTCTTCCTTCTATTTACTTTGGGTCTAATTTGCTTTTCTTTCTCTAGTGTCTTAATAGAAGTATTTAATGTTAGTATCACAATGAAATCTTCAGGCAATCGTTTCTCACTACATTTATTTGTCTGAAAAAGCATTTCACCTTCATTGCTGAAAGATACTTTCTCTAGGTATGGAGATCTGGGTTGACAGGCTTTTTTATTTCTTTCAAAAATGTAAAGCTGTGATTCCAATGTCTCCTGACTTGTATGCTTTCTGATGAGAAGGTGGCTATAATTTTGTCTTTGTTTCTCTGTAATGTGATGTGTCTTTTCACTGGCTGCCTTCAAAATTGTCTTTTATCTTTTCAGCCCTTTGAATAGCATATGTCTAGGCATATGGTATTTTCAATCTTTCTTTGCAATCGCTTAGCCTCTTGAATCTTTTAAAAATGTCTTTCATTATTTTCATATTTTTCAAATATCTCTCATTTTGTGCTGTCTCTCTTCTCCTTCTGGGTCGTCAATTACAAGTATTTAGATGATTTGAAATTGTCACATAGCTTTTTCATGCCCTGTTCTGTTTGTATTCATTCTTTTTTCCTCTGTGTTTAAGCTTTGGTGATGTCTGTTGAGCCATCTTCAAGTTCATGATTCTTTCCTCAGCCAGGCCAAGTCCATGGTTGAACCTGCTGAAGGAATTCTTCAAAGGATCTTTTCTTATGCCCTAGGGCTGACCAGCTTTATTTTCCTCCTTGAAGCATTTACTTCTTTATGAGCCAAGGGATTAGCCAGGGAAGGAGGGTTTTTGTTTTTTCTGCAATGGCAGCTACTCCCTCCTCCATGCCTTCACCAGCATGGGAGATCCTCCTGTCTCTTATCCTGCTGTTTTCTTGAACAGCCGCTGGAGATCAATGGAAAAGAGCTTGCGAGTAAATTTAAATTCCCTTTGTATCTGGAGCTATCAGCTGCTATATAATGTTGTACTGGTCCACATTAAATTTTTAGCTATTTATAAAAATTTTAGGTGATTTCTTCTTACCATCTTTGATGGCTCTGTTTGTTTCCCTGCATTCTGCCATAGATGAGACAGTCCATACTTCCCCTCCCTCCTTGTGGAAGCCTTCCCCAAAGTGGATATTCAGGCTGTTTGGTTAGTCTGTGGCATCAGTTTTTCAACAAGTTCGAGGAAATTTATGATTTTGTATTTATCTGGCTTTTTCGTGTTAGAATGAGAGAATCTTCTTTATAGCTCTCTAAATCCTAGGTGTAAGAAAACCCTCTTAATAATGTTTTAATGAAACTTAGGGTCAGTGTGTTTTGTTTCAAAATAAATCATTTTGTGGGGTTTTTTTGGGTTGTAATTCTAAAAAATTTGTTAGTTGACTAAATAGAATTAATATCCTATGATGTGAAGTGTTCCTATTTACGTGTTATGATGTGAAGTTTCAATAACAAATTGTACCTTCACAATTTTCAAATCTCTTTTGCATCCTTCAGGGGCATTTAAGTATTTCTGTGTGTACATCCAGCATACTTTCTAAGTTTATTTCTAGGTATTTGATTTCTTTTTGTTTCTGAAATATGGATTAAGTCTTCCTTACTGGTAGTTTTTTGGGGATGTGAAGATTATTGATTTCTATACATTCAATTATGTACACAGCTTTATTAAATTCTTACTACTTGTAGTTATTTTCCAGATGATTTGTTTACTCTTTTTTCCTGAAAACCAACCATGTAATTTAAAAATAATGATAATATTATTTTCCTAATTTTCAAATTTTATATTTTTTTCTAATCTAATTATACTGATACATCCAGAATAATGTTAATTATAATAGTAATAAAGTACATGCTTGTTTTATTTTTTATTTCAATTAAAATGCTGCTAATATTTCTCTATTAAGCATGATTTACATAACTAACTGAAATGTCAACTTATTTCCAAGTTATTGACAATATTCCTAATTATGTTAGCTTTCTGTTAAATGCTCTTTCAGTATCTATAAGATGAAAATTGGTATATGATTTTTCTTCAACGACTCCTTCATTAATATTTGAAATTATATACATAGATATGCTAACATTTTTCCATTCTCTCATTAGACTAAATAACCCTTCTTATGCTGTATTATTATTTTAATGTGCTCTTGGATTCTGTTTACTATTATTTTCATATTCATAATCATGAAATAAGACTGGCTTCTACTTAGCTTTTTTTCCTGCTATTGTTTTTGAGTTCTGGATCCATATTATAATCATTTTCTAAAGACCGTGTGAGTTCTTTCATGGTTTTTTCCCTGTGTTTTTAAACAGCATAGATTTCACTGTAGTTATCTTTTCCTCTCAGGTTTGGTAGAAAACCCTGAGAAATAGTTTGAAACTTGGATTTTCAGAAAGAATAATTTTATAGTGACATTTTTTAGATTATCAATGTTAGTAATATTTTTGACTGTTTCTGGATTTAATTTTCATGTTCCCAGAAAATAACCTATTTTATACAAGTTCTCATTGTCATTGAGCAGAGTTGAGCAAAGTATCTACTCATAATTCTGGTAATTTCTTTTCTGTTCATAGTTATTTCCACAGAAACGTATCAATATTTTGTATTTGCACCTCTACTCTTTTTACTTGGTTAACTCTTAATGATTAATCTATTTTGTTATATTTAAAAGCAAATAATTCTTAAATTTAAAATTTGTGTTAATTTAATAATTTTAATCTATAAAATCTGTTTTATGTTTATTAACTCCATTTATTTTCTAAAGGATTGTTAATTTTTTATTACCTCTCAAGTTAAATTCTTTATTTATTACAGTTATGGATTTTCTGAGCAATGCTTCAGTTTTATTCGATATGTCTGTTTAAAGTTTGCACTCCATGATGAACTTGAATTTCTTTCAGAAATTATTTCCTTATGACAAACATACTTGCATAATTATTTTTACTGAAACAAATTAGCCTTAAAGTACTTTAGTTACTTTGGAGTGACTACATAATTACTAAATTAAAATGTGCTCATCTAATGTGGTAGGGGACCACATATATACATGGGAAATATTTTTTTCCCTATCTGAAAGAAGGAAGCATTTTTATTGCATGGAACAGTAATAACATAAAAACGAATAAACCAGGGTTCTAAGTTTGATGTACTATTGTTCTCTTTAGCTTGGCTAGCTTGAATATCCATGGACTGAGAATAACAACTTCTAGGCTAACTGACCTCTTAAAAATTGGAAAATACAAGTGGTTTGTTCCTGTTCCAGTCCACATGTGTCCATAAGCTTGAGAATTATGTTTCCTCCTGTGATATGACTAGAACTGCATGGTACTTGAAATCTATGTACGTCTATGGATTCATAATAGGTAGTTAAATTGAATTTTGTGGGAATTCTGAAAGGAATGAGGAAAAATAGCCTATTTTTTAATGATATGTGGTCACCTTATTCACCTGGGTGATAACCTGAAGATTGGGAAGTTATGTAGGATTTTAAATTTTCTGTGTACTCAGTTGACTGCCTTGTATTGTGATTTTGTTGTATACAGGTTTGACAATAAAACAGAAACCTAGAGGGATACAGGGCTACATGACAGCTCTTGTTTGAGTAAAAGTTATTAGTTTTGACATTTCCGCACACAGTTTCATTGAATGTATGGCAGGATTGTGTTGATCTTTGCATTCCCCATTACTTTTCCCTCTCTCTATTTACTTCATGCCTGGCCACACGATGAGGAGGTAGATAATAATAATGATAAAAGCTAATGTGCTATTTTTTATGTGCTGGTGTTGTTTTAAGTGTTTTACATTTATAACCCATTTAATCCTCACAACAAGCCAGTGAAGTCAGAACTATTATTGTGGTAGACAGCATGATAGCCTTTCAAAGACGTCTCATCCCTAGTCCCTGGAAAATATGAATGTTATAATATATGGCACAGGGGAATTAAAATTTCAGATGAATTAGGATGCTAACCAGCTCTTAAATACAGAAATTATCTTGGAATATCTAGGTGGGCCCAATGTAATCACAACAGTCCTTTAAATGTGAAAGAGGGATGCAGAAGGCCAGAGTCAGAGAGGTATTTGAAGATGCTGCTACACTGTACACTTTGCAGATGAAGGAAGGGATTAAAACCAAAGAATGTTGGTGGCCTTTAGAAGCTGAGAAAGACAAAGAAGCAGATTCTGCTTGTCTTGATCCATTTCTGCCACCATACAAACTTTCTTTGACTGAGCAATTTATAAACAACAGAAATTTATTTCTCATAGTTCTAGAGGCCTATAAGTCCAAGGTCAAGGTACTTGCCAATTTGATGTCTGGTAAAGATTTGTTCCTTATGGATAGCACTGTCTTGGTTTTCTCACATGGCAGAAGAGAAGGGCAAAAGGCAGCTGTCTGAAGCCTCTTTTAAAAGGAAATCAATTTTACTCATAAGGGCAGAGATTGCATAACCTAATCACTTCTCAAAAGGCCCCAATTCTTAATACCATCACCTTGCAGTTTAAATTCCAACATATGAATTTCAAAGGAATGCATAATTTTGAACCATAGCACTCCTCTAGAGTCCCAGAAAGGACACAGCCCTGCTGACATCTTAATTTTAGCCCAACAAGATTCATTTTGGACTCCTGAACTCTAAAACCATATAACATTAAATTGATGTTGTTATAAGACACTAAGTTCATGGTAACTTGTGGCAGCAGCAACAGAAAACTAATGCAATTATCATCCCTGTTTGGTAGTCTTGGGATAGGATACAGGGGTTAAGTAACTAGTTCCAGGTGACATAGTTGTTCACAGGCAGAACTGGTAATTGAAGCTGAGTAGTCTGACTCAATGGACTATATTATTGTTATTTTAAAGTTAGGTTTCTTAAGATATCAATTACCTACAGTAAAATTCATCCTTTTGAGTGTGCAATTGTATGAGTTTTGACAAACATACATAGTCATGTAACTAACACCAAAATGAAGATATAGAACATTTCCATCATCTTGATAAGGTCTCTTGCACCTCCTTTGTAGTCGAGGAATTCTCCTGACTCCAAGTGTCTGAAAACCAGTGACCTATTTTTTGTCTCTATGATTTTGTATGTCGCAGATTGACACATAAATGGGATAATACCTGTGTGAATAGGATGGTGATTCATCTCCACAAAAAATTGTGCATAAAACTTGACAAAGTTGTCAAAAACAATCATTTAATGACACTGGAAATTGACCAAGAGCAGAGAACAATTTGAGCAGTATTAGTTCCTAAAAACCTGCTAGAGCTTTGAAAAGGAATGCAGGAATCTCTGGCCATCTCTTTGGTACTGTTCACATTCCCAGTCCCTGCTTGGATGACAGTAACCCTAGTTTTACAACTTGTGACTGGATGCAAAAACCAGTGGCTTTACTCTTAAAGGGGAAAGGCTGACTCAATCAGGATAGGAGACAAAAATTCCAGCTTTGCTAATTGAAAGTAGTAGTGGGCTGAATTGTGAATGAGCAGGGAACACCTCCTAGCCAGACATTTCACAGGCAGAGTCTGGAAACAAGGGAGCCATAGAAGTGCTGAGATAAGCTCTCTACAACTCTTGGTTCACTGGGAAACTCTAAATGTGCAGGACAGATCAAACAGACCCAGAAGTATAAAAAGGAAAAGGCCTATGGAGACTTGAGAACAGGCTACAACTTTGAATATGTTTTTCGAACTACATACATGGATTGAGAGGGGTGGAAGCCTACCATGCTCCAAGTGTTTGACCAAAATCTTTGCTCAAATAATTAGCTGACCTCTTAGCTAGGCAGATACAAGAGGCAACACCTAGAAAACCAGGTTGAAAAATAAACGTAAGAATAGAAACCCTGAGCAGAGACATCGGCAAACACAGATAGATTATATAAAATTAGACCTCAAAAAATAGATTAATAATCCTCAGAAAAATAAAGAATCTAGAGTTGTTATAGTATATAATCTAAAATGTATACATTTCAAACAAAAATTATAAGACATTCAAATAGTAAAATGTGGCTTATACTTAGTTATAGAAGCAGTCGGTAGAAACTGACTCTGAGTGGGTACAAATATTGGACTTAGCAATGACTTAAGAGTAGCCATTATAAATAGGCTCAAAGAAGTAAAGGCAACACTGAAGAATTAAGGCAAACTAGGATGACAGTGAGTTACTAAATAAGGAAGCTTTGTAGTGAAATGGGGACTACATGAGAAGAAACAAATAGAATATCTACAGTTGAAAATTACAGTAACTGGAATACTCTGAATACCCTCTAGAATTCTAGCAATATTCTGAGCTCTTATCAACAGGTTTGTGATTGGCAGAAGAAAGAATCCCTGTCAAAGTGAGTTGGGGTCTAGTGAGTTCCCTCTTCTGAGTTGCAGTCTGCCTGTTTTTTTGTTTGCTTGTTTGTTTGTTTTGTTTTGTTTTTTGTTTTTTGTGTCCTCACAGAAGGAGAGCTAGAGTGCTCTCTGGGCTCTCTTTTATAAGAGCACGCATACTATTCATGAAGACTCTACAATCATTACCTAATTACTTCCCAAAGGCCCCACCTCCTAACACCATTGCACTCAGGATCAGGATTACAACATATGAATTTGGTAGGAACACTAACATTCAGTCCAAACCACTGGGAAACAACACAATTAATGACTGATTTTTTATCAGAAAAAAAAAAGGCCAGAAGACAGTATGCAATGACATATTTAAAATGTTGAATGAGAAAAAAGTCAATTAAGAATTATTATACATATAAAATATAAATATTTATATTTATATATAACTAAATA
>NW_016805059.1:22779-77253 GCF_001698545.2 Rhinopithecus bieti
TTTATATATAACTAAAAGTAACCAAGTAATATGATATACTAAAATGTTCATTTATCACAAAGAAAGATGGTAAAAGAGGAATAAGAAATGATAAAGTCGTGAGATAAAGAAAAAAATAGCAAAATATAAATCCAACCATAACAGTTATTACTTTAAAAAGATTAAGCACTCCAATAGAAAGACAGAGATTGCCAAATTCAATACAAAAAGGAAGATGTAACCCTATGCTTGCTATAAGAGAAATACTTTAGATCCAAAGACATACATAGATTGAAAGTAAAATTATGAAAAAAGATATACCATTCAAGCATTAGCTATAAGTAAGCTGGAATAGCTACATTAATATTAAAGTAGACCTTAAGAGAAGAAATATTACTAGAGACAGAAAGAGACTTTTCTATTTGATAAAGTGCCCAACATATCAGGAAGACTAAGCAATTATGAGTCTACATGTGCCTACGGGATTCCTAAATAAATTAAGCAAAATCTTCCAGAATTGTAAGAAAAAGAGACAACTCTCAAACTTGATTATAGTTGGAGATTTCAATATTATTTTCTCAGTAATTGACAAGGCAACTAAAATAGAAAGGAATTAGGATGTGGAAGTATTGAAAAAAGCTATCATCCAACTTGACCTGATATATAGAGAACCTTTCACTCAGCAATAGCAGAATCCACAGTTTTTTCCATGCACTTGAATCATTCTCCATGATAGACTTTATGCTAGGACATAAAACAAGTTTCAGTATAACTTAAAATGGATTGAAATTTTTTAAAGTATATTCCCCAACCACAACAGATTAAATTGGAAATAAACAACAGGAAAAAGTCTGTGCTTAGACGTATAACTTTAAGCACTTACAGTTGAAAGGAAGAAAGATAAAAAATCAATAGTCTAAGCTTTTACTTTAAGAAGGTGGGAAAATAAGAGCAGCAAATCCAATGCCAAAAAAGAAGACAGAAATAATAAAATCAGGGTAGAAATAAAAAAAGAGAAAAAAAATTAGAGAAAATCCATTAGACCAAAGATAATTATTTGTAAAGATGAGCACAGTTGGTAGATATTTAGGCAGACTCCCAGAACAAAAGAGAGATAGAAGTTAAAGCAGAAAAAGAGTCAGCCACTAGTGTGTTGATTTTGCTCTCACATCTCCCACCTATAGATTGTAGATAGTGAAATTCCCAAGATAAATTTGGAAATCCAAGATTGGAGGCTATAATCACCTTGTCTTTATTTGGAATACAAGGTGATTATAGTCGAACAGATTTTCCCTATGTTCTAATGACATGGACACAGTAGAATAGAGATGACTTCAAGGATGTCAGTGAGAGGGGTCCTGAAAGAGTCTGCGGCCTACTGTAATATCCAAGACTTTCGGTATTAATTCAGATGTTCTTCATGATACTAACAACAGTTTGGAGCTTAGCTAAGAAACAACTAATGAGATGATCCCTTAGGATTTGATGAAGGACCCCAAAAGATTGTTTTCTGGTGAAAAGACTGTTCATATATTTTAATTGCTAGAATGCAAAGACGGAAATTATATCTTAATGGATCAGATTCTGATTATTCTCCAGGGAGCGCTGAGATATAGTAAGTGGAATATTTAACATTAGGCAAACAGGTTCAATCATAGATTCCTGGGTCCTGGTGATGGGACCTTGGCAAAGCCCTGTGACCTCTTTGAATTCCCTCATCTGTAAAATAAGGTTATCTGCTATCTACTTTTACCTAATTCTACAAAACAATAATGACAGTCTGATGTTTAAATGACATAAAATATGTGAAAGGTGCTTTGTAAGTGTTCGTAAGCACTGCAAAATATTATTTATCTCTATATTAATTGTTGCTATTTATTTGTAGGTAAGGGTTACTTTTTGTAATTTGTCGATTTAAATTTTATTTTTTCTCCAGTTTGCAGGTTTTTCAAACAGTTACAGAAATGTACTATTTTACAGCTTCTTTGTAAAAAATATTGAGCTGGGGGGATTGTTCACTCTAAGTCTTGTAAGATTTTATTTTCTCGTATATTTCTTCTAGACTTAATACATGAGAATAAGTCCACTATTTTCTTCAATTTGTACCTGAGTCTTTATACAATTATACTGATGGATCATGTCATCTTCCTTCCCCCAACAAATCTGCTAACTAATTCATACTAAAATGCAAATGCTTGAAAATGGCTTTGAGTGAGAGCTCTATTAAGAGTGTGAATGGGATGGGGGGAGGGATTGGTATTTCACAGAGGTCAAACATTTCACACATACTTTATCCAACCTGCAAATATACTGATTCAGTTGTTCTGGGGTGAGGCTTGGATATCTGCCTTTTAAGATACAGTATTTTAAAACACTGAAGGATACCCTCATTAGAACCTCTGATTTGAAGGATTAAGCTTTCTGGAATGTTGGGTATCAATCACACAAGTAGAGTTTGGAAGGGCATCCTGGTCTGCTTGCTATGTTTAAATCACATCACAGAAATAATTGCTTACTGTCCTTAAAATCTGTCAGCACACAGAGCACTCTGACACCTGATGGGCTCCCAAATAACAAGAGTTGGGGGGTTGTCATCAGTGTTATCCTGAGAAATGGAAGCACAGTATATTCAATATTTTATTGTCTGTGTGTTGTCCCCCTCCTATATATTTATTTATCTTGGTAAAATTGTTAATGTCAATAGGCAGTCATATTTATAAAACATAACTCAAGGTAAGCTGTATTTTTGTCACGCATTGAATTATGCTTTAACCTGTTACTTCTTCCTTAGAGATTAGATTTAACAGACATGTAATTAAACAACTCAGGTGTTGATGTTCATAATCATCTTGGGTTCATTTAAATTTTCACAAACTCACATTTTGTTCCTGAAAAAATTATTGGAAATTATAACACAATTTATAGAAATTATGATGAAGAGTTTATATACTAGGCAAGAATTTCTTGAAAAGTATATTAATTTCCATAGGATTTGAAGACAACTCTTAGACGAGGGTTACCATATAAGTTGTGTATAATTTTAGCATATAGATTAGCAGCCAAATATGGCACATTTTCACAATATTTTGCTGATGCAAAATTTGTGTGATATTGAACAGCCTCAACTCTCAACAAACAGTTTTCCCAGTCATGTGGATAGCAGAGTTGACTGGAGTTGCTTTACTGGAAGATAAGCAAAGGTGATTTGCTTTAAGCAAAAAACAAAAGCAAAACCAAAACAAACCCTAAAACGAATGAACAGACAAAAAATACACGACACTGTTTAAGTCTCTGGAAGATTCTGATTTTATGCCCAGGTTCATGAAGCACAATAGCTTAAAGCCTATAAACTCTATTAAATAAGGGTTTTGTTTTACAAATATATTTAATAATTCTCCATTATAAAATGTTCATTTATTAACTGGCTTCTAAGAGCCAGACACTAATCCAGACATTTTCACATCCATTATTTCAATAAGTTATTTTCAGAAATGCAATTTAGTAGGTTAAAAAACAACAAAAAACCCTTAAAAAACAATATTAGCCACTGTACTTTGGAAGAAATGCAGCATAATATCTGATCAGAGTCAAAGGAAATAGCTTCAACAGCTACTGTTTTAAAAATGAAGCAGGCCTCGTCACATTCCTTTCCTGAAATATCACCAAAATTGTTCTGTTGTTGATTCGTTTGAGAAGTAGTGAGGAAAGGAGGTGAAGGGAGGACAGAATTATTCTATTTTCTTATTATAGGCCTTCTATTCTGTGCTGTATGATGCCAACAGAAACAACTTAAAATATCCAAAGTCCCTCAGAAGGTTGTGAGATACAGCCTTGGTGGGTTTTGCAGTGTTGTGAGGAAATGGGTCCCATTCCAGGTCTCAGATGCCTGGAGTGCAAAGGCATTACGTTACTTTCAAGTTTCCCGCTTCCTATTGCTCTTAAATGCACAAATCATGAGATGAGACTCTCAGGGATGGGTCCCTGGGTATTCTTTTAAACTTCCTTAGGAGGTCACCATGCAGTCCTCAGTGCCTGGGTATTTGGGAAACACTTCTTCTAAAAGTTTTATTTTAAACTTATTGAAGCATAGGGATATAATGATACAGAATATGTCAAAACTCTTAAAATTCCTGCATTCCTTCTCAGAGCCAAAACCTCAGAGCGTCATTGCAAAAGCTCTCCTTTAATCCCAGGGCTTGATTCATGGAGCACTCACAATCAGGGAGGCAGCTCTTTCCCAAGAGACTGTGTGGGAACTAGAGTTGGGAAAAGACTCAACTTGATGTCTGTTCCTACTCACTTCTCTGAGATTTAAAAAATAAAAAAGGATAGAGTTGATATTACAGGGAGAAAAGAACCTCCTTTGCCTCTTCACGTATTACAGAATCAAAAGTCTGATATAAAAAAAGAACATAATAGCTCATCTTGTGCAAACCCCTACTTAGAGAACTAAACTTATGCTTCTCCTCCCCTTATCTCTGATGAGGTTACAGAGATCCCAAGAGGTTAAACCATTTGCCCAAAATTACATGTTGATTCAGTTGCATTCTAATTATTGAGAATGACTTAGAGTATAAACAGCAATCTTTAATATTTCACAATTATATATCAGAGTTTTCCATTTGTCTCTGTCATTCTCAGTCTTTTGCTGAAGCTGAGCAGTGTTGTGTCATTTTCCAAAGCAGCAAAGTCCTGACTTCCTTTAGTCTTCCTTCTGCAGTCATCCCCACAGTTCAAGATCCATAATTGTTAGATGGTAAATTCTAAATTCTTACTCTAGTTTTTTCAGTCTGAGCTAGATTATTTTAAAATTAAAGACGAGTTTCAGACTGACACAAAGAATGTCTTTGGCGTTTCCAAATTGAATTGTTTTTATATACAAAAGCAAATTTATGTGATTTGATATAACTTTATTTATTTATTTATTATTATTATTTTGAGATGGAGTCTCACTCTTGTCACCCAGGCTGGCGTGTAGTGGTGGAATCTCCGCTCACTGCAAGCACAGCCTCCCAGGTTCTGGCCATTCTCCTGCTTCAGCCTCCCGAGTAGCTGGGATTACAGGTGCCCACCACCACGCCCAGCTAATTTTTTGTATTTTTAGTAGAGACGGATTTTCACTGTGTTAGCCAGGATGGTCTCCATCTCCTGACCTCGTGATCCACCCACCTAGGCCTCCCCAAGTGCTGGGATTACAGGCATGAACCACCGTACCCGGCTGGTATAACTTTATTTTTAAAGCATCTTATTCATAGCATCTTGTTCATCAATAGATTGACTTTATATTTGCCTTACAGTCAGTCAAATTAGATTTGAGTAAAGAAGCCTAAAACACTGAATGAAGGGAAAGAATTTTTTTTTTTTTACTTTTTTTTCTCTTCTGATATCTTTGGTAGGGTTAGAATTTATCTACTCACAAATGAAAGAATTCAGTAATATCACTCATTTATTCAGTTCATCCAGCCCAGGATTTATTAAGAGATTAAATGAAAGTGACAATAAACACTGAAAAAGGTTAATATATTAATATTCCTAAATCTTAAGTTACCTCCAAATATATCTGTAGAGATAAATTGGTCTTGACTTGCATCAATAAAATATTTTAACAAACAGCTGTAAGAGAGAGTGTATGGAAGTTAAAGTTAAAAATTTTTTTCCAAGTTAGATCTCTAATAATAGATATATTTGTTTTTGATGAGACCTATCTTTAAAAATAGTTTTCTTTGTTCTTTTCCCTCACTTTTATTGATACATTTTATTGATACAATCAGGGAGGCAGATTTAAGTTTTTTAAAAAAGTCAAGTTAAAATATAAAACAAAAACCATGTATTAGTCTACTAGTATCTTTGAAAAATTTCAGAATATTTACTAAAAGATATTGTAGGCAGAAACATTTTCTTCTTTATGAATCTTGTTAATTATTAATCAAATTATTCTTTAAGGCTCACCAGATATATTTAGAAAAATGAATACTTTAGAAAAATGATGGTTTTGAAAAATATTAATTTAATCAGGACTTGAATCAAATAAGATGTCAGGAAGGACTTTTATTCATGAATGGAGGTAAAAGCAACAAAACTTATTTAGTTGACGCTATTAGGGAGAAGATCTGGTTTCAGCAAAACAGGGAAAAAAAAGTAGTGATGTCATAAATGGAGACCTTCAGGCTTAAATGTTATCAATCTAACTTTCATGGCCTCTGCATTATTTCTTTTCTTTAATTAAACTTTAAGTTCTGGAATACATGTGCATAATATTCAGGTTTGTTACACAGGTATACATGTTCCATCCATGGTGATTTGCTGCACCCATCAACCTGTCATCTACATTAGGTGTTTCTCCTAATGCTATCCCTCCCCTAGTTCCCTACCCCTCAACAGGCCCCTGTGTGTAATGCTTTCCTCCCTGTGTCCATGTGTTCTCATTGTTCAACTCCTACTTATGAATGGGAACATGTGGTGTTTGGTTTTCTGTTCCTGTGTTAGTTTGCTGAGAATGATGGCTTGCAGCTTCATCTATGTCCCTGCAAAGGATGTGAACTCATCCTTTTGTATGGCTGCATAGTATTCCATAGTGTATATGTGCCACATTTTCTTTATCCAGTCTATCGTTGATAGACACTCTTGTGTGTTAGGAAAGTAGTCTCTTCATATTTAAAAATTACCCTGGTTCTATGCTTATTGTCTCCTTGTCAAGTCTTTTAATGTGCTCATAGCTTTCTTCCTTTTATTATTCTTAATTAGGATAGTGAAGGTTTTAATCCATCTCATTGATTTAATAAAAGCCTTTTAAATTACTTTTATTGTTTTATTTTTTAGTTTTAATCTTATCTGTTCCCTTTTTTCTTATTATAATTTCTGCTTTTGTTTCTATATTCATTTTCTTTTTTATGTTAAAAGTTTAGATACAAAGTCAGTATACGATGTGTTCATTATTATTATTTTCAAATATTTTGTATTTTGGCTTATAGTTCTTTAAAGTCTTATGATGGGATTTTAATTTTTTTATTTTAAAGAATTATGTTCAAGTGGAAGCACTTTTTGTCTCTTTGCATTAATTTCTTGTTTTATTATATTATGATCAGGAATGCTTTCTGTATTTCTAACTTTTTTGAAATTATGAAACCTTTTTTATGATCTAATATATGATTTTTTAAATGACCATGTCATGAGCTCTCATAGCTATAATCAGGGAAAATGTTTGCATATATGCCTGAGATCTACTTTTAAAATTATATTGTCTTTATTACACTTACTTTATTACTCTTACAAAATCCAAATGATTTTGATAAATACTTTTTATATTTTAGCATGTTTTTTTCTCATTTTTTGACATGGTTGCAAATAGCATGCAGATATTTATTGTAGGATTTCCAGATAGCGTTTTAACTTAACCACAATTTGTTAAAAGTCAAAGTTCGAACAATTGCCCTGCTGTTAAGAGGGCAGATTCTAGACATGGAATTCCCCAAACAATGTAGCATTTATAATTTCAACACCAATTCTCGCTTCATGGACAACTTCCCTCTCTCCAATAAAAGCCTATGAAAACCTTGTCAATTATCTTGTTTTTCCTATTTTTTTTTTAAGACGGAGTCTCGCTCTGTCACCCAGGCTGGAGTGCAGTGGCCGGATCTCAGCTCACTGTAAGCTCCGCCTCCCGGGTTCACGCCATTCTCCTGCTTCAGCCTCCCCAGTAGCTGGGACTACAGGCGCCCGCTACCTCGCCCGGCTAGTTTTCTGTATTTTTTTAGTAGAGACGGGCTTTCACTGTGTTAGCCAGGATGGGCTCGATCTCCTGACCTCGTGATCCGCCCATCTCAGCCTCCCAAAGTGCTGGGATTACAGGCTTGAGCCACTGCGCCCAGTTCTTGTTATTCTTTTAAAATGAACGTCATAGTTCAAGTTGTTGAACGTTACCACCACAGAGGCCTATTTGTTTGGAATATGACTCCTGTCTACTTAGGGTCAAATTCCATATGTTCAAAACATGTGTGGCACTCTTTTCCCACAAGAAAACACTTTCCCCTACGTCATCACATCTCATTGTACTTGTGTAAGTGGGCACATCTATTATGCATAGTGAGGGCTCAAGAAGATGAAGAGGATGTTAGAGAAAAGTGATTACTGGATCTCATACAAAATATATGTATTCTATGCAAGTGAAAGATGCAAATACAAAAATTATAACTAAAGGTCTTTGTGAAAGAAGAAAGCAAAAGATTTAAAAGTATTTTCTATGCCTAATCTTGTGCTTATTAGAAATATTGAAGAATTAGAAATATTGGGGTATTACTATTGCTTATTTGAAACAAACTCACTTTATTTTAAAAAATAAACACATGGAATTTAACAATACTTAAGAAAGTTTTAAAAACTTTGTGCTAAGAATTGAATGGTAATCACAAATGATTCAGCGAGTCTATGATAAAAAAATATGATGAGGACATAGAGATAAAATTTACAAAGGGAAATACATCTGACCTATAATTATATAGAAAATTGACCATAACTGTGAAATAGTATATCATGTCCCTGCATAACACCGCTGAAGTTCTTTTTTAAAAAGGCAGTATTTAATGATGATAAGGATGTGGCATGGAGGGCAATATGATAGACTGCTGATGGTATTATAAATTGGTGTGACACCTTTGTGAAGAAATTTGTACATAATGGCAAAGTAACAGTAAACTATTACTTTACATCCAAACGAAATACTTAGCGATGAGTATACATCTTTATATACAAGTATGGTCATTGAAATATTATTTATAACAAAGAAACTCAATCTTATGCCTCGACTCAAACTAAATGTTCACTAATGAGGAAGAAAGGTTTAATGAATTGTAGCACACTGATAAAGTGGAAGATTATGTAGTCACAGAAAATCAGTATTTTTGAAGGGAATTTAAAAGCATTGAACAATGCACATGGTGTAACATTACCTAAAGTAAAATCTAGCTGCATGCTTCTATTTGCATATTATATGTAGACAAAGAGCATGTGGTAATATTGCAAGGAACACGTTCTCCCCCCACTGGTAAATTCTCTCAAACATGTAGTGAAGAAATAACAGATTTGGGAATTGTAAGAAAATTCTTACAAAATTTTTTAAAAATAAAGGAAACAATTCCCAAATCATTCTGTGAGTTCAACATTACACTGATAACCAAAACTGGGGATGGGAGGGGATGGGAAGGAACTCTTTTTCTTTTTTCTTTTTGTTTTTTGTTTCTTCAGGATTAAGGATTTAGGATTAAGTTAGCCAGCCCCCCCCCCCCCCCCCCCTTTTTTTTTTTTTTTTTAACATTTTTTGTATAACTTCAACTTTTCTTTTATATTCAGGGAATACATGTGCAGGTTTGCTACGTGGGTATAACACATGATGATGAATTCTGGGATATGAATGATCCTGTCACCTGGTTAGTAGGTGAGTATTGAACCTAACAAGTTTTCAACACTTTCTCCACTCCTTCCCTTCCTCTCTCCTCCATTAGTCCCCAGTGTATATTGTTGCATGTTTATGCCCAGGAGTACCCAATGTTTAGCTCCCACTTAGAAGTGAGAACATGTGGTATTTGCTTTTCTGTTCCTCCATTAATTTGCTTAGAATAATGGCCTCCAGCTGCATTCATGTTTCATTATTTTTTATTGTATGTAGTATTCCTTGGGATATGTGTACCACATTTTCTTTATCCAATTCACCACTGATGGCTACCTAGGTTCATTCTATGTCTTCGCTATTGTGAACAGTGCTGCAATGAATATATAAGTACATGTGTCTTTTGGGTAGAACAATCTATTTTATTTTGGGTATACACCTAGTAATGGGATTGCTGGGTCAAATGGTGGTTCTGTTTCAAGTTCTTTAAGTTCCCCAAACTGCTTTCTACAGTGGCTGAATTAATTTACATTCACACCAACAGTGTATAAACATTCCCTTTTCTCTGCAGCCTTGCAAGTATCTGTTGTTTTTGTACTTTTTCAGTAATAGCTATTCTGACTGATGTGAGATGGTATCTCATTGTGGTTTTGATTTGCATTCCTATGGTAATTAATGTTGAGCATTTTTTCATATGTTTCTTGGCCACTTGTATGTTTTCTTTTGAGAAGTGTCCGTTCATATCTTTTGCCCACTTTTTAATGGGGTTGTTTTCTAATGTTGAATTGTTTAAATTCCTTATAGATTCTAGATCATAGAACTTTGTTGAATGCAATGCAGTTTGTGGATATTTTCTCTTATTCTGGAGGTTGTCTGTTTACTCTGTTGATAGTTTCTTTCTCTGTGCAGAAGTTCTTTATTTTAGTTAGTTCTCGCTTGCCAATTTTTGTTTTTATGCAATTGCTTTTGAGGACTTAGTCATAAATTCTTTTCAAAGGGTAATGTTCAGAATGGTATTCCTAAGTTTTCTTCTAGGATTCTTGTAGTTTGCAGTCTTACATTTAAATCTTCAATCCATCTTTAATTGATTTTTGTATATGTGTCTAGTTGCATCCTTCTGCATAAAGCTAGCCAGCTATCCTAGCACCATTTATTGCATAGGGAGTCCTTTCCCCTTTGCGTGTTTTTGATGATTTTGTCAAAGATCAGATGGCTATACGTGTGTGCCTCTATTTCTGGGTTCTCTATTCTTTTTTGTACCAGTAATACGCTGTTTTGGTTACTGGAGTCTTACATTATAGTATAGTTTGAAGTTGGGTAATGAGATGCTTCTGACTTTGTTCCTTTTTGCTTAGAATTGTTTTGACTGTTTGGGCTCCTTTTTGGTTTCGTATGAATTTTAGAATAGTCTTTTCTAGTTCTGTGAAAAATGACATTGGTAGTTTGATAGGAATAGTGATGAATCTGTAAATTGCTTTGGGCAGTATGGCCATGGATTCTACTAATCCATGAGCATAGAATATTTTTCCATTTATTTGTGTCATCTATGATTTCTTTCAGTGTTGTAGTTCTCCTTGTAGAGATCTTTTACCTTCTTGGTTTGATATATTCCTAGGTAATTTATTTTTGTGTGTCTGTCTATTGTGGATGGAGTGGCATCCTTGATTTGGCTTTCAGCTTGAATGTTACTGGTATACAGAAATGCTACTGATTTTTGTACATTGATTTGGTATACTGAAGCTTTAATTAAGTTGTTTATCAGTTCCAGGAGGCTTTTGGTGGAGTCTTTAGAGTTCATAGTTTTAGAATCATATCACCCATGAAGAGAGATAGTTTGATTTCTCCGTTTCCTATTTGCATGCATTGTATTCTTTCTCTTGCCTGATTGCTCTGGCTAGGACTTCCAGCACTATGTTGAAGATGAGTGGTGAGAGTGGGCATCCTTATTTTGTTCCATTTCTCAGGGGGAATGCTTCTAGCTTTTTCCTGTTCAGTATGATGTTGGCTGTGGGTTTTAATAGATAGCTATTATTATTTTGAGGTATGTTCCTTTGATGCCTAGTTTGTTGAGCGTTTTTATTTTTTATCATGAAGAGATGTTGGATTTTATTGAAGGCTGATCGAACATCTATTAAGATGGTCATATGTTTTTTGTTTTAAATTCTGTTTATGTGGTGAATCACATTTATTGATTTGCATATTTTGAACCAACCAACCTTGCATCCTAGAAATAAAGCCTATGTGATCATAGTGAATTAGCTTTTTGATGTGTTACTGGATTTGGTTTGCTAGTGTTTCATTTACCTTTTTTTGCATCTATGTTCATCATGGATATTGGCCTGTGGTTTTCCTTTTTCGTTGTGTCTTTGTCAAGTTTGGGGATCAGGATAATGCTGGCTTTGTAGAAAGAGTTAAGTAGGAAGAAGTCCCTCCTCAATTTTTTTGTAGTAGTAGTTTCAGTAGAATTGGTACCAGCTCTTCTTTGTACATCTTACGGAATTTGTCTGTGAATTCATCTGGTCTGGGGCTTTTTTGTTCTGTAGGTTTTTTATTACTGGTTTAATTTTGGAACTCAGTATTGATCAGGGTTTCAATTTCTTCCTCATTCAATCTTGATAGGTTGTGTGCTTCCAGAAATTTATACAGTTTCTCTAGATTTTCCAATTTGTGTGCATGGAGGTGTTCATATAATCTCTGAGGATCTTTGTATTTCTGTGGGGTCAGTTGTAATGCCACCTTCGTCTTTCTAATCATGCTTATTTGGATCTTCTTTCCTGTTTTCTTTGTTAATCTACCTAGTGGTCTATTGACCTCATTTATCTTTTCATATAACCAACTTTTGGTTTTTTTGACTCTTTGTATGGATTTTTGGGTCTCAGTTTCATTCAGTTCTGCTCTGATTTTGTTATTTATTTTCTTTTCTAGCTTTGGGGTTAGTTCTTGTTTTCCTATTTCCTTTGGTGTGATGCTAGGTCATTAATTTGACATCTTTCTAACTTCTTGAGGTAGGCATTTAGTGCTATAAGCTTTTCTTGTTAATACCACTTTTGCAGTGTCTCAGAGATTTTGGCATGTCGTGTCTCTGTTTTCACTTATTTCAAAGAAATTTTAAGTTTCTGCCTTCATTTCATTGTTTACAAAAAGTCATTCAGAAGCAAATTGTTTAATTTCCATGTAATTTTGCGGTTTGGGGAAAACTTGTTATTGATTTCTCTTTTCATTCCACTGTGGTCTGAGAGTATCATTGTTATGATTTCAATTTTTGAAATTTATTGAGACTTGCCTTATGGCTGAGCATGTGGTTGATCTTGGGGTGTGTTCCATGTGTAGATGGGAAGGATATATATTCCGAGGTTGATGGGTGGAATGTTCTGCAGATGTTTATTAGATCCAATCGATCAAGTGTCAAATCTAAGTTCAGAATTTCTTTGTTAGTTTTAAGCCCAGAATTTATTTGTTAAATAGATTATCTGTCTATCACTGTCAGTGAGGTGTTGAAGTTCTCCACTATTATTGTGTGGCTAAGTCTTTCCATAGGTCTAGACGTAGCTTTATGAATCAGGGTGCTCTAACATTGGATGCATATATATTTAGGATATTTAAGGCTTCTTGTTGACTTTAACTCTTTGTCATTTGTAGTGTCCTTCTTTATTTAAAATTTAACCAATGTTGGTTTAAAGTCTGCTTTATCTGATATAAGAATAGCAATGTGTGGTCTTTTTTGTTTTCTGTTCACATGCTAGATTTTTCTTCAACACTTGGCTTTGAGCCTATGAGTATTGTTACATGTGAGATGGGTCTCTTGAATACAGCAGATGGATGGGTCTTGTTTTTTTATCCAACTTGCAACTCTGTGTCTTTTAAGTGGAATATTGAGGCCATTCACATTCAAAGTTAATAATGATATGTGAGGCTTTAATCCTATCATGAAGTTGTTCATTGGTTGCTTTGTAGTTTCTATTGTGTGGTTGCTTTATAGGGTCTGTGGGCTATGTACTTAAGTATAATTTTGTGGTAAATCATTCTTTAGTTTCTATGTTTAGAGATCCCTTAAAGATCTTTTGTAAGGCTGGTCTAGTGGTAATTAATTCCCTTAGCACTTGCTTGTGTGGAAAATATTTTATTCTCCCTCACTTATGAAGCTTAAGTTGGTGGGATATAAAATTCTTCATTGAAATATCCTTCTTAAAGAATGCTAAAAAACAGGCCTCCAGTCTCCTCTGGTTGTAAGAATTCTGCTGAGAAGTCTGCTGTTAGCTAGTTGTAGTTTTCCTTTGTATTGATCTGACTTTTCTTTAGCTTCTTTTTTTTTTTTTTTGTAGACCCAGTCTCCCTCTGTCGCGCAGGCTGGGGCAGTGGCCGGAACTCAGCTCACTGCAAGCTCCGCCTCCCGGGTTTACGCCATTCTCCTGCCTCAGCCTCCGGAGTAGCTGGGACTACAGGTGCCCGCCACCTTGCCCAGCTAGTTTTTTGTATTTTCAGTAGAGACAGGGTTTCACCATGTTAGCCAGGATGGTCTTGATCTCCTGACCTCGTGATCCACCCGTCTCGGCCTCCCAAAGTGCTGGGATTACAGGCTTGAGCCACCGCGCCTGGCCTTTAGCTTCTTTTAAGATTCATTTCTTTAGTGTTGACTTTGTATAGACTTATGACTATAGGCCTTGGTGATGTTCATTTTGTATAGTATCTTGTAGGTGTTCTCTGTATTTCTTGTATCTGGATATCTACCTCTTTAGTAAATAGGGAAATTTTCTTAAATTATTCCCTCAAACATGTTTTACAGGTTGTTTACTTTTTCTTCTTTTTTCTCAGGAATGGTAATAATTCATAGGTTTGGTCACTTTACATAGTCTCCTATTTTCAAAACTTCATATTTTAAAATTCTTTTTTCTGTATTTTGTCTGATTGGGTTAAAGACTGGTCTTCAAATTCTGAAATTCTTTCTTCTGCTTGATCAGTTGATAAGGCTCTCAATTGCATTTTCAAATTCCTTAAGTGAATTTTTCAATTCCAGAGGCTCTGATTTAATTTTCAAAGATGTTTATCTCTTACTTCATTTTCTGGATTGATTTATAAATTTCTTTGTGTTGATATTCAGTCTTATGTTGGATCTCATTGAGCTTTCTTGCAATCTATGCTTTGAATTATTTATGGAATTTCTGAGTTTCCATTTTGGCTAGGGCCCATTACTGGAGAGCTAGTGTGATCCTTTGGTGGTGTCACTACACTCAGATTTTTCATTGTACAAGAGTTCTTATACCGATTCCTTCTCATTTGGAAATGCTGGCATTTCTAATTTTTGTAGTTATTTTCATGCAAATTGTTTTTTCCTTTTCTTTCTTTATCTAGAATATTATTGAATTTTTGTTTGTTTCTTTTCCTTTCCCTTTCTGCTCTGCTCTAGGTAGTGTGACTGTAGAAATTTGTGGGTAGAATACTTTGACTTTGCTTCTATAGCCCTACATACTTCTTTTGGCTTTTTTTTTTTTTTTTTTTTTTTTTTTTTTTTTTTTTTTTTTTTTTGAGACAGAGTCTCTCTCTGTCACCCAGGCTGGAGTGCAGTTGAATGATCTTGGCTTACTGCAGCTTTCGCCTCCTGGGTTCAAGCAATTCTCCTGCCTCAGCCTCCCAAGTAGCTGGGACTACAGGCACTCACTACCATGCCTGGCTAATTTTTTGGTATTTTTAGGTTTCACCATGTTGGCCAGGATGGTCTTGATCTCCTGACCTTGTGATCTGCCTGCCTCAGTCTCCCAAAGCACTGGGATTACAGGCATGAGCCACTGCACTGGCCTTCTGGCTTGTTTTATATTGAGCTATTTGGTTTGACCTCTAAGTCAGTAGATGGTGCTTATGGATGAGAGCCGCTGAGGAGAATGTGGCTGGGTATATACTTGACCCTTGTTTACCAGGGGAAGCTCTCGGTTTCATCAGGCAGTGGTCTCATTGTTGGAATGCACAGTGGTCTGAGCTCCCTGCTCATCCTGGAGGTGGGCAGGGAGCAAGATGGATGAGGTAGGATTCAGCAGGACCACCTATGGATTCCCCAGTGTAAGGCACAAGCCCCGGTGCTGAGGGAGAATCCAGTGGGCAGCCACCTATCACCAAGAGGTGTGCCTAGGCATGGAGCTAGGAAATCTCATTGGCCTCAAGTTTTCTGCACGGTCAGGGGAGTGGCCTAAACTCCTAACCCAGGAAAGTGGTTGCTACAGATGCCTGGAGATCTGTCTGAGAGTAGAGTCTAGAGGGCCCCACTGCACCTCAATCTGCACAGGAACGGTGTGGCTGCTCAGGTTTACAAACCAGCCTAATATGTGCCCCAAATGCCTGGAGTTATGCCTGGTCATGGGATAGAGAGGGTCCCAATTCACTACTGACTTTGCACAAGAAGGGTGGGCCAGCTCAGGCTGCTGATTTGGGTGAGCAAAGACTCTGAATGCTTGGAGATCTGCCTGGGCTGGAGCAGAGAAGGGTCTGCTTCACCACAATCTCTGCACAGGAAAGATGGGGCAGCACAGTCTGCTGATCCAGATGAGTTTGCTCTGAATTCCTGGAGATCTGTCTGGTCATGAAGGGAAGAGCATCCTCCAGCACCAGGATCTCTGCACAGGAAGGGTGGGGTGTCTCAGGTTGCTAGTCCATGACAGCAAGTGCTCCAAATGCCTGGATATCTGCCTAGAGGTGAAGTAAAGAAGGCCCTGCTGCACCTTGATCTATGCACAGGAAGGGTGGGGGTGACTCAGGCTGCTGGTCCAGGCAAGTGTGCACTTTGAATGCCTGAAGTCCTTCCTGGGGGTGGAGTGGAAAGGGCCTCGGTGTACCACTGTCTCAGGAGAGGACGCTGGGACACCCAGCAATGACACAATCAGACCAATTCCAGGTTGCCAAGCTGGCCCTGTTTGGAAGTCTTACAGCTTAGGACAAAGTACAGCAGTAGCGCTCTTCTTCTGCCCCAAACTTGCAATGGGGAGGGCATAATTCTGGTTCCTAGTGCTGAGGTACTAAGATATACATTCTTACACACATGCATAAAAAGTAACAATGTTATTGGATATAAAATTGCAAAATGTTAATAGTAGATATTTCTAGATGATGGAATTATATCACCTTGATTTTCTCTTTATATTTTGTGTTTTCCACAATTTCTTTACTAAGTACATGTAAGAAAAAAAATTAAGTATAGTTTTTACTGAGGGAAGCTATTATAATCATTTACTTCTAATTTTAGTTCATCATTAATCATTGTTGCAAAATTATCAGACAAACCAGTAATTACTTTATTGCATTCAATTTTGTAATACAGTCTCCATGAACAGTCACACATTCACATATTTAGCATCTTATCTCTTCACTTTTTTCCCAGTGATTAGTTTCAATCTGCATTCTAAAACACCTGCATTGTGTGTGAAGTCAGAAAGCAAAATGGGTCTGTATCCCACTATATTGCTAAAAAATGGAGAATAAAGAAAAATAAATTATCTGTGGCATCCTTAGTAAGAAATAGTTAAATAAATAGCAATCACAAAAATCAGCACCAAGTACATTAGTTGGTGAAACATATACAGAAAAGAATTTTCTCTTCAATGTACCATTTACTAAGAGTGTAATGGAAAATTAATGAGATCTGCATTTTTATAGAATTGTCTGACCAAAGTATTAAAGTGATGAGAATTTTCTGTTTATTTATTAAAAGCAATGTTAATTCGAAGACTTGTTAAGGCTGGCACTTGTGGCATCTTAGTTTGCATTGTCAGTGTACAGGTGTGCTGTTATGCTGCTGTATTAGCCACATGGGACTGGACTGAATGATTATTTCAAGACAGCACAGAAAATCTGGTAACCCCAAGTAGACAGCGCCTTAAATTGTTAACTCACCGTTGAGCCATCTGTGTAATGACAATGGGAATGATGAATCAACCAAATCAGATCCATCTGCACAAGTGGTTTTTAACCTAACACACAGATTTTGGGGGTGGGGTATTACCAAACTTCTCCAGATTTTTGCAGATACAGCACACCTATGCCTGATCTAATCCTTCTTTAGGAAATATTGCTAAATACAGACCATACCATTAGCTGGATCTAGGTACACTCTTTTGTAGCATTGTCAATTTTCATACCAAAAGTTTCCATATCGTAGGACTTCAGACAGCTATCAATTGGTATTATAGCCATAATATTTAAATTTAAAACATTTTCTAAAGATTAAAAAATGTCCCTAAAAGGACACTAGTAAAGATGTATATGTATTTACTTGACTCAACTTTTAATACTTAGAAGGTGTTGTTTTAAGGATATCTGTGTGATTCCTTTTTTTTTCATAAGGAAGTGTATTGGCCACTGTTTGGTACTCTTGAAAACAGAACGTTTAGCTCACCATCTTATAATTATGAGACGAAGGTATATTTTCAGGTATAAATAAATATTATGCAAAAATAAGCAGTAATTCAAAACATGTCAAATTAATATTCAAAGTATAACATTGTCTTACAATTGTCTGAGAACTGTCAAACGTAAAGACATCTTCACAGCAAGCTACAAAGTACATTTCCTGAATTATCCAGATTGGTTTTATACAAATGAAACTCAGTTTACATTTACTTAATCTCCCAACTTTTTGGGAATTCACTTGATTTGGAACTGAAATAGTGGTAAAAATGTTCATCTTATTTAGTTATTATTTAACTCTTTTAACACTAAGGCGGTATTAGCTGCTGTACAAAGCAAATTATAGTAGTCATTCAAGAATCTGCATTTAAAACCATCTTTGTTTAGTGTAGGAGTTGAGATAATTGAATGTTTCTAAGTTGCCTCATTTATCATGCAAGATTATAGTCAGAATCTCAAGATGATAATAGCCCCAAACAAATTTTTCATTAGCATTTACAGTCTCCAAAAAAAAGGATTTTTCTCTCCTATGTATAATTCTTGCCATTTCAAAATTCAGTATACTAGATCTTAATAAAGAGTCTGATTTTATTATTGATGTTTGACTGCAGATAGCTTTCAAGTTCCATCCCTGCCCTTCCCCTCTGTCCTACATCTGGATAAGCTAATAAGAAAATCTAGTTTATTCCTTCTTTGGCACCAACTGCCAAAAAATGTTGTTAATTTCTTCTCTTTTCCACATATTTTAGTGTATGTCTTTTTTTTTTTTTTTGAGACAGAGTCTTGCTCTGTCGCCCAGGCTGGAGTGCAGTGGCCGGATCTCAGCTCACTGCAAGCTCCGCCTCCCGGGTTTACGCCATTCTCCTGTCTCAGCCTCCGGAGTAGCTGGGACTACAGGCGCCCGCCACCTCGCCCGGCTAGTTTTTTTGTATTTTAGTAGAGACGGGGTTTCACCGTGTTAGCCAGGATGGTCTCGATCTCCTGACCTCGTGATCCGCCCGTCTCGGCCTCCCAAAGTGCTGGGATTACAGGCTTGAGCCACCGCGCCCGGCCTAGTGTATGTCTTCTAAAAAATAGTTTTATGTAGTTTTAGGAATGAGCAAAATTGGATATGTGTATGTTCAATCTATTATTTTAATCTGGCATCTACCTCTTCAGCTGCTATTCTTGCATCAGATCCTAATCTGAAGTCTACAAGAATACCCACAGCTAACAAAGATTCATCAGGACCCAAGACTGCGAGGATTTCAGATATGCATTTGTGTATTATCAAGACTCGGAGAGGCCTAACATTAACCTGGTAACAAGAAATCTCCACCTAGGACTCCTGTCACACTCAGAACACATGAGGAAGCTTATAATTCTCAATGAAAGTAGGATCCCAAAATCAGTTGTTAGTTTTGACGACTTTGGAACCAACCGTAGGGTGGCTGATATGGACTGAATGTTTGTGTCCCCCCACCCCCTCAAATTCGTACATTGAAACCCTAATTCCAAAAGTGATGGTATTTAGAGATGGGGTCTTTGAGAAGTAATTAGGGTTAGATTAGGTCTTGCTGATAGGGCCTTTGTGACAGGACTAGTGACTTTATAAGAAGACTCTAGATCTCTCTCTCTCCTCTCTCTCTGCATGTGCTAACAGAGGAAAGGCCATTTGAAGACACAGTGAGAAGATGGCCGTCTGAAAGTCAGGAGGAGTATCCTCTTGAGAACTGAATCAAGCTAGGACTTTGATTTTGGACTTCCAGCCTCCAGAACTGTGAGAAATAAATTTCTGTTGTTTAAGCCACTCAGTCTATGGTATTTTGTGATGGTAGCCTGAGGAGGGTGAGATAGTTGCCAAAATTGTTTGTGGGAATATTTATGATAAAATAAACTGTTATAATTTTTTTCCTACTATCTCTAGCTCTTTGGCTGAGCTTAGCATATTGGACTTTAAGAGATAAACACTTAACCAGGAGAAACAACTGGAGATTAATTATTAGTAGAATGTGTACTCAGAAAGCCATCCAGGCTTGAGAGAGAAGTGAAAACATTTCTGTCCTGAATCTCCCAGCTGGTGGCATTTTACTGGAGCCATGTGACTTAGTATTTTTAAGGACGAGCTGGAAACACTCATCCAAAAAAAAAAAAAAAAACCTTTTTTCATGACACACACTGACTCTTGAAAAAGTGCTATGAGGTGGCCATCTCCTACGAAGGGATGGGTATATAACTACCATGCCCCTAGTCAGAGAGTTGTGCTAAAGAGCTGGGTTATTTGAAAGAAGAACTTGAAGGAAGTGCAGGGCTAAAACCAGACCAAAATGAGTCATGGAGTGAGTAGGAGAAAATAAAGCAAATGCATCCAGTAAAAACCGTTCTGCTAAGCACTTTAGACTTGGAGGAAACAGGGGAAGGAAGCAGTTTAAATGACAGGGAAAAGACTAGGGAAGGGTTATGTTTTTTCTAAGATAAGGAGTTCAAATTTGTTTGTAAAAGGAAGGGAAAGGTCCAGTAGAGAAGGGAGGTATAAGGTAAAAATAAGTGAACATAATTAAGAGTGAAATTTTTCAAAGCAGACAGGAAGGGATGGAACTCAAAGTATAGGTGGAAGAGATTAACTTTGGACACAGGTGGGGACAGAATGAAATGAGATACGAATGTTTCAAGATAAACTTGACGTGGAGGGGAGGATATTTAAAGGAATCCAAACCTGACGGTATTTTCTTCCTTAAATTGGAGGCCTTGTTTTCTGTTGAGTGAGAAAACTGACATTTAGATTAAATAAAATAAAAATAAAATTGTAACAACTGATAAGGAATGGGATGATATGAGTAAGGTTGAATACTCTCTTTGGGTAGCAGTATTGATAAACAAGTCACAAGTCTTATCGTCTTATCTTTGCAGGCCTACTAAACCTTGGTGGGACTAATCTGAACATTTTTTTCACCATTTTTTTTTTGTGTGGGTCTAATGCTGAGCTCTCATTCAAAAGTGTATTGAGAAACAGACCTTTATAATAAATAAGAACTCAGTGATGCACTGGCTTTAATAAAGTGATTACTATAATGGAAGGCAATTAAAATTGGAAATAGATGTTTGTTTGCTGGCTGTGGTATTTGCAGTATGAGCTTGAGCATGCCAAGTAGACTCTGAAGCTCAATTTGTGTGTGTGTGTGTGTGTGTGTGTGTGTGTGTATACTTGTTAATAGTTATTTATCGTTGTGGCATCAGATTTTGTTAATAAATTTTTGTCATGTTTGAATATCAGAACGGCTTCATAAAATTGATTTGGAAAATTCTCTTTTTCTCTAATTCCTGAAACAATTTTATTTAACTTTTATTTTAAGTTCAGGGGTACATGTGCAGATTTGTAACACAGGTAAACTTGTGTCGTGGGGATTTGCTGTACAGATTATTTAATCACGCAGGTATTAAGCCTAGTGCCCATTAGTTGTTTTTCCTGATCCTCTCCCTTCTGTCACCCCCCACCCTCCAAAAGGACCCAGTGTGTGTTGTTCCCCTTTATGTGTCCATGTGTTCTCATCATTTAGCTCCCACTTATAAATGAGGACATGTGGTATTTGGTTTTCCGTTCCTGTGTTGGCTTACTAAGGATCATGGCCTCCAGCTTCATCCATGTCCCTGCAAAGAACATGATCTCGCTTTTTGTTATTGTTGCATAGTATTTCATGGTGTATATGCATTAAATTTTCTTTATCCAGTCTATTATTGATGGGCATTTAAGTTGATTCCATATCTTTGCTATTGTGAATAGTGCTGCAATGAACATACAGGTACATGTGTCTATAACAGAATGATTTTTATTCCTTTGGGTGTATACACAGGAATAGAATTGCTGAGTCAAATGGTATTTCTGTCTTTAGGTCTTTAAGGAATCACCACACAGTCTTCCACAATGGTTGAAGTAATTTAGACTCCCACCAACACTATGTAAGTGTTCCTTTTTCTCCACAACCTCACCAGCATCTGTTATTTTTTGACAGTTTAATAATAGCCATTCTGACAAGTGTGAGATGGTATCTTATGATGGTTCTATTCTCTAATGATCAGTGATATTGAGCTTTTATTCACGTACTTGTTGGCTGTGTGTATGTCTGTCTTTGAGAAGTGTCTGTTCATGTCCTTTGCCCACATTTTTTATGGGATTATTTTGTTTTTTTATTTTTGTAAGTGTAAGAAGATGCTGATCCTTAGACCTTTGTCAGATGCATAGTTTGCAAAAATTCTCTCCCATTCTGTAGGTTGTCTGTTTACTCTGTTGATAGTTTCTTTTGCTGTGCAGAAGCTCTTTAGTTTAATTAGATCCAGTTTGTCAATTTTTGCTTTCATTGACATTGTTTTTGGTGTCTTTATCATGAAATCTTTGCCTGTGCCTATGTCCTGATTGGTATTGCATAGGTTGTCTTCCAGGGTTTTTATAGTTTTGGGTTTTACATTTAAGTCTTTAATCCATCTTGAGTTAATTTTGTATACAGTGAAAGGAAGGGGTCCAGTTTCAATCTTGTGTATATGGCTAGCCAGTTATCCCAGCACCATTTATTAAATAGGGAACCCTTTTCCGATTGCTTGTTTTTGTCAGGTTTGCCAAAGATCAGGTGATAGGTGTGTGGCCTTATTTCTGAGGTCTCTTTTCTGTTCCATTGATCTATGTGTCTGTTTTTGTACTAGTACCATGCTGTTTGGTTACTGTATCCCTGTAGTATAGTTTGAAGTTGGGCAGCATGATGCCTCCAGCTTTGCTCTTTTTGCTTAAGATTGCCTTGGCTATTCAGGCTCTTTTCTGGTTTCATATGAATTTTAAAATAGTTTTCTCCAGTTCTGTGAAGAATGTCAGTAGTAGTTTATTAGGAATAGCACTGAATCTCTTAAATTGCTTTGGGCAGTATGGCAATTTTCATAATATTGATTCTTTGTATCCATGAGCATAGAATGTTTTTCCATTTGTTTGTGTCATGTCTAATTACTTTGAGAAATTGTTTGTAGTTTTAGTTGTAGAGTTCTTTCATCTCCCTCATTAGCTGTATTACTAGGTATTTTATTCTTTTTGTGGCAATTGTTAATAAGAGTTTGTTCCTGTTTTGTTCTTGGCTTGACTGTTGTTGGTATATAAGAAATGCTAGTTATTTTTGCACAGTGATTTTGTATCCTGAGATTTTGCTGAAGTTGTTTACCAGCTTAAGAAGCTTTTGGGCTGAGACAATGGGGTTTTCTAGATATAAGATCATGTTGTCTGCAGAGACTGTTTGACTTCCTCTCTTCCTATTTGAATGCTCTTTATTTCTTTCTCTTCCTGATTGCCCTTGTCAGGACTTCCAGTAATATGATGAATAGGTGTGGTGAACGGGGGCATCCTTGTCTTGTGCCTGTTTTGAAGGTGAATGCTTCCAGCTTTTGCCCATTCAGTATGATGCTAGTTGTGGATTTGTCTTATATGGCTCTTACTATTTTGAGGTATGTTCCTTCAATACTAGTTTGTTGAGAGTTTTTTTTTTTTAACATAAATGTATGCTGAATTTTATAGAAAGCCTCTTCTGCATCTATTGAGATAATCATATGGTTTTTGTCTTTAGTTCTGTTTATGTGATGATCTCATTTATTGATTTGCATATGTTGAATCAACCTTGCATCCCAGGAATAAAGCCTACTTGATTACAGTAGATGAGCTTTTTGATGTGCTGCTGGATTCAGTTTGCCAGTATTTTATTGAGGACTTTTGCATCAATGTACATGTTCATCAGAGATGCTGGTCTAAAGTTTTCTTTTCTGTGTGTTTGTCCCTGCCAGGCTTTGGTATCAGGATGATACTGGCCTCATAGAATGAGTTAGGGAAGAGTCCCTCCTCCACAATCCTCAATTTTTTGGAATAGTTTCCGTAGGTATGGTACCAGCTTTTCTTTGTACATCTGGTAGAACTCAGCTGTGAATCCATCTGGTTCTGGGCTTGTTTTTTTGTTTGTTTGTTTTTTGGTTTTGGTTGGTAGGCTATTTATTAACTGCCTCAATTTCAGAGCTCTTTATTGTTCTGTTCAGGAATTCAATTTCTTCCTGATTCAGTCTCGGGAGGGTGTATGTGTCCAGAAATTTATTCATTTCTTCTAGATTCTCTAGTTTATGTTCATAGAGGCGCTCATACTATTCTCCAATGGTTGTTTGTATTTCTGTGGAGTTATGGTAATATGCCCTTTGTTATTTTTGATTGTGTTTATTTGCATCTTCTTTCTTTTCTTCTTTATTAGTCTAGCTAATGGTGTATCTATTTTATTAATTTTTTCAAAAAAAAAACGGGTACTGGATTTGTTAATCTTTTGAATATTTTCATGTCTCAGTCTCCATCAGTTCAACTATGATTTTGGTTTTTTCTTGTCTTCTGTTAGCTTTGTGATTTGTTTGCTCTTGGTTCTCTAGTTCTTTTGGTTGTATTGTTAGGTTGTTAACTTGAGATCTTTCTATCTTCCTGATGTGAGCATTTATGTTATAAATACCCTCTTAACACTGACTTAGCTGTGTCCCAGAGATTCTGGTATGGAGTATCCTTGTTATCAGTAGTTTTAAAGAACTTCTTGATTTCTGCCTTAATTTCCTTATTTACCTAAAAGTAATTCAGGAGTACGTCATTCAATTTCTATGTAATTATATGGTTTTCAGTGAATTTCTTAGTCTTGTTTTCAAATTTGATTGCCCTGTGGTCTGAGAGACTGTTTTTATAATTTCAGTTCTTTTGCATTTACTGTGGAGTGTTTTACTTCCAAGTATGTGATTGATTTTAGAATGTAGATCATGTGGCTATGCAAAGAATGTATGTTCTGTTGTTTTTGGGTGAAAAGTTCTGTAGATGTCTATCAGGTCAATTTGATCCAGTGTTGAGTTCAGGTCCTGAATATCTTTGTTAATTTTCTGTTTCAATATTCTGTCTAATATTGTCAGTGGTGTATTAAAATCTGCCACTATTATTGTGTGGGAGTCCAGGACTCTTTGAAAATCTTTAAGAACTTCTTTTATAAATCTGGTTGTGCTGTGTTGGGTTCATATACATTTAGGAGAGTGAGATCTTGTTGAATTGAATGCTTTACCATTATATAATGCCCTTCTTTGTCTTTTTTGATCTCTGTTGGTTTAAAGTCTGTTTTGTCAGAAGTTAGAATTACAACCCCTGCTTTTTTTCTGTTTTGCATTTGCTTGGTAGATTTTCCTCCAAGACCACGTGTGTGATTACATGTGAGATGGGTCTCTTGAAGACAGCAGATCCATGGGTCTTGGTTCTTCATCCGGTTTGCCACTCTGTGCCTTTTAATTGGGGCATTTAGCCCATTTAAATTCAAGGTTAGTATTGCCATGTGTGGATTTCATCCTGTCATCATGATGTTAGCTGGTTGTTTTGCAGACTTGCTTATGTGGTTGCTTTATAGTGTCACTGGTCTGTGTGCCTCAGTGTGCTTTTGTAGTGACCGTTAACGATTTTTCCTTTCCATATTTAGTGCTTTCTTCAGGAGCTCTTGTAAGGCAGATCTGGTGGTAAAAAATCACCTCAGCATTTTCTTGTCTAAAAAGTATCTTATTTCTCTTTCACTTGTAAAGCTTAATTTGGCCAGATATGAAATCCTTGGTTGGAGTTTATTTTCTTTAAGAATGCCGCATATTAGCCTCCAATCTCTTCTGGGTTGTAGGGTTTCTGCCAAGAGGTCCACTGTTAGTATGATCAGCTCCTTTGTAGGTGACCTGACCTTTCTCTCCAGTTGCCTTTAAATTTTTTTTCATTTCAGCTCAGGGGAAGTTGCAGTATGGGGAGGGTACATGCAGGCTGGTGTGTGGCCTTAGGGACTGCCTTGCTGGGGCTTTCCACAATTCAGGCATTGTTTGCCAGTGCAGAAGCTATGGTGAGGGCCCCAAGGGCATCTGAGACTGCCCTGTAAGCAGGCATGGCCACACTGGGGTTCTGGGAGAAGCCAGCAGACCAAGGGGTACTTAGGTCAGACCAGCCTGGTTTGACATGGAAGACTACCCTGCAGAGGGCAGGTCTGATGGTTCCCCTAGGGCTAAAGTCTTTTATGGGAGCAACTTGAGCCTAGAAGAATAGTCGTTTCTGGCAAGGCTCTGCTACACATACTCCTGAACCAGATCCTCTGGGTTCCATATCATCTGGCTTGCTATTCCACCACTTTGCTTATCTCCTGGTGGCTCCACCTCAGAGAGATATGGGTTAGCAATTGCTCAGTGCAGTCAGCCCAGGAAGAAGGGTCTGTGTTGTGGGCCCAAGACTAGGGTTCCCTGTCTGGTGATGAGCAGTGGGAGATACGTGCAACCTGTGGAAGATGGAGTGGCCTCCTCTCCTTAGGATGACTACAGCTTGTTGAAGGTGTGGATAAGGCACTTAGGGTCTTTGTGCCTTCATTAGTCTGAGGGTAGCAAGGACAGTTCCACTGCAGAGGCAGTGGCAGAGAGGCTTTCAGTTGCCCTGGGAGGCTCTGTCCAGGGAATTGCTGTGTTGGCTCAGTAGCCCTGGCCGGGGGTGACTAGAGTCCCAGGCTTGGAGAACTGCCTGGTGAGGAGATATGTGAATGGGCATCCACTTAACAGTTTGGCCATGTTTTTGTGGGGCTGCTGTGATATGCTGAGGGTTCTACTCCAGGGTATATTTGTCTCGATTTTCCCAGTACCTAGAGGTATCACCAGAAGGCTGTGATGTAACAAAGATGGCAGCCCACCCCTCCCTCTGTGAGCTTCATCCCAGGGAGATGCAGACCTGTTGCTGGCCTGAATGCACCTGTATGAGGTGGCTGGAGACCATGGTTGGGAGATCTTACCCAGTGAGGAGAAATAAGGTTGGGGAAACACTTAAAAAACAGTCTGGCCATATTTTTCCAGAGCGGCTGTGCTGTGCTGGGAGTCTGCATCTGTCCCCAGTCATCTTGACACTCTAAAGCATGAAGGCTGGAATGGCTAAGTCACCCAAACAGCAAAGATATTGGCCCACCCCTCCTGCTGGGAGCTCAGACCCAGGGAAGTTTGAAACCTCTGTCAGCTGGGGAACACCAGCAAAGGTAGCTAGAGACCCTGGCTGGGAGGCTCCATCTGGTGATGAGGGAGAGGGTTGGATACCTGCTTAAAATGTAGTCTGGGCACATTTTTACAGGGCAGCTGTGTTGTGCTGGGGTACCACTTCCACCCCCGGTCAGGGCTCCTCAAAGCCTGAAGGTTGGCACAGCTAAGTGGCCCAAACAGCAAAAATGCCAGCCTGCCCTTCCCTCTGGGAGCTCCATCCCAGGAGGCTTTCAAAACTCTGTTGGCTGGAGAACTCTGGTGAGGTTTGCTGGAGGGCCTGGTTGGGAGGTCCCACCCAGTGAGGAGGAATGAGATTAGGGATCTTCTTTAAAAAAGAGTCTGGCCACATTTTTGCAGAGCAGCTGTGCTGGGGGATCCCTTCTGTTCCTGGTTGGCTTGGACTCTTTAAAGTTCCAAGGCTGGAATGACTAAGTGGCCCAAGCAGCAAAGATGGCAGCCTGCCCTTCCCCCTGGGAGCTCTGCTTCAGGGAGGTGAAATTTTGCTACTGGTTGCTGACTGGGGTTCTAACCCAGTAGGCCTTATACTGTGAGGTGCTGTGGAAGTGGGGCCTACAGACTGTTGCTGCTTGGCCCCCTGGATTCAGCCCATTTCCTAGGGGTATGTACAGGGGTCTAACCTCCCACTTTGCCCGAGTTGCAGCTGCTTTTGCTGGGAAACCTGGAAAGCCCTAGTATCTCAGGCTCCCAGGTCTCTGTGTGCACCTGAGCGGCTGCTCTGCCGAAACTCCACATAGCTCTGTGTGTCAGACTGAAGGCCCTGGTGAATTGGGCTCACGAAGGGGTCTCCTGACCTGAGTGTTGCAAAGATCTGTAGGAGAAGCATGGATTCCCAGGGTCACACAATGACTCATCACTTCCCTGAGTGGGGGATGGTTTCCCTGGCTCCATGTTGCTCCTGGGCAAACTGTCATCCTGCCTACTTTTCTCCATTCTCTGTGGGCTGAGTTGTTTCCTTGATTATTACCAATCTGAGCACCTGGGTGTTTCAGTTGAAGGTGCTATATTTACTTGCGCCTTCTGTTCCTCTCCATGAGAGCCACACACACTAGCTGCATCTAGTCGACCATCTTGGCCACCTCCCCAATTTTTGAAACTATAAATTGAAAGGATAATGATGGAATTAAATGAGATATTTACTTATTTTTATTGCCACATTATTGTCTTTATTTTTGCTATATTCTAGTAAAAAATATACCTGTAATGTATTTGTGTCAGATTACAGTTTCCAAAGATTGTCATAGCCAAATCTCCCATCTCATGTGATATTTTTACAATACATCTTTTATACTCCATTTGAAAGATAAGATTGATGTCCCATACTCATGAAACAAAGAAGGTATCTGGGGCTGTTTTACTAACAAAGTTTGGCAAAAGTGATGTTGGATAACTTCCAAGGCTAGGTCATAATAGGAGACTCAGCTCAATCACTGAAACATGCAGGCTGGAGTCCTGAGCTGCAATGGGACTAATACTACTGCCTTGAAGCCACCATGCTGTGAGGAAGTGTAAACTGTCCTAATGTGAAGAGGTCACATGGGCAAGCTATGAGACTATATGAAGAGAGGGATGGTTGGCCATCTCTACTCTCCCCCATCCACACCTTCACCTACAATCTGTCACTTCATGAGAGACCCTGAGACACATCTGCCCAGCCAAGCTATTTATGCATTCCCCACAGATAGAAATAATGAGAAATAATAACACTATTAGAGCTTTATGATATTAAGTTCTTGGAGATTTGTTTTACAACACTAGTAACTGATAAGATTATTTGTCTAGCCTTTCTCAAGTTTATTTTTTAAAAAGTTTCTTTAATACATGGAAAGATTACATTTATTGTCCTAAGAATGAGATATATAATTTCAAGAGCTGACATTTTGTTCCTACTCATATTTATTGCTTGAAATTTATTTTCTTTGATCTGGGAGGGTTATAATTCTCACTTCTTTTTCTCTTCCTCACTTCTATCTCTTTTGGGAGAAATGAATTTGAATTTCATAAATGAGAGTGACAGCAGGAGGATGATGCATTACTTTCTGGTTCAGTACAGTTATTAGAATAAACAGCATCTTCCTTCAGCATAAGTTTATTGAAATTACCTTTATATTATGCATAATGTATCTTTAATGTATTTTAGAAATCTATCATTTGGAGATAATCGTGGTTTTCTGTTTATTCTCTACTTCTGTAAATCTCATTATTTTGATCTACTTTTCATACGCGGTTGATTCTTCACCTATTTTGCAGTGTAGTTCTTTTTAGTGTGTTTAATGGCTTGTATCATTTACACCAATATAGTTCTTTGCATAGTTCTTATTTACAATCTTGTATTTTGTGATCACATTTCTTGAAACACCTGATTTCAGTGGTTATTGAGCTGAATTGATGATGGTGACAATGATAATAATAACGTGAGTCTTTCTCTTTCTCGTTCTCTTCTTCTTTTCTGATCTTTTTAAAGGATATCCATTTACATATTTTCAACTTTTGTTCTGTGCTAAAGGATTACTTACAATTAAAATACCTTTACTCTCTTTCGATATTGTGAAATCCAGTCTTTATTGTAAGTTAGCCTTAGGAAACTTTCATCATCAAGGAACAAATGAACAGCAGTTTTTCTGGTTTCCTTCTCAGATATGCCTTGCATCCTTATAAAAGTGGTTCCAAGACAGGTTTGTGAAATGGTTGAATTTTCCTTCAGTGTTCCTAGAGTTCCTGCACTTTCTTATTGTCCTATTCCAGATATCTGCTCTTCTCTCCACCCTTCTCAGACCTCAGGAGCCACATGCGGTCTTTCCTAAGCTCATAGAAAAGCTTATTCTGAAATTGTTGTTCACATAGAAGTATGAATGACTATTAATGACATACATTTAGCCACTTCAGAAACTCATTTTTTCTTTTTATTTGTATAAATTTAAGTGGTACACGTGCAATTTTGTTATGTGGATATATTGAGGAGTGGTGAAGTCTTGGCCTTTACTGTATCCATCACCAGAATAATGTATGTTGTACCCATTAAGTAATTTCTTGTCAGCACCTTTTCTGAGTGTTTATTATTCCACACTCTACATCCATGTGTACACATTATTTAGCTTCCAGTTATAGGTGAGAACATATGGTGTTTGATTTTCTGTTACTGCGTTGTTTCACTTAGTACAATGAATGGCCTTCAATTCCATTCATGATGCTGTCCAAGGTATGATTTCACACTTTTTTATAGCTGAATAGTATTTCATTGTGTATATATACCATATTTTCTTTAATCCAATCATCTGTTGATGGACACTGAGGCTGACACTAGCTTGCTATTGTAAATAGTGTTGTGATAAACATATGAGTGCAGGTGTGTTTTTGTAATGATTTCCTTTCCTTTGGGTAACATGCCCAGTAGTGGGATTGCTGGATCAAGTGGTAGACCTATTTTTAGTTATTTGAGAAATCACCATACTGTTTTCCATAGAGGTTGTACTAATTTACATTCCCATTTACAGTATATAAGTATCCCTTTTATCCACATCTTCCTTTTTCTCCACATTTTTGTCAACATCTGTTATTTCTTGACTTTTTAATAATTGCCATTGTGACTGGTGTGAGATGATATCTCATGGTGGTTTCAGTTTACATTCCTCTGATGCTTAGTGATGTTGAGCATTTTTTATACGCTTGTTAGCCATAAATAATACATTCATTTTAATGGTAATAAAGCTAAAGAAATGAATACCCCATTGCATATTTGCCAGTAGCTGAGGAAAGTTTTTAAAGTGACCTCAGTTGTTTTTAATGGCCCTGAAACAATACTTGTAGGTGATCTCTGGATCAAAGAATTGGTTCATTTCAAACTCATGTTTATTAATTTCCTGACACTTATGTATAAGATCATTTTTGTTCAGATGTGGGTCTAAATCGGGTTGTTCATATCTGGATAAAAAGGAGAAGGTATTTGATATATTCAAACTGTTGTTTTCAATCTATGAGATTTTCTTAAATACAGAAAATACTCTTAATGAAAGCCATGGTATAAAATACAGTTTAAATAGTTAGTGGTTTTCTTATGTCTTCTCTATGAAAGCAGGAAGTTAGAGTTAGTAAGCAGGATGAAAAGAATGCATTTCTTATACCGCACATAAATGAGATTGTTTTATTTGTAGCTACCTCATGCCTGGGAATCCCACGCAGAAGGCAAGTGTTAAAAATACACCATTTCCAGAGGGTTGGGGAGAATGTAATTTACACTGTGAAATCCATTCTCTGTTCTTAAGAATTTTATTCCTTGAGTATTGTTTCATCTAGGTGCTGAATATATGTGAATTTTAAGATTTATGGTCTGGTTCAATGTTGCTGGAATCATAATGGCTGTGATTCTACTTTGCTGACCACTTGAAAACCAGACATAAGTTGATGGAGATAGAAATTTGGTCATCTTTATACCTAGGTTAGAATTATCAATTCTTCCAGAATACTACCGAGGTTAACACTATGTTTTTTACATTAGATGTCAACACACATGTAAAAGCACCAACTGATAATTAGGTATTTTTGTTGTTGTTGTTTTGTTTTGTTTTTTGATACACAGTCTTGCTCTGTCAACCAGGCTGGAGAGCAGTGGCACAATCTCAGCTCACTGCAGCCCTGCCTCCTGGGTTCAGGCGATTCTCCTGTCTCAGCCACCCAGGTAGCTGGGATTACAGGTGTGTGCCATCATGCCTGGCTAATTTTGGTATTTTTTAGTGGAGACGGGGTTTCCCTATGTTGGCCAGGCTGGTCTCAAACTCCTGACCTTGGGTGATCTGCCCGCCATGGCCTCCCACAGTCCTGGGATTACATGCGTGAGCCAATGTGCCCAACCACACTGATCATTAGGTGTTTATTGGTAGAATACATCTCCTTGTTTATTACATGAAGCATATGGGGACTCCAACAAGTCACAACATTTGGTATAATATATAAACAATAAGTAATTGTTAAATAAATAAATGCCTGGGATTGAATCTTCTTTCTACCATTCTTAGTTGTATGATGTTTCTCTTCATTTCCTCATCCGTACAAACAGTGCTGATAGTAGCAGTTTCTACCCATTATACTGGATTAAACATGTTAATACAGGCAAAGCACTTAAGAAGGTGCCAACACATGTCAATAGTAAGCCCTGCCTTTAGTCATCCACCTCTCACCAACATGTCCAAAGATAGCTCCTACACTCTTGGCCATACCACCAGACTCTAACCAGAGCTGTGATTGACCTTCTTAACCTTGATTGACTTTGTATAGGAAAACTTAGAGGGTTTTCAAAAAATACTGACATCTGGGTTCCTACTCTTAGTGAGTTTGATTTAATTGGGTTAGAGTTTGACCTGAGCATAGAGATTTATAAAGGCTCCATAGGTAATCCTAAAGTGCAGCTAAAGCTTAGGAAAAACTGGACTAGATGTGATCAATAGGGCTTGTCTACCACTAAATCTTACAGCTTTTCCTCAGAGTATCTAGAAATCAGCAATAATATATCAAAATCACTCCTCTTAGATTTACAACTCTTTTTATGCTAGATGAAATCCAGATAGGTAATATCTTTATAATGTAACATATTTTTAGTTCTGGATTAATGCCTCTTTGGCCCAGGGTGTGTGAGTTGTTAAATTCGTTTTTGTCATTTTAGTGTTATCTTTGTGAGAAATGAACATGCTGTTTAATATTACATTTTACACATTTATATACTTTAGAAGTGGCATATTTTCAAAGCCTCTTTGTAGAGACTACTGCTTTGACTTTATATCAAGGAATAGAATGGCTAATGCTCTCTGAATAGGCATTTGTTTTGCTGTAAGAATTCCTTAAGCATGAGGTCGGCGACTGACAAGATGAAAAATGGTTCTGTGATTCATTTCCAGCCTCAGGCTAATAGAACCACTTAAATATTTTGAGATGTCCTCCTACATCCTGAAATTATACTAAATCAGAACTGAAAAGATCTCAATAGTCTGAGATTGATCCAAGGGTTAAAATATCATACTCTATTTCTTTTCCATAATACACTAATGCTATGAAAATAAAGTGTACTAAGAAAGATTAAATATGATTAACAGTCAAATTTGAGCTTGAAACTCACTATCATGCTTCATTATAAATTATCTGAACAAGTTAAAAAAAAAGTTACATGCCTCTCTCATACTCCTAAACATCAGATGCTCCTAATGAAATAACATATCCATGGATTCTTGAAAGCATTCACAATTCCAGACCATTTTGAGCCAGTCATTAAAATCTTTTGTTCTCTTAATGCCTTGTAAAGTTATTCTCAAGCAATGTTCCAGCTGACTATGACTCACAGTCAGGGGACCAGGCCAGTGGAACTTAGCGTGAAGTGCTTTCTGTGGTATAAAGAGGCTTCTACTGTATTTCAATGTATGGACTTTGAAAGCAGTAAAGCCAGATGGTAAACACATGTTGACCCCATTCAGAAAACATGGTCCTGAGATTCAACATAAGCTCTATATCAAGAAAGAATGCAAGATTGTTAAAGAATAACAGACTCTCACTGAAATAGATAAACAATAGTGTAAGGGCCTACAAAAATAATTCAACTGAAATACTTCCTTGTTGGTTTTAGCAAAAAGAGAGTATCCTTGATATTTTCAGATGACTGACTATATTCATGTATCAGATTTCATTTTAGACACAGCTTCCTGACTGTAATATTTATTATAGATTTATTCATTCAACAAATATATAGGGAGTGTCTACCATGTGTCACGTATTGTGATAGGAGTTGAGACTTAGTGAACAAGATTAGCATGAAACTTATTAGGAGCACTGGAGAAGCACCCAGAGGAAATGATTATTATTTATATAGTTATGCTCATATGAAGTCCACCAAAATCTAGAATAACACAACACATATAGAACTTAATGTGTGTGTGATTCTGTTCTAAATGTTTACATATAATAACTCATTTAATCTTGCAAAAATCTGTGAAGTGGTTTCTATTACTATCCCACTTTAATGTGTTAGGAAAATGAAACAAAGAGGGATTAAGTAACTTGCCTAGGGTGACCCTGCTAGCAATGTCAGAGCTGGGGTTCCCTGCTTTTCAGATAATCTGGTGTCTGTTTTACCTTTTGAGCTACATCATGAGCTAGTGATATAATTACTTGACACTAATTATACCTTACAGTAAAGTATAATAATTCAAGTAATTTTCATACAGTAATCCTTTGATGTTTATTATCTGAAGGAATAGTACAGGTTAAGACAGAATAACAAGAAAACTTGAATGATAATAAAGAGATACCAGGGAGAAAGTGTTACTTTATGTATTATGCCCTAATGTTTAAAATATTTTTAGTAACATTAATTTTAATTTTAAATATAAAATAATTAACACTCATAGCAGAAAATATAGAAAAGTAAAAAACCACCATACACTCTGTCATTTTCAAGATGAGAATGTTTTATTACTATTCTTTTTCTATATGTAAGATCCAAAGAATTATAACATTATAGTGATTAAAATAAAATTATATGCTACTTATTGCATACATTAGTATAATATAAACATATCTCACAGTAAAATAGTTATTTCTAAACCTTAGTTTCAAAAGTAGCTCCCCATCCCATCTTTTTAGGAAAAGACGATTATCTTTCACATTATTCCTTGATACTAATGTTATCCAGAGTCTGATATTTATGTAAGCCAGCCTGGTGGTTTGGGAGTTCTTGAACATATGCAGAAGGATGGTCTGGAAAAACCTAAGTTATTTTCAACAGCTGAATAAACTATCAGTATCAAGAGAGCAGTCCAAATCTCTCTAAATAATTCTTTTAAAGAGGAAGCCATCACAATGGAAATGGGTGAATATTTATCCTTTGTAATATTATGATGCTAATTTCCAATTACTGAACCCAATGTCAGCTCTTGAACAAGTGAGATAAATGCCTTAGCTCATAGGTACTTTTGACTCCTGAGACATGTCACTCTAAAACCTCATGTTCATTTATTTCACTGACATTTAATACCACAGCACATGATTTATTTGGTATGATTCCAATGCATTGGCGGAGAAAATAAGTAATAGTTCTCTGCATATAATTATCTAGGAGACTAGGTCTTTGACAGGGGAATTGCCCATTTAAAGATTAATGGCAAATGCTGCTAGTCATTGGAGAATGTCTGAAAGCATTTTCTCGTTCCGAAATGAGTCTTTGAAGAAGGCATCTGTAGAACAAGTGATTATAGAGATCACATAGTTCAAATGACAAATTCTGCTAACAAAGCAAGGCTCCTGTGTATTACTGGGTGCTCTTGCTTCTTAGGTCATGGAAAGAGAAAAATAAAGAGATAGCGAGGAAAGGAAAAGCAATTGTTCCAAAAACCACCACTATCACCAGCACCACCACCAATGTTAACAATAAAATCACCAAAACAATTGCAACAAAAAGTAGATAAAGTTGAAGAGAGAGAGCAAAGGAGGAAAAAGGGAAGTGAAATATGGAAAAAAGTACATATTGTAAGAATAATGGAGAAATTGTACCAGTGGTATTAATTGAATAAACTGTCGAATTGATGTAATATATGGTTCAGAGGACTGACAGCTGAATTTCAGGTATCTTCAATAGTGACTGTGCACCTTTAAAATGGGGCATATCTTTGTTTTCTCTTCTTGAAATAAAACAATAGAATGTCAAGAAACTCCATTTACCTATAAGACCCTAATCAGAATGAAATGATGGGTATTAGATAATGTTCTAAACATGATTTCAAATATAAATACCCTGTATTTTATTTATTTTATTATGAACAGATATTTTTGTGATATTCTCTGATCTAATTTCCATCCTTTAAATCTCTGTATGATTGGTATACTTATCTAAATTTAAAAAACAGAGCTGTTTACCAATATCAAGTGAAAAGTCTCGTAATAGTGAACAATTACTAACTGATTAAAATACTAAATTAAGAGGTCAATATGAATTTTCTCATATAATTCTCATAAATTTATTTGAGTTAGGTGGTATTGTTACACTTTTTTTACAGCTGGGGAAACTGATTAACAAAGCAGTTAAGTAACTTGCTCAATAGAAGAGCCATGACTTACAGCCCAGGCAGTCTAATTCTGGAAGCTGTGCTGTTAACCACCACGTGAAGTAAAAGAAAAGTAAAAGAAAACAAGCCAGGTATAAATGAGGTTTCTTCAAGCATACTTTATGATTTTTACTTAATATTTTCAACATTGATTTAACTAATATTTACCAAGTACCTTCTACATTCGTTGTACCATGCGCACTGTATTACTGTGATTGATGAATGATATGTGTGGTGCCTGCCACATGGGATATATAATCTAGAGAGATAATGAAATACAAATCATTTGTCAATTTTTCATTTATTGCAAACACCGATCTGGGTGTTCTGGGGCCATTTTAATTTTTACAATATAATTATTACTAAAGGTTAAATAGCTTAGACTATATATGTATACATATACATATGTTAGTGTGTATATATACAATATATTTACATATACAATATATAATATATTGGGTTTGTGAGGCTTTTATTCTAATGTTAACTTTCCTAAAAATGTTGAGTGTGTTTTAGGCAAGTTGTAACTACTTTTACATCAAGTATCCCATTCACCACACAATGCTAATGCCTACTACAGATGCAGGAAAAAATGATGACATAATTTTTGGGTTGAGTTCTCAGCTCTATGGTGGGGCAAGGAAAACAAAAATCTTCATTGTCCACCTTGAATAATTACTATATAGTGGAGACTAATCCTTGATCTCAAGTTAATAATGGGAAGCTACCTGAAGGTGCTTATTTTGAAAGGTTACAGGCTTAAGCAGATACAGGGGGATCAGAAATAGCAGACATATTGTGAAATAAAATTTTACTCCAGGAGCACTAAGAATGTTTTTCCAAGGATGTTGAAATAATGGGTTGAACTGAGTTAGGAGACTCAGTTAGGCATTGGATTAGGCATGGAGATCAGGCATGGAGACTGAGTTAGGCATTGGATCAGCTATTTCCACATTGTGCCAGAGGTGAAAAGATGAAGGTGAAGAGTGAAGTTATGGAGCTATGAGAAGATTATAAGTAAACTAAAAAGTGGATTGAAAGAGTAACTATGTTTCTGGAAGGAGTTTCCTAAGTCAAAAAACGTTTCCTGGCATACCCATAGAACATCTCGTTTTTATGCTGAAAAGAGAGTCCACATTAATATAGTTTAGTTGTGTTCGCATCCTTGTGATTTTCTGAAGCTCATAATAAGTGTGCTAGGAATAGCTTAATTGTTGTAGTTTACATCATAAAGTAATTACCACCATCATGGTGGTCAGTGGAGATCTTCTAAGGGCAAAATATGTGCTAGTGTTTTTTTCACTTTGCATCATTTTTTTTTCTTTTGTGTATGATTTCTTGGGAATAACATAGAGACAACAGATGATGTCTTAAATTCATAGTTCTTACTCTTCTCCCTCCTACCTCTTTTTTTCATATAACTATCCCCTGGTTGGAATAGGATTTTCTACCTTTGGAATATGTATATTAAAATCCGAATTTGTGGCCAGGTGTGGTGACTCATGCCTGTAATCCCAGCATTTTGGGAGTCTGAGGCAGGCAGATCACTTGAAGTCAGGAGTTCTAGACCAGCCTGGTCAACATGGTGAAACCCCGTCTCTACTAAAAATACAAAAATTGGCTGGGCGTGGTGTCATGTGCCTGTAATCCCAACTACTTGGGAGGCTGAGGCAGGAGAATCACTTGGACCTGGGAGGTGGAGGTTGCAGTGAGCTGAGATGGTGCCACTGCACTCCAGCCTAGGTGACAAGAGTGAGACTCCATCTCAAAAACAAACAAACAAACAAATGGAATTTGTAATTGTCCAAAACATACGAACAAATGAACAAATGGAATTTGTAATTGTCCACAGCAAAAATTGACAGGAGAGAATATAACCAGTTGTATCTACTTGTAAATAGATGGTTACTTTTTGTGTTTGTTCATAACATAGAAATAATGATATTATTAAAATCTCTCTTTTTTTTTTTTTTTCACTGGACATGGGCAAAGTAGTAGTGATGTATTTCAGTGTGTGAGACATGGGCAGATAGCATCAGCATTACCCACAAACCAGCCTTTTTTCAGCCCTACTGAATTAGAAACTGTTAGTAAAGTTCAGGAATAGATGGTTTAACTAGTTTCTCAGGTGGTCTTTATGAAAACTAAAGTTTGAAAAGTCCTAGTTCTTGTCATTTTCATTCACATTCTCTTGGCCGGAACCCAATCATATGACACTAATTTCATGCAAGCCTGTGAGAGCAGCCAGTTTCCAGAGCAACTCTACCCTTTGGTGCACAGAAATACCCAACTCGACCTAGCCTTTGGCAAACAACTAGCTATCTCTAGCTAGCATTAATCTTTCAGAAGAAAAGTTACGTCACAAGAAAATAAGTTTTAGAAGATACTGGAAATGTTGTTTCATCAATAGTCAACCCAATTTTATTTATTTGTATTGCTTTATATCTGAAATATAGTGATAATTCTATTTTATATTTATGGTACTTTGAAAAAAATTTAACCAAAAGCCTTGATTGAAAAAAAAAGTTTCAATGAGAAGGATGTGTTCTGAGCAGAGCCAAATTTCTACTTATTTCTACCAATTGCTAACCAAGTGGCTTTGGGAAAGTTGAACCTGTTTTAAGAAATTCAAATTAAAATAAAAGCTTGAACATGAGGTTACTTGAGGTTTGACAGTTTTATGTTTTCTAAGTTAATATTTTGGGATTATAATTAAATCCAATGATTAAATGAATATGTATTTATTTTATGCTTTGCAAAGGTAGTTACTGGGGATTAAAACCTAGTCTCGTGATAAGAGAATTAGATATGTAAATAAATAAAAACATGACATATGTAATTTTATTGTCCTTTGATAAGTTTCATATGTTTCAGCTTTAAAAATGAATCTATTAAAATAGTTAATTTACAATTTAGGATTATCTCTAATGATATTATGAGACAGACCATGCAGCAGTTTTTTTTTTATTTTTTTATTTTTGAGACAGTCTTGCTCTGTCACCCAGGCTGGAGTGCAGTGGCATAATCTTGGCTCACTGCAACCTCTTCATCCTGGGTTCAAGTGATTCTCCTGCCTCAGCCTCCCAAGTAACTGGGATTACAGGCATGTGCCACCACACCTGGCTAATTTTTGTTTTTTTTTTTTTTAGTAGAGATGGGGTTTCACCATGTTAGACAGGCTCATCTCGAACTCCGGACCTCAGGTGATCTGCCTGCCTCGGCCTCCCAAAGTGCTGTGATTACACGAGTGAGCCATTGCGCCTGGTCCCATATAGTATTTATTAATTATATGTTTTAAATTTTTCCTCATTACTGTATAAACAGTAACTATTTATTACTGTATTCTCAGTTCCTAGAACTGTATATACTTAGAATAGCATGCACTATATATTTGTTAAATGAATGAAACAAAATATTAAAATATTAAACCCCATGGTTTAGTTATGACTCAGAGTATCTTCCTTACCATTCCCTAGTGCATTGTGGCCAACAATTTTCATGCCTTATGTATCTATCAAGCAATGTCTTCTTTGATAATCACCAGTGTAACTAAAGAAAAATAAAAAAAGCTTAGTGTTGTTATCTCTGAAAAGTGAAGTGAGTCAAGTGGTCACTGTGGTGTATGTGGATTTTTAAAGCTTTGTGCGGTAATAAAGAAGTCCAATTTGTAAAGGAGAAAAAAAACACATTGCAAAAGGAGAAGACTTCTGTTGGAGCTTGTGAATAGGCAAGAGAAATAAGATAGATTTAAATAGGAAAATTATATAGCTCTTCACTTAAAACAACAAAACTAAAAGATGTTAGAGTGTCTTTTAAAAGAAATGAATGCTTAGGATAAATTCAGGTTTTTAATTGTTGTTGTTTTGTTGTATTGTCACTTATCATTAACTTGTTTGTCAACCCAACCCCAGTGGCACTTTCTAGAGATCTTTGGTTTATTTCTTAGGAGTGGGCTGTCTTCTTTCTCTGTTTCAAAGCAATAGCCATCTATTTCCTCTCCTAGCCTCTAAAAATGAATCACAAAATGTGTCATTTGTTCAGAGCAAAGATAGCCTCTTCTATATTCAGCAGGACCAAATCAGGTAATATACATCAACAGGCCTCATATAACTTGTTTTTGCTGTTGTTTTTAGAATCTGGAGAACAAGTACCCAACTGCAGAGTGGGGGTGTTGCTTCTGCTCTGTGTGTGTGTGTGTTTTAAGAGAGTGAGTGAAATCACCCATTTTAAAGGACAGATCAGAGACATTTAAACAAAATGGAATGTGGAGTTTGGACGAAAAATTTAGTTCATTTTCTTACAAAAACCAAACTAAATCAAACCATGTTTTCATTTTGTTCACCATTCATTGAGAACATTATGGATTTTTTTCTATCTGTTTTCTTAATTTTATTATCATATATTAAAATTTGGTTTTAAAGTTTGTTTTTTTTTTTGTTTGTTTTCAGATGAGATTGGTTGCGTTCAGGGCGGTATGACCGTAGTCTGGTTTTTTTATTTTCAGAAACGATGCCTTTAGTCCTTTAATTTCCTCTTTCTTTGCTCATCTGACATGTGTTCATGGCTCTCATTCTCCTGCTTCTCCAAATAATATTAGGTAACAGAAAATGTGCTATTTAAGAAAATTAAAATGAAGTATATTAGCATATTTTTCAGAATACTATATGTATTCTTAATATTTGTTTATGTCCAGATAATTTTTACTGTAATATAATATAACCCTAGGACTACTTAAATTGGAAATACATTCTAAAGGCTACTTACTCCACCATTCTATGTTAACTCACAAACCCTATAACAGAAAAAAGTCATTTTTTTCTCTATGATAAATCTTAGATTAATTTTGACAAGCTCAGCATGGCAATCAAACTTGCTGTACAACTTTGATTTATGTGAAAACACATACACACACACACCATACACACACACCATCCATCAACTCTTAAAAATTTCTTCTGATTGATTGGCTAGAGAATGAAAGATTTACAGGAATATATTAGACAAAAGAAGAAGGTATGAAACTAAAATAATTACTAATGACAGAAGGGCAATAACATTCATAGGGAAAAGTATCTCTTCCCCTGAAGTAACTTAAAGGTCGTCTATTGATGGCTTCAGTGCTTTTCAAGGGTTAAACAAGACAACTAAATTAAATTCATATTTGCATATATGTAAATATGGTTGAACAGTATAAATGCCACCTTTATGTCTAATAAATTATACTACATGAAAAAGACGGACTACTCATCTTCAACATATTCTAATTAAATCTCTTCTGTGAACTGAAGTGTGCAGTTCACAGTATGCATGAAAGCTTTCCAGGCTTTCAGTTTCTTGAAGTATTTGAGAAGAATCATAGATCTGTAAACAGAGTCCTCTCTAAGTAACCAAATTAAGTCTCTTATCATAATTAAAATAATTTTCTTAAAGCACATGATCCAAATTGAGCCTAATAATTAATTTAAAAAATAAACAGAAAATAAAATAATATTCAATATAAAACTGAAACTATCTACAAAATCACCTTATATCCAGAAATATGTTATATGCTGACAGTGAATCATATGCTATATGATTACATATTCTTCCCACTTTGCTAGAAATCAGTGCTTGTGGGGGAAGAAATTTTGAGAATTATCAGGATCATATTTCTTCTTATTTCACCAGGTACATGTTAACATCTCAGTTTTCCTAAACTAAATGTATGCATTTTTTCATTATAAAGTACCTTTACTCACTCAAAGCTTCCAGTTAGCAGAAAGTTCATTTCTGTGTGGCTTTAGGATTTGCACTCTTTATTTGGACTAAAGCCTTGTGAAGCACAGACAGCTGAGGGGAAAGAACAAGAAGCTACATGGAATTCTTCACCTTAAGGCTGGAGCCAGAAAGGAAGGGAGCACCAGTGGCCCCAGACGTGTGTTGAGGCGTTCCCCTCCCAGAGACTTGGAGCCAACTCCAGCCACTACCTGGTGAGATAGTGTACTGCCACTGCAACAGAACCATCTCCAGGATCCACTTCACTTCTTTACAATAGCTTGCTCTGTGACAAACCCAGTGCCCAATCCTACTGCCCTGAACAAAGAAGATTCAGGTGCACACTCTTTGCCAAAAACTTTAATATTGACAGTAGTCTTCACGATGTGTTTCAGTCCCACTGATAAGTGCAGGAGGCAACTTGAGAAGAACTGATTGCGTATAAACTAGAGCCTTGGCAAATATATTACAGTATTAACACTGTATATAGCTGGAAGGCATTGGCTTCCAAAAGTCTTGGCCACATCCCCAGAGGGGCACAGGAATGATGCAGAGGTGGGGAGGGGCACTAGGATGGGGACCATGGAGAGTTCTGTTACCTTTGGGTTCCACATGTCAAACAAGCACCAGCTACAAATGACAGTTCCAAAAGACTCAGCATTGGTACATTGGAAAATACCCAATAAACGTGGTAAACATAAAAAATGTGAAATTTGACAATTTATCAAAGTTATTTGTGATTATCAAAACAAAACCCCCCAAATTTAAAATGGCAATATTTAAACCATAGACTGTAGTGACTGTACAGGCTGTAATGATAGTGAATGAATATCTTAAATTCAGTTCTGGTGACAACTATGACCAAAGGTGATATTTTCTAATTTTATTCCTTTAGAAAATAAGTGATACAATTTTATTTAATTTTTACAAAGATAGAATCTTTCATAATCGAGAAATGCTATTGGCTTTTATTCTCTAAGAGTTTAGCAATGGCTATAAACTTCAGTTCTATTTGATCATTTGTTCACATCTCCATGTTAACAGGTTGGCTTGTGATGAGCCATATTCAGCTAAAGCCACCAAAGCACTGCAATATAGGGCAAAACAAATCATACAGTGTTTGTAGTAGGTTGTCAAGATACTTCACGTTTTTTCAAGCATTTTCTACTGCATTGTATAATGTTTCCTCTAGATATTTAAAATGTTGCAGTTTAAGATCCCTATATTCACTCTTCTCAAAACAGACATTGGCAGGCCAGACATGATGGCTCATGACTGTAGTCCCAGCACCGTGGGAGGCTGAGATGGAGGGGGCGACCGCTTGAGTCAGGGAGGTCAAGGATGCAGTGACCCATGGTCACACCATTGCATTCCAGCCTGGAGACAAAATGAGACCCCATCTCAAAAAAACCCAATAAGCAAAAAAGTAAACAAAAAGCAGACAGTGGCCATCATTACCCTTTAGAAAACTAAACCTTAACCTCCAAGGAAATTCCATTCCCTCATTTATACTCTCCTTATGCACTGTAGAGACTTCTCTCAAAGCATTTATAGTGATAGATTCATTGAGTCTGTCTATCTCTCTATCTGTTATCTATCTATCTTGCTTGATTTTTAACTTACTGTATTTATTCCCTCACACAGACTTATGTGCCCTGTGCTCTGAGGGCTTAGGCTGTATTCGTTTTTGCATATTCAGCTCTCTGCTCCAAACCTAGCACACCTAGTTATTTAACAACTATGTATTGTGCTTATTTAGAGTCAGACTGGTATAGTGGAATAGCCATTAGCTGTGTGATTGCCAGAAGTGTTTGAACCAGAGCGACTCCATCTTGAATAGGGGCTGGTAAGATAAGGCTGAGACTTACTGGGTTGCATTTCCAGGAGGTTAAGGAATTCTTAGTCACGGGATGAGATAGGAGGTCAGCACAAGATACAGGTCAAAAAGACCTTGCTGATAAAATAGGTTGCAGTAAAGAAGCTGGCTACAACCCACCAAAACCAGTGAGGTCGTCCTCACTGCTCATTATACACTAATTATAACACATTAGCATGCTAAAAGACACACCCACCAGCATCATGACAGTTTACTGATGCAATAGTAACATCAGGTAGTTGTCCTATATGATCTAAAAAGGGGGGAACCGTCAGTTCGGGGAATTGCCCACCCCTGTCCAGGAAAACTCATAAACAGCCCAGCCTTTGGTATATAAACAAGAAATAACTATAAGTATCCTTAGCTGAGCAGCCCATGCCGCTGCTCTGCCTATGGAGCAGCCATTCTTTTATTCCTTTACTTTTTAAATAAACTTATTTTCACTTTACTCTATGGATTCACCCCAAATTCTTTCTTGTGTGATATCCAAGAACCCTCTTTTGGGGCCTGGATCTGGACCCCTTTCCGGTAACGTGATCATGGGTAGTCACTTTATCACCCTTTATTTCCTTTTCCTCATTTTTAAAATGAGTATAATATGGCATTTAGTTTGCAAGGTTGAAGGGATTGGAGCACAAACCTTCTCAATGAGGCTGATGAACTTGCCCTCAGGTTTGTCAAGGAGCAAGGCTGTAGCCGACAAATGGAGCCACTGTTCTCTGTTTCTCTGCTGTGTCAAGTTCAAAACTGATGACCCAAGAATGGAGCTCATCAATTTCTAAAGGAAGTAATTCTACACTTTTTTTAGCCTCAGAGGATAAATCTTTCTTGTGGTACTTCTGACACGGCAACATGCCCATGCACGTCGGCAGTAAATAGATGGGGCTGGTGGATGGAAATGGCAAACAGACTGGACAGACCTCACCCAAAGCTTACAGCAGCAGGCCCTGAGAGGGCCAGTGAATCTCTCCATGATCCTTGGTTAATGGTCAATCTGAAGCTTTTTCTACCAAAACAAATAAAGATATGTCTACAACAACTGATATTAACTGAGAGGCATTTCAGGCAGGGGTAGCTGCATGAACTCTGAAAGGGACAGAGAGGAGGCACAGTGAAGACAAAGAGGTGATGTGTAACTTTTAGGGAATGAGGAAGCTACAGAGCCTAATGGAAACACTATGTCAGCTGCTCAGGAGGGAGAAGCTGGAAGGGAAGTTTGTTGCTCTTGGCAGGGGGGAGTGGAGGTTGGAATGAGTGTAGTCCTTTTAAGTTTTGTTTGTTTTCTTTCCAGAATATCAGTGACCTTTTCTCCCAATCTAAGAATTTAACTTAAGAGAATATATTATGTGTAAACTTGGGGCAATAAGGGCAAAATAAAACAGCAACAACAACGAGGCAATAGCATTTGCTAATCTTTACCTGACAGCTGAAATAAATAGCATTTGTAAAGATGCCTGGCTCAAAGAAAGTACTCACAATTGATAATTACTGCTGTTGTTGATGTTTAGTTGCGGGTCTGTTACGAGTGTCATTTATTTGTTGTGTCACTAGGCTTTTGTTCATGTGCAATTCATTTTTTCTGATATATTCATAACAAATTTATACAAAAAGTATCAATTTCCCATTTGTACTCAATGGAATTGAAGTTGAGAAAAATTAAATTAACTGAATAATGCCACATAGACAGGAAGCCAGAAATCAAACTCAGACTAGTATATGTCCAGGTTCTTTCTTTTACATGGCGTTGCAAATATTTAACATACAAAGTGTGAGGTTCTAACCTATACAAATACAGAAAATGGAGGAGCAAATGGATGGCAACTAAAGTATGAATATGCTAAAGATCTATTTTCTATTAATCCACACTTTTCCTTATTTTGACATTGTCTCTATCCCAAGCACAAGTAAGTATTTCCATTAGGATGCTAATAGGTGCAAGCTTTCCAGCTTCACTTTTAAGAATTGTTAAAAGAAAAACTTTAGCTGAATTAAATTTAAAAGAGTTTAATAGAGCAAAGAACTATTCGTGAATCATGAATCAGCATCCTCCTGAGCCACAGTAGGCTCAGTGACTCCAGTACAGCCACAGATTCAGGGACAGAAAAAGCAAAGTGATGTACAGAAAACAGAAGTGAGGTACAGAAACAGCTAGGTTGGTTACAGCTTGGTGTCTGCCTTGTTTGAACAGGGTTTGAATGGTGGCCACATCTGACTGGCCAAAATTTGGTGATTGGCACAAGAGCAGGTTACAACTGCATTTAGGTTATAGTTCCGGATGTACAGAGAAACCTTTAGGTTGAACTTAAAATATGTAAGGAGATGGCCTTAGGCTAAACATAATTGAACCAACTTAAGGGATTTGAATTGTTCCCATAAATTGTGGGAAACATCAATAATTTAAAGATGATCACTTATATCATCTTTCATCAAACTATAATTCTGTATTCAAAAGCAAGAAACGTTGAAAAGAGAAAATGACAGGTTTATAAGTTATCAATAGCCTAAGTCACACCTTTGGAAGACAATTAACATTTTTAAAGACAATTGTAAAACTTATGAACATGGTAACCATGGTAACCACTGTTTGCTATTTAATTAGGATATTCTTAAAATTCTGTTATAAAATAAAACACTTCCAGCAATTGTCAAGATATAAAAAGGTTCATGCCGTGTTATGCATGGTAAGGGTTTTCCAGAATTAATGAGGAAGTGTGAACTTGTTGGTTTGTTGTTCTGCTACAGCTGAGGGAAAATGCTGTAATACAATGAGTGGGCACTCAGCCAGGAGGCCATTTCCTAATCAAAACACTTAGCATTGTGCCATAAGCATAGGAAAAACAGTTTATAAAACACCAGTATGAAACTTGAACTCAAGGAAACAGAGGATATGATTTTTTTGTAATATCCTAACTTAAAAATAAATGTTCTCTCTTTTGGCCACCAGTATAATACCTAAAATAGTTTGATAATCATTTCTACAGTTGTGTCACTTTTTCTTTTGAGCATTAAAGTAGGTGGCACATCATCCCAAGTCAGGCACTTAAAGCATACACCTTAAAAATAGATTGTTGTCCGCCTTAAAATACCCTTGTTTATGAGCCTTCAGCAAAGTGTTATTTTTAGCCAACTGAAGTACTGATATAGAAGTAAATGAAAAGAAAAAAAACATTCTGGTGGAACTCAACAGAGACAAAGCACACAAAATTTGAATATAGTTAGGCCCTAACACTCCAGTTTCTACTCTGTGTGAAAATAATACAAATAAGCATAGTTATTCAAGAATTATAACTTTCTTGCTTAGAAGTAGTATACTTAAAAAAAAGATTTTCGAAAGGACCACACATTTGGGAAATAACAGTGTAACTGCTATTGCCAATGGTTTGTTACAAATTATTTTAAATCCTGTATAGTAATTTTCTGCATAAAGCCGAAATAACAAGAAGAGTGTGAAAAACAAAACCCCACCGCTGATTGACAAAACCTCTGTATCAAATGTGAGAGACATACACAGCAGATCACATGTTTTAGTTGTAGTCTTAGAAATGATAATGACTTTGGAAACGTATGAATCTATAGAAGGTTGGGGAGGTCTTTGCAAAGGAAGAAAACAGATAGCTGAGCTTTACTGGATAAATAGAAGTTTTCCAGGGAGGAAAGAGAAATAAACATCCAGTCAGAAGCCTAATAAGAACCAAGTCTTTAAAATGTGAAAATATTGGTTATGCTTGGTGTGGCTATGGTATAAAATTGTGCAATGGGGAGGGAGAAATAAATTCAGAAAGTTGGGATTTTTTTTCCTGTTACAAGTGAAAGCAAATTCAATCAAGCGTCTCTAACTAAAAAGATAATTAATTCGCTTATATTACTGAAAAATCCAGAGTTAGATAAATATAAGTTTTCAGTCTCTCAATTCAGGGTCTGATGCAATTAGTAAGACTCAGTTTCTTTCTCTTCATTGTTGAGCTCGGCTTCCCCACTGATGGGTTCATATTCAGCTAGAGACTCTCCCCATCATAAAATGGGCCTTTACCTTATTTCCTCTCTGGTACAAATCTGAACCAGGTCCCTTCTGTGTTTGATCTGTCATTTCTTCTCATTGAATCAATTTGGTCACTTGCCCATTCCTGATCCAATGCTGTTGTGCACCATTTGGCCAGGTGTGTGGTGCTACTTTACCACTGAAGTTGAGAATAGAGTTACATTTGAATAACATAGGGGACATGGGTCCTGGCAAATTAAAAAAAACACAACTATAATCCATCCCTTTGGCCAGCTAATGTAAAAACAGTACGTTATTCTTAAATTCCTTTTTCCCAGTTACTACATTCACTCCTAGTCTATGGCCTCTGGTCAATACTAATTCCTACTCATCAGGTCTGGGCATAGTTCCTCATGGTCATCAAATGAGTAGAGAGTTTATCTTTGTCATATGCAAAACACATTGATAGAAAATACAAATATCTACCACAAAACTTCCATTGGATGGAAAGAATGGGAAGCAAAGCATGGTGGCCAAGAGGCCGTACCATACGTCATATTTGGCTCAAAAAGAATAGCAAGGAGTATTTGCTCCATTTTCCCTGACACTGTAAGTTCTTTTGTCAGTGGACCTGAATTAGTCACCCTAGTTCTCTTTTACTGTATAGTTTTCCTTATTTTTGTCCTCAGAGGTCATGTGTAAGATGTGTGTGTTGGGTATCCGCCATCTGTTTCCCTTGCTATCCGATTAGAAATTTGGGATATGCTTTAGTGGTTGTACTTGCAGCCTGTTTTATTCCAGTGTTGATAGGACAATTCCATTAAAACTTAAGTGGACTTTCTATCTGTCTTCTAGACAATTCCATGGGCAAGTGCCAAAGGCCAGAAATCTCCTCAAGCTTGTCTTTGTATGGGAACTAGGCCCCATATTTTTTTTAAGTAATACCCGCCTGACACATTGCTCTGCCTATATTCCTTACCCTGAGAATCTGCATCTTGCCCCCTGCCTTGGGCCATTTGACAAAAGGACTGGGGCTGATGCGGGATCTTTATACTGAGGTGACCATCCCTCTCAGTATAGTTTAAAAGAGGAGCTTTTTGAAGGATCCTGAGGAGGATGGCTTCTCTCTGGTTTTAATTTACCTCCTGTGATTGCTCCTACTTCCCTGCTTTTGCTGGCAATAACTTTAGTTTGGAGGAGAGAATCCAGCTGTCTGGACTTTCAAATTTCTCTGTGACCTCAAATGGAAAGTCTCAGGCAAGAAAGGTATTTCTTAGTAAAGTCATATATTTTTTTATTCCTGTCTTTACTTAGAGGAACAAATTTCAATGTCAGCTTCTTTTTAAAAATAGGACTTACGGTGAACCATAAGAACTAGGAAGCATATGCCACAATTCTCCATTTTTAAAATTCAAGATCATTAGTTCTATAGTCTCAGTAAGGATAGCTTCTAAACACCAAGATAATACAGGTGTAAATTCACCTATTTGTAACCTCCATTACCAAATTACAAGTGTTACCATTTTCCCAACACGGAAGTGTTAGAGTCCTCCTCCCTCCTTGATTATTCCAATTATGAATTTAGTGTCTGTCATTTGCGTTGTTCCATTCTTAGTAGCAACTTTTGTGTGTTCTGAGGGCATATGAGAGAAAAGACAATCCAGAGTACATTATCACAAAGGGGGTTTATAGACTCACACAACTGAAAAGGCCAGGGTTTGCTTGAGACAGAGGGATGTTAACAGGATCAAGTTTTTCTTTGTTCATGTTTAAGATTCACATCTTTGTTGACTTGTTTTTCAGAGTGTACTTGTTTGAGCTGTGTCGATTTTTTGAAAGATGGTCAGATACTGTGTGAGGATAGATAGGTGAGAAGTAATTAAATCAGAATTATGGATTTGCCTAGACAGGAAAATATAGATGAAAAGAGAAGGACACCAGGCTAGAATTCTGGAATATACCAATGCTTACTGCAAAGGAAGAAGTGATGATAAAGGAGGTTGAGAAACAGCAGTAAAAATGTAGTTAAAATACTGGGGTAAGTCTTCTAATAACTTCAGTAGACTAGTATATAAACTAGTACTCTTCAAGAAAAATTGAATATTTAAAAGTTTGACAAGTTTTAATGCATTTTGGTACCACATGATTCTGAAAAAATAAATGTGACAAGTTGGTTTTGTGAAAAGCAAGAGAATAAATTGGAAATAATAAGCAAACATAAAGTGAGTTTTTTACTTGAGAATAAAACAACTATAAAGACAGAAACTGAGTAAAAGTAATCTGCTCTTAGAAAAAAGAGTTTGACAATTTATCCAAGTTTATCATAGAATACCAGCATAAGTACACTATTTAGTAGGTGCTTTAACATTTTGGAACATTCCAATTTTGTTACTTATCCATAACACTTTCAAATGTTTCCTAATAAGAAACACATGTATTACATATAAATTTGTTATTCTTCTACTGTTACTTCTACTTTTTAGAATTATTCTTTTCAGATCAATTCTTGAGTATTCATTTCACTAGAGCCAACACCTAACCAGAGAACCCCAGGGAAATTCAGGTTTTGTGGTTTGTATTGCAGCTTCTCAGGAAGCTAGCATGAAGTTGTGTAATGTCTTTCTATCATCTATTCCTTAGGGATATAGTGAGCTATTTTCTCATGATTAGACTCTATAATTACAGACATTTAATAACAAATCATGTCATGATTGGGCTAGGAATTTTAGCCATAAAATTGGTACTTACCAAGTATAAATTATAAAACTCAAAGCATTATATAGATATTGGTGTTATTGTTTTGTTCTCAGACCATCAACACATATGCATAACAATTATTGTCATTGCCACATAGATTTTAAATCCCTTTGGGAAGATAATGCCTGCCTCAGTGATAATAGTATTTATCATTTGATCTTTCTGCCTAAGGTTTTATAAGTTACTAACTCCCAGGGTCTTTTGATTTCTTTGAATAGGTTTTGTTAAAAAAAAAAACCAACAACACACAAAAACACCAACCATAGTGAAGCACAATTAGAAGAAAAGGTAAACTGCTAGAGACTGCCCACGAACTCGGAGAGTGAGTGAGATATTTCAGTGTCAAGTATATCAAGGGACTTGAAATCACTCTCAGACTCCTCCCATAAAACTTTCAGCTCAGTGTTTTTTAATTGACAAAATAAAAATTTATATGTTTATGATATACAATATGATGTTTTGAAATATATATACATTGTGAAATGACTAAATCAAATTAATTAGCATATGTATTACCTCAGCTACTTATCTTTTTTTTGTGGTGAGAAAGAACACTTGAAATATACTCTCTTAGCAATATTCAAGTATACAGTATATTGCTACTAACTATAGTCACAGTCTCTTGAACTTATTTCTTCTATCTATCTGAAATCTTGTATCCTTTCACCACCATCTCTGCAACCTCAGCCCCACCCCTACATTCCTCCCGACCCTTCACCACTACACAGCCCGTGGTAACCACCATTCTGCTTCCTGCTTCTAAGAGTTCAACTTACTTAGATTCCACATAAAAGTGAGATCAGGCAGTATTTGCCTTTCTGTGCCTGGGTTATTTCAGTTCACATAATGTCCTCTTGGTTCATCTATGTTGTTGCACATGATAGACTGTTTTAACACACACATAAAAATGAAACTCTGCTGTTGTGTAAGACAAAATTCAAAGAGGCAACAAAGTTTGTAAAGCAAAAGCAGTAAACAAAAATTTCAAATTGTCATCTAAATGATATTTGAGATAAAAAAGTGATTAAAATTGATAACTGTAGACTATTAGAACAATAAAAATGAGAACCCTGTATTAAAACTAATATAAGTGGTTCAAAGCTAAACTCAAATGTGATTTCATGGTTAAACAACAACACAAAAGCAAACTAAACCTTCAACTTAGAATGGTCCAGAAAAAATTAAAAGGACACACATACACACGCACAGAAGAGAGGAATAAAAGAAACAGGAAGGAAGGAATTAAAGTAAGGAAATTAGAGAGCAGCAAAAAACAGTCCAACTGCAAGGGGAACATGAGAGTTGATTCTTTGGGGAAAAATAGTAAAGCTAAACTTGTGGAAACTATAATAATGAGATAAAATTTTTTCAAGAAAGAAAAAGAATGTAACAATGTTTAAGTAGGATATTAAAATTATGAGGCTAGTGTATACTCAATGCTAATACATTTAAACATTACTATGAAATAATTGTTTTGTAGAAGATAATAAACTTCTAAAATATATCAAGAATACAAAGTAAAAAATAAATTTTGAATAATTATTTCCACATAAAACTCTAAACAAAAACAGATGACTTATTACAGATTTACAAGGAATAGATTTAACATTTCCATGCCAAATTGTGTGGCCAAGATATCAAAAGGATGGAAAGTGATCTAACTAGATTTTTGAAGGTAGGATAGTTTTGAAAGTCTCATCACTTATATAATTGTAAACATAAACATTCAAAATAAAACTGATTATTGAGCAAATAATCACTATTTTCAAGTAGTTTTATTCTGTGAAACAATGGTTAAATATTAGAAAATATATGATGTAACACAAATTGTATGTCCAATAATTAAGAAAGCTTATTTTAAAAGAGGCTAAAATATATTTAATAAAATTAATCCTTTGACTATGTGTCGCAGCTCTCAGAAAATGAGGATGGAAAAGCCCTTTTTTTGATTGTAGTCTTTCCCCCTATTCCACACCATGCACCCACTTTTGTGTTTCTATTTTGTAGTCTTTCACCAAATTTTTTATTTCACATAATCCTCTTAGTCCTACTTTTTATCCTTCTGGCTCAGTTTCTCTACTAATCCCTAGGATGATCATGGTTTGAATTAATACAGGTCTTCAACACATTTTTCCTACCACATTACTTTTCACCAACCCCCTCTCACCTCCTATCTTCATTTACCTTTTAGCCGTGTCTAAATTCCAAGATGAACCACCATAATCACTCCTTTGCAAACAGATTTCTTCTCCTTTGTTATCTTAACCCCTTGTAACAATTGTTAATATCTGAGCCTCAATTAACCCAGCTAACCCACCTATACCATGCTTGCAACCCAATAGCTTAACAGGGGGAAAAGTCCAACTGATTTCACTTTAATTTGTTAAACACAAGCCTCAAAACACACTCAGCCCTGTCTGACACTCCTACTCATTTTCCAATTATCTGAGATGACTGCGTTATCCTTCATGTTGTTGTCTCCAAGTTCTTCCACCATCTCTTGCAGCCTTGCTCCCAGAAGATTATTTAGTGTTATAATTCATGGGTTCATTACATGCAGGATATCAGAACATCCTCTACTTATCTAAAATTATAAGAACTTAGCTACATTTGTATCCATAATGCTGCAGTCTACTTGTTAACATGGAAGGTGTGCCCCTTCTCCAACAAGGCCAAGCCTTCCACCAAAGATTCGTCACTTTCACACAAAATAAATGTAACAACTTTCTTCATTCTACTTGTTAAAATGGAAGTGCCCCTGCGGTAATCACAGGTGAACCTTTCTGTTCACCTGAATTTTATTCCTTGGGGCTTCTGAAGACTTCTTCTTCTTTTTTTTTTTTTTTGAGACGGAGTCTCGCTCTGTCGCCGGGGCTGGAGTGCAGTGGCCGGATCTCAGCTCACTGCAAGCTCCGCCTCCCGGGTTTACGCCATTCTCCTGCCTCAGGCGCCCGCCACCTCGCCCGGCTAGTTTTTCGTATTTTTTAGTAGAGTTGGGGTTTCACCATGTTAGCCAGGATGGTCTCAATCTCCTGACCTCGTGATCCGCCCGTCTCGGCCTCCCAAAGTGCTGGGATTACAGGCTTGAGCCACCGCGCCCGGCCTTCTGAAGACTTCTTTACCCGCCTCCATTTGAATCACATCTCTCTCTCTCTCAGGTTGGTTCAATCTGACTGATATGTAGTCAAACCCTCAGAGCGTCTTCTAACTTTTTGTCTATAAAGAGCAATGGACGGTCCCAACAAAAATAACAAAATTTTGATCACACATAAATCTAATTTTTCTGCATCCTTCTCAGCAACAGGACATATAATTGTCCTCACTCATTGCCTTCATTTTATTACTTTGCATTCACTTTTTGTCCTACTTAAATAATTTTAATGTAGTTTTTTTGAGAAGGCAGTATATGACTGTCTTACAAAATTAACAGAATATTAGCACCCTTCTGTCATCAATCTCCAATACTCAGGTTTCTCCAAGTTGAAGTGATTTTTGTTTTTGTTTTTTTGTTTTTTTGTTTTTTTTTGCACAGATAATAGCTTGCTTTGCTTTTCCACTTACCAAGGAGATCTTTCACATAAGTGTACACAGGTATGTCTCATTCCTTGTAACCACTTCTTGGCTTGCTGTCACATAAATGTATTTACACAGTTCCCTACAATGAAGCTTTAGAATACTTGCAATCTCTTGCTAATACAGAAAATACTGCTCTGAAAATCTTTGTAATTATATTTTTATGCCATGTATTTATAGGATAAACTCTTAAAAGTGGGATTACTGAATCCAAAGGATATGTTTATTTATAATTTTGGTAAATCTTGGAAAATTGCCTTCCGGATGTTTTACTAACTTAAATTTGTACCAATACTGTATAAGAGTGATTCTCCACACCTTCACCAATACAGTCTAGTAAGAGAATTTTGCTTTTTGCCAAATGCAATATTTGAAAACTTGATATCCAAATGTAATTATAATTTACATTCATTTTATTATGATTGAGGCTGAGCATATTTTCAAATTTTAAAAGCCTTTGCATTTCTTTTTATTTCTGAATTCATGTATTTGCCCATTTTTTCCCAATGGTTTGTTGATAATTTTCGCATTCGTTTGTATGGGTAATGTATATATATTAAGAAAATTAACATTTCAGCAGCTGTATTACTAAAATATTTAAGCTAGCAAGTTGGTAAATTTTCTTTTATTTTCTTAAATTTAT